>NC_087200.1:184569158-184703312 GCF_015104395.2 Macrobrachium nipponense | reverse complement strand
ACCTCTGCTTTACCCTTGGGAGTACAATGTTCCAGTTCAGGGAAATTTGTGGCCGGCTTTTGACTGGCCCCTAAGTGTTCAGACGAGTGTTCACGCTGATTTCAGCTTGTGCCCATTTGCATGAGATCCATCTTCTGAGGTACATGATAACTGGTAGGTCCTGATTAGCTCATTGCTGCAGTTGCTTTGGGACAGTGATCGCCTTTTCGAGTTCTGTCAAATGATCAACTTCAAAAAGTTAGATCTCATGCCCAAGAAGAGGGTAAAGTACCTGGCCATGCCGATAAATATGGAAGCAGTCTTTCCTTGAGATGCTTGTCTCAGCAGTTTCAGGGAGATAGAGCAAAAGTACAACCCTCTTGCCAGTGGAGAATCGTTCTCAGTAACCTCTCTCTCTCGATGAAAGTCGAATTACTTTATAGTAAAGTTTTAAGTACAAAATAAAAAATAACAATTCTGTTAATGCAGGCAGTCGCTGGTTATCAGCGGGGTTCCATTCTCAGCAGGGTGCTGATAAGCGAAAACCGCCATTAACCGAAACTCTGTTGATTGCATTTATCATTTGGTATTGTTTTCAATACATTTAAATATTCAATGTACTACATACTTGCATATCATATGACTTTTGAAGACCTAATTTTGAAGCTAATTTTAAGGGGATCGTATTATACATAAGATATAAAATTAGTGTATGTACGTAATGTATTCACATATTAGCATCATATTGTAAAATACAAAAATAACAAATATGCATCTTTTTCACTGATCTTTTAAAAAGTTATGCTTGACTTCACTGAATCCAATAATACTGTATGCTATCTCATATTACTATTGTACATATTGTAAAGTACGAACAAAGAGATCAATGTTTTGGTTCGGAAATCAACTGAGGGCAATTAGGACATAGTAAGCTTATTTTGCTGTATATAACTCAATTTAGAGCAATTTTCTTGCTTCTAGTTAGGGTAATTGAATCTCTAGATACAGTGGTACCTCGAAATACGAAAGGCTCAACTTACGAAAAACTCGAGATGCAAAAGCAAATACGAAAAATTTTACGGCTCTACATACGAAAATTGTTCAAGATACGAAAGGTTGTTGCTGTAAAATCAGAGATTCACCCGGACCACCGATAACAATTTTGAAACTCGCGCCCCACCAACTGAGTAGACTTGCCACCATCGTCCCGCTCTCCCATTGGTTCCTGATGCTAGTCACCGCCATGAGATCCTTCTCTCCTATTGGTCAGCATCCCTCCCATGATGCATCTACGTAGCGGTGTGCTTCTTCGGCCACTGCACGACATTATCAGTATCGTAAGCACGAGGTATTCGTTTGTTCTAACGATTTCATTTATTAACGTAAATTCATTAGTGATTTCGTTGTAGTATACTTTATCGTGTTGTGTGAGAACTTTATTACATACGTATACGTACTACATAACAAGAAACTTGAAATTCACAGAAAGAAGAGGATGCTCTCTTTGGAGACGAAGATGGAGATTATCAAGAAGTATAAAGCCGGTATGCGATTGAGTGTGATCGCCAAGGAATACAGCCGAAATCCGTCGACAATAGGCACCATCCTTAAGCAGAAGGATGTCATCAAAGCAGCTACACCTTCCAAGGGTGTAACTATTTTGTCTAGCAAGAGGACCCACGTGCACGATGAAATGGAAAGGCTTCTTCTTGTCTGGATAAAAGACAAAGAAATCGCTGGCGATACGATAACGGAGACGGCAATCTGCCACAAGGCCAGCACTATTTTCGGCGATTTGATTGCCTAGGCCAAAGACCATGGAGGAGAGGGACATCAACGCCAACCCCAGACTTCAAGGCTTCGCACGGGTGGTTAGAGAAATTCCATAAACGGACTGGCATCCATTCAGTGGTGCGGCATGGGGAGGCGGCCAGCTCGGACACGAAAGCGGCCAAAGCCTTTAAAAAGTCGTTTGACGAGATGACTCTCAACGAAGGCTACAGTTCTCAGCAAGTCTTCAATTGTGATGAGACTGGCCTTTTTGGGAAAAAAATGCCTCGTCGGACGTACATCACGCAGGAAGAGAAGCTACCCGGGCATAAGCCTATGAAAGACAGGCTTACGCTCGCACTTTGTTCCAACGCCAGTGGGGATTGCAAGGTGAAGCCCCTACTTGTCTATCATTCAGAGACTCCTCAAGCCTTCACGGCCCACATAATGCTTAAGAAGCTTCCAGAGATGTGGAGGGCTAATGCGAAAGCCTGGGTAACAAGGCTTTTGTTCACCGAGTGGGTAAATCTGTGTTTTGGCTCGACAGTGAAGAAATTCTTGGAAGAGAAGCGCCTTCCTCTGAAATGCCTGCTGGTGTTGGACAATGCCCTGCTCACCCTCCTGGCCTCGAGGAAGATATCCTAACGGAGTATTCCTTCATCAAGTTTCTTTATCTTCCGCCTAACACCACCCCTCTCCTCCAGCCCATGGACCAGCAAGTAATAGCGAACTTTAAGAAGCTGTATACGAAACATCTTTTTATGAGATGTTTCGACATCACCGATGCCACAAACCTCACCTTGCATGAATTTTGGAAGGAGCATTTCGATAATGTAATATGCATCCGACTCATCGACCAAGCTTGGCAGGAGGTTTCGAGGCGAACCTTGAATTCCTCGTGGAGGAAACTCTGGCCTGATGCCATATCTGCCTGAGACTTCAAGGGATTCGACGTGGGCGAAGCTGGTGCTGCAGATTCAGGAACAGTTGACAATCCTGAAACTGTTTCACAACTAGATCTTGACGAGATCGTTGCACTCGGCAAGTCCATGGGGCTGGTCGTCGACGAGGACGACATCAATGACCTTCTCGAGGAGCACCAACAAGAGCTTACGACGGATGACCTGAAGGAGTTGGAGGCCATGCAACATAACGTCATTCAAGAGGAGTTCTCTAGCAGCGGCAAGGAGGAGGACGACGACTCTATGACAACGGCAGAAATTAAGGATGCTCTACCTGCTTTTCATAAGGTGCAATCATTCGTAGAAAAGAGACACCCCGAGAAGGCTTACACAGGTCGTATGCTTGCATGTTTGATGACGTTTGCCCGAGTAGTTTCAGGAACATTGTCAAAAGTAGGCAGAAGCAATCTTCCTTGGATAGTTATTTTTTAAAGAGGCTTTTAGTAGGAGTAGTACGCAAAAAGGAAGAACCAAGAGATACTAAAAAACAAAAAGTTGAAAGTGGTGAAGAAGTTGAAATTTCGTAAAAAAAAAAAAAAAATAAATAAAGTAAAAATTTAATTCTAAGTTTTTTGTAAAGTTAACTGTTACAGTTTTGTTAATGTGTTTCGTAAAGTTTAGTTTATGTTTTTCTTACATTTTCTTATGTGTTTTGTAAAGTTAAGTGTACGTATGTATCTGCCGTTTGTCCTCCTCTGTCGCCACTTTCGGAGATAGCCTCACTCGAAAGGTAAGCTTCCACATTTTACTACATACGTACGTACAGTATTTCTTGTATACCATGTACACTAATACACTTTATTTACAGGTACATATATATTAGTACTACTATTACGTATTAAGTTAGGTATTGAATGGTCCTAATTGTAGTATTTCATTGTTTATAAGTCAATTTAGCTTTATTATGAAATTTACTGGGGTGTTTTTGGAGGGCTTGGAACGGATTAGCCATTTTACATGTACAATGCAGTCCAAGATACGAAAAGCTCATGATACGAAGGCCACCTCGGAACGGATTAATTTCGTATCTCGAGGTACCACTGTGCTCTACTTATATGTACTAAATGCTTTTCTTGCTTCTAATCAGGGTAGATGAATCTCTAGATACAGTGGACCCCCATATTCGTGTTCTCCAGATTAATGGACTCACACATTTGCAGATTTCTCTCTGGAACATTTCCCCTTATTATTTGCAGGAAATTTGCCTATTAGCAGTATTTTTCTATGAGAAATATCCACAAATTCCTGGGTTTTTTTTTTATCAACTTCATCATAAAATGCACTTTGTGATAAAACTATTAAAAAAACCAGGTATAAAGATTTTTAGTGGGTTTTTCTTGAGTTTTAACTAACAAAACAGGCTGTTTTCAGCGTTTTTATAGGGGTTCCAACTATTTGCGGGTTTTAACTATTTACGGGAGGGGCTGGCACGCATCTCCCGCGAATACGGGAGGAACACTGTATTCCTTTTTTAAGGGTAATGCATTAAAATAACTTTTAAATCAAATTAAAGTAATTTTAATTTCATTTAAAAGTTAGCCTAATACTTAGGGAGCATGATTAGGGTCATCTTTACTGTTCAAACTCTGGAAGTAAGCATTTATTAGCAATTTCAGAGACCATGCCAAACTTACGTGAAACTTCCTCTTGTGCGAGGGGGTCTGGAACCCAAGCTCGCATAAGTTCGGAGTATTACTGTAAATCAGAGGGACCAAAGAAGGTGGCTACACAGCAATAGGGCAGGTGGGTTACAATTACAATATTTGTAACATAGCTCAATCTTTCGAATAAAAAATTATTTTCCTATATGATTGTTCAAGACAGAACATAGCATAATTATACAGATCTAAACATGACTGACTGTACATGGTATCCATATTAGGTTTTCACAATATGGGCATGCAGCTTTGCAATCAAATCCTTGTGTACTTATAAGTAATGAAGAAAATACTGAGAGAAGTTCAAAACCTCAAGAGCTTGTGTTAAGAAGTGCAGAAGTCTAAGAAAATAAGTAGGTAGGGAATCTACTAGTAGAGTTATGGTAGATGAAGGCGAAGGGAAGGTAGAGAGATGTGGTAGAAACAGATTGCAGTAGTAGCTGTTTGAAAAATCAGACTAAACACACCAGCAACTTCGCCAAAACAAGAACATGATGATTACAGTGGAAAATCTGAACTTTGACACCTACAGTGGGTGGTTACGATTGATTAGGACAACCAGTAAGATTTGTATAGGGGTGGCACTGGAAGTTAGAAAAGCCACTCAAGAGAAAGTAGGGTGGTATCCCACTAGAAATTAGGGAGGAGCGCAAATTGAAAGAATAAGTTCAGACTTCACTTGAAATCTCAAGAGAAGATCAGTTAGGAACTAAACACTGGACGCAAAGGTTGTGTCAGTGGAACCTCTGTACCCTGTGTAATTTGTGTTGTGTGAACAGACAGTGAATTTTGTGTTATAATAATAAGTAAGATAAACAAAGTGGTGTTTAACTTGCCCAGAGTCCCATCATAAGTATCCATGCAAACCCTCCTGGGAGACTGGATAAATGAAAGGAATTGAATTAATCTGATTTCAGAATCTGCAGACGTCCACAGTGTAATTAATCTACAATATAAAAACAAGTTCCTAAGAAAAGAAAAACTCAACAACAAAGCAATATAGATGAAGATTACCCCATATAACAAAAGACAAGATAAACAAATACAAAGCAAGGTTACCAAAGAAAAGACTGACTAATAATAAAGAGAAGAGAAAAGAGAATAAAAAAGAACATACAACACTTGCACACACAAAATTTTAAAATTAATTTCTACAGTACCCAAAACTGACCTGATCTGGCTGAACAGTGCCAGGAGTATCATAGCACCATTTGCTAGCAATATAATCTGGGTGAGATTCATTAATTCCTAAAATTTTAATAGAGTTCCTAGGCAGCTTGTTAGCATCCAGAGAAAACTGATCCATCTTCTCTTCATGTTTTTCATCTGCAAATGTCCTCCCTATATAACCTGAAAAGAAAACATTTCTGTACAGACAATACACAGTATACAATAAAAAAAAAACACCTATCAAATATTTGGAGACAATAAAATTTACCACTCTAAGGGAATAAAATTACAGAAACAAACCTGCAAGTGTTGCTAAGCCCACATCAGAGGTGTACTCCTTGACTCTCTTAAATTTCACATTTTGTTCAGTTAATCTCTGCCTTCTTTCATATAATCTTGAATGCGATGTGCGAAGAAGTGGAAACTGAAAGAAAAAGGCTAAGCATAATACTACAGCAAAAAAACTATGTACTTGTATCTCCACAAACTAAAATTCTAGCTTAAAACTATGAAAAAATGAGTCCTAACTTCTGCAAAGAGAACTTTAGCAAATCTATTGTTATATCAAAGAACTGAGTGTAAAAAATAATCTTGCTCCAACACAACCCTATTACTTTACTTTTAGCCTTGTTTAGTTCATTGTTAGCATCTAATCTCCAAATTAAAAGATTTTTTTGTTACTCTTATAGTATACATTGAATTTTATAGCCACTGATTTATGAAAATTGGGCTATAAAGCCCAGCACTGGGGCACTCTCTGCCACTCAGCACCTAAGATAGTGAAAAGGAATTTGAGCAGTTGGACAGCAAAATGGAAGGAAGGAAGCAAGAATGAAGGTGAAAAAAAAAAAAAAAAAAAAAAAAAAAACCAAGTTGGTGCTGCTAAGGGCTGAAGGGACACTGCAAACAACCTACAGTACAGTTAACCCTCGTAATAGCAGACTCCAGATTCACAGATTTTCCTTTGGACCATATCTAATCATTATTTGCAGGAAATTCACCTATTTGTGGGTTTTTCCGATGAAATATTCACTAATTAGTGTAATTTGATGTTATTTTCATGACTAAATACATTTTTATGATACAAAAATTATTTACTAATTTTCAAATATTAATACTGTATTAGTAAGTTTAATAAGATTAAATGATATCACATAATAAAAATAACTCTCTCTCTCTCTCTCTCTCTCTCTCTCTCTCTCTCTCTCTCTTACAGAGATGTATGTTTTTTGTATGATAAATTATTTACTAATTTTCAAATATTAATATTAAAGTAAACAGCAATAATATCAATTCAATAAAGAAAATACTATAGAGAATTAGTAAGATTTTAGTTTATAAATTTAAAAATTATGTAAGAATGAAGGAATTTCCATTCTAACCCATCTTTCTTTTTAGGTCCAGGTAGTAAGGCGAGGTTCACAGCTGTCAAATATGTCAAGTAATGTGACAGGAGAGAGAGCAAGTTGTGTCATGACAACATCATAATTTCTCTCTCTCTCTCTCTCTCTCTCTCTCTCTTACTGAGATGAGAGTGTTTTTATGATAGCACATGTATATACAATATGTTTATTAAAATTTCAAAATAATAATAATATAACTGTAATTACAAAATTCATATGCGATAGTATCTTCATTACAATAATCTTTCCATTTCACTCTTTTAAATAACTCTCTCTCTCTCTCTCTCTCTCTCTCTCTCTCTCTCTCTCTCTCTCTCCTCTCTCTCTCTCTCTCTCTCTCTCTCTCCCCCACAAGATATGTCATAGTAAAATTAACATTCCTGGGAGAAAAGAGAGATAAACGCTCTCTCTCTCTTTTACTAAGATGAAAGAATTTTTATGGTACTATATGTATGTAATATGTTTATTGATATTTTCAGCTATTAAATAATTATAATAATAATTAATAATAATAATATAACAGTAGTAATTACAAAATTCGTATATGATAGTATTTTAAAGAAATAAAAATAACCTTGCCGTGTATATGTTTATTAATATTTTCAAATAATAAAAATAATAATAATAATAATAACAATTGTATCTTCAAATGAAAATTCTTTCCCTCGTCTTTCTTTCTATTCTTTCCCCTCGCTTCTGTCTAACTTCAGAAAAGCTCACAAACTCCAGAAGTTGTCAGACATGTCAAGTAATGTGAGGGGAGGGGAGTGGGGCCATTTAATAGTTAATGAATATAATGGTTTTTATGCAATTTTCTCCTCTCTCTTCTCTCTTCTCTCTCTCTCTCTCTCTCTCTCTCTCTCTCTCTCTCTCTCTCTCTCTCTCTCCTGAGATGTGACCATTATGTATGTAATAAGTAGTCATTTTCATTCTGGAAGTAGGGAAAATTTTTTAGAATTTTTTTTCTTTTACTACGTGCATTTGCATATGTTCCTCTTTCCATTGATATGTTTTTTTTTTTTTTTTTTTTTTTTTAAATTGGCCAACCTCAAAGTTTACACAGCCTGAGGAGTTGCATATCAATATATTTACCCATCCAGTAAAGGTTAATAATGCCTTAACTTAGATTTAGTCCATGATTCCCTCCTCCTTCAATATGGAATTAGCTATCTATAATTGCTTGGTAAGTATCATGTGTAAAAAATAGAATTTTTGAATGCCATGGTAGGAAAGCTTACAGCTATTTACAATTGCTGGATAAGTATTGTGTTAAATTTAGTTTTATTTTAAAAAAATCATTTATAAAATGAAATTTTTCTCATAAAATAAGGTTTTATATACATAATGTATGTACTTACCAAGTACATAATTACTTAGCTAATGATTATGCCTCACATGGCATCCTAAATTAAAAAATCTGTGAAACAGTGACTGTTGCAAAGTGGGAGTGACAGGTCCTGCCCACCGTAACGCGAGCTGACGAGCAACAGAAGCCGTCAGCATCATTCTTATTTATTGCCACAATGTCCAATAAAATTAGAGGAGAGGAGGGCAGGCTCTGATTTAGTAATTACTTGTTAAGAATATATATAATAGCTTATTTTTTATACAATTTTTATATAAGTAATTTACCAAGTAATAACTTTGCTGAATCCCACATTGCAAAGGGGGTGGGATGAATGGACTAATCTAATTCAATGCACTAAAGAAATGTTATTATACTGAACTAAAGAAGCGGCTAACACTGACTCAGTGTTTGTCGCTTGCTTACCTGGTAAGAGAGCTACAGCAAAAGATGCTGCCTCTGGTGGCGCTCAGCTTTACCTGTAGTGGCATGGCAGTGGGCCAGGAGTTGTCTCTACATGAGTGGGAGTCTTACAACGGGGGAGCTGCCTGACCGCTGACAAGACGTAATAGAAAATTTATGCCCTTGCCCTGGGCACAGTACCACAAAAACAAGACAAGAAAACAAACCTGTCACCATTCAACAAATTGATAATAAAAATCCACTAACCAACCACCGAACTAGTGGGTCCTCCAGGTACCAAGTAAACCCTACGGCTCCCAAAAACTCGGCATCCTTACCATGGGTACCGCAATTTTTGAATACAGTTCCAATTTCTATTAAATAATGCAATGCAAAGATAACTTGCACCTCCAGTAAGTTGACTGAAGGACACATGAGAGAAACAAGTTATGCTTGAAGGAGAGGGGGGTGGCTATTGCCCAAATCTCATGAGCTCTAACTTTAAGCAATGAGAAATAGTTCTCCTGGATCTGGGGATGTGCTTCAGATGTCAGGTCTCTGATGAAGAACGAAAGGGCGTTCTTAGATAGCGGACGAGAGGGAATCTTGATCAAACACCAGAGGTTACTAGAAGGTTCCCTGATCTTCTCAGTTCTACTCAGGTAATACCTCAACACTGACCAGGCAAAGAACTTTTCCTTTTTGTCTAGGCCTAGGATATCCATTAAGTTCTTGATATGTAAAGAGTGAGACCATGGCTTACTAAGATCCTAGTTCTATCTAGAAAGCCCAGGGTGAAAGAGCAGACTGCATTTCCTTGGGAGAAACCATCTCTTCTGTCTGTTGCATTTAGCTGTGGCTAGGGCTAACAGGAACAGAGTTTTCTGCAAGAGGTTCTTGAGCGAAGCAGACTTGAGGGGCTTGAAAGGAAGGCCCACAAGCCACTTAAGGACTACATCCAAGTTCCAAGATACCACTGCAGACCTCTTCTGTTTGGATGTATCAAAAGACTTCAAGAGGTTATGAAGGTCTTGATTAGTCAAAACATCCAAATTACAATGCTTAAAAACTGAAAGCATAGCTCGTTAACCTTTAATGGTGGACGAAGAAAGGATCTTAAAAGTTCCTAAGTAAAAAAGAAAATCCGCAATCTGGGCTACAGATGTTTCAGAAGACAAGATGTGATGTCTGAGGCACCATCTACAGAACACTGGCCACTTCGACTGGTAGACGTTGCAAGTAGACTGGCGTCTGCACTTTGCAATAGCTTCTGCAGCTGCTCTTGAAAATCCTTTCGCTCTGACAAGTTTCCTGACAGTCTGACGCCTATCAGAACAAGAGTGGACAACCCTTAGTGGTATCTCCTAAAATGTGGTAGTCTTAGTAGCCACAGTCTTTGGGGAAGCAGCCACAGGAAGTTTACCAGAAGATGAAGAAGGTCCAAGAACCATTCTTTCGTGGGCCAGAACAGAGTGACGAGTCACTGAAACATTGCTGTGAGATGTGAACTTGTTTAGGACTTCCCTGACCAGCCAAATAGCATGCATCCATTGCCCAATCCAGACAATTCAGGGCTGGAAAACAGAAAAAGGAAGGTGGTTGTTTCCTGATTTTGCAAACAAATCTATGAGAGGTCTGCCTCACAATCTCCACAGGTTAGTGAAAATCCTGTCGTCTAAGGTCCATTCAGTGGAAGGATTTGTCTCTGATGGCTCAGCTCATCCGCTAGGGCATTTAATTTCCCCTGAATGAAGCAGGTGACAAGTGTAACTCGATTCTGATGGGCATATAGAAGCAGTCCTTTTGTTGTCTGATAAAGGGGAAAAGAAACGTGTGCCTTCTTGATATACGACAGGGCTGTGGTGGTCGTTTGCATGCACAATAACTGTCTTGAGGCGATGATGGAGAAGCAGCAGGAGATAAATCTCCTTCCCTATGAGATCCCATAAAAGCAAGAGGTGGAGAAGAGACCTTACGTTTATGATCCGTCTTCTTCGCAGTGAAGGCAGAAAACCTCTCTTCCAAAACAAGAGACCAGCCTCTGACATCTCTATGACCAGTGCTAGTAGATGGCCTCACTGGCAGAGCGATAAGGCGCTACCCAGAGACAGGCGAGGCTCCACAAGATGGCAGCATTCGAGAGCCAATGTAGAGGAGTCCAGGGGGAGGCAGGAGAGTAATGGGGGCCGAACGGGAGGTACAAGCCTCCAAGAAATGCGACAACAGTCCATCCAAGGAAGGTGAACCCCATAGCTCAAGGTGAACCCAGATCGCTGCCATCTTGGATAACTCCGAATCTGAAACAAAGGAATTAAATAATGCAGCCTCTTGCCTCTTAGGAAGATAATTGGAACCCGAGGGAGAGGGGGCTACATTAACCCTTTAACACCGATTGGATGTATTAAATGTCGATATAAATTGTCTGTTGGGTGCCGATTGGATGTATACAATGGGCCCCCCGTATTCTCGTTCTCCGGATTCGCGGACTCACTGATTCGCGGATTTTTTCTGGACCATATCTAACCATTATTTGCGGTGAATTCGCTATTCACAGGATTTTCCGACGATAAATAATCACTAATTATTGTATTTTGATGTTATTTTCATGCATAAATAAATTTTTATGATACAAAAACAATTTACTGATTTTAAAATATTAATATTGATCAATACTGTATTGTAAGTTTAATAGATTACATGATATCACATAATACTATATTCTCTCTCTCTCCCTTACCGGGATGTATGCTTTGATAAATGATTTACTAATTTTCTAATATTAATATTAATGTAAAGAGCAATTACTTCAAGAAAGAAAATACTACATTGAATTAGTAAGATTTTAGTTTATAAATTTCAACAATTATGTAAGAATGAAGGAAATCCCAGTCTTCACGCATCTTTCTTTCGAACTCCAGCTCGCTCTCTCTCTCTCTCTCTCTCTACTGAGATGAGAGATTTTTATGGTACACGTATGTATAATATGTTTATTAACCCTTAAACGCCGACTGGACGTATTTTACGTCGACATTTTTTGTCTCTCGGGTGCCGACTGGACGTATTTTACGTCGACATACAAAAGTTTTTTTAAAAATTCGCGGAAAAAGATACTTTTAGGACCTACCAGCCGAAAACTCTTGAATCACGCGCCTTGGGGGATGCTGGGAGTTCACGGATCAAGTGTTGTTTTGTTTACAATCGTTACGCAGGCGCGCAAGCGCGAATTTCTTTCTTACCGCACTAAAAAGAAAAAGTATCTGTGACACATCTCTGAAATTATTTCGTCACTTTGACATAATTTTTGTACCATTTTTAAATTATTAGCCGTTACATAGAGTATTATATATGAAAATGTGCGCATTTTTATGTAGAATACAACAAAAAAATACTCATGATTGTAGCTTTTATCAGTTTTAAGATATTTTCATATAATAACGATGTGCCAAAATTTCAACCTTCGGTCGGCAACTTTGACTCTACCGAAATGGTCGAAAAACGCAATTGTAAGCTAAAACTCTTATATTTTAGTAATATTCAATCATTTAACTTAATTTTGCAACTAATTGGAAGTCTCTAGCACAATATTTCGATTTATGGTGAATTATGAAAAAACTTTTTCCTTACGTCCGCGCGGTGGAACTCTTCCGAAAATAATCATACATGCGATTGTGGTAATGTTTGCACCAGTTTTAAATTAGCCGTTACATAAAGTTTTATATGATGAAAATGTGCGCAATTTCATGCACAATACAACTAAAAACAACCCATGGTTGTAGCTTTTATCAATTTTGAAATATTTTCATATAAAAAATGATAAGTGACAAATTTTCAACCTTCGGTCAATTTTGACTCTACCGAAATGGTCGAAAAACGCAATTGTAAGCTAAAACGCCTATATTCTAGTAATATTCAATCATTTACCTTCATTTTGCAACAAATTGGAAGTCTCTAGCGCAATATTTCGATTTATGGTGAATTTATGAAAAAAATAACATTTTCTTTACGTCCGCGCGGTAACTCTTCCGAAAAAATCATACGTGCGATTGTGGTAATGTTTGCACCATTTTAAATTAGCCGTTACATAACGTTTTATATATGAAAATGTGCGCAATTTCATGTATAATACAACAATAAGTAGTTGAAGGTTGTAGCTATTCTCATTTTCGAAATATTTGCATATAAATCAGATAATGAAAAAAAACCACGTTCGGTCAAATTTGAACTCTACCGAAATGGTCGAAAAACGCATTGTAAAGATAAAACTCTTACAGTCTAGTAATATTCAGTCATTTATCTTCATCGAGAAACAAATTCGAAGTCTCTAGGCACAATATTTAAATTTATGGTGAATTTTAAAAAAACTTTCCTTCCCTCCCGCGCGCGGATTCTCCGCCACAAATCTCCGAAATGCGTAAGTCCCTTCTCGGAATATTTGCTTCCGTTTCATATTAGGCAATTTTCATAGAGTTTTATATAAAATGAAAATGTCACAATTTCAATCTGTAGAATAAAACGAAAAATATTTGAAAGTTGTAGCTTTTCTTATTTCCGAAATAATTGCATATAAAAAAATATATATATAAAAAATTCGACATTCGGTCAACTTTAGCTCGTCAGATATGGTCGAAAACTGCATTTGTAAGCTAATATTCTTACAGTATAGTAATATTCAATCATTTGTCTTCATTCTGAAACATATTGGAAGTCTCTAGGACAATATTTAGATTTATGGTGAATTTTTGAAAAAAAAATGTGTTTACGTAAGCGCGTTACGAATTCATGCATTATTTTGTGATAAATATTTCTCTGTGTTGCTTTTATCGTTTTACAATGTGTTATATATCAAAATGATCGCAATTCAGTGTACATTACACGAAAAAAAAAGTAACTTGTTACCTTCAACCGTTTTGCGCACAGCGCGATTTTGAATACAATTATATATGAAATTTCGTTTTTTTGCGCTATCATATATCGCATTATTTATATATATAATGATAATTTTTTTCATTTCTGATGGTTGCATACTAAACTTCAAGCAATGACAAAAAAAGGAGCCAAAAATGAAACTCTTAAAATCTTGAAAACTAAGCGCGCTGTGATTTTTTGAAAAAAAAAATATTTTTTCCGCTTATGCGCTCACTCTCAAACCCCTCCGGCATACGGAGTCATTTTTTATTTACCGCTCCGGCGTTTAAGGGTTAATATTTTATTTCATATGATAATAATATAATAATAATAATAATAATAATAATAATAATAATAATAATTGTAATTACAAAAATCATATGTGAAAGTATTTTACAAATGCTACGATAATCTCTCTCTCTCTCCTCTCTCTCTCTCTCTCTCCTCTCTCTCTCCTCTCTCTCTCTAAACAGAGATGTATATTTTTTTGGATGATGGATTTACTAATTTTCAAAAAATCAATATTAATTGTAAACAGCAATAATATAATTCATTAAAGAAAATACTAAAGTGAATTAGCAAGATTTTAGTTATAAATATATGTAAGAATGAAAGAAAATGCATTTTACCCCGCGTCTTTCATTTCCAGGGAGCCAAGCAGAGTTGGCTGGGGTCCAACAACTGCTGCCCTCTCAATGACCACATATTTTCTCTCTCTCTCTCTCTCTCTCTCTCTCTCTCTCTCTCTCTCTCTCTCTCTCTCTTACTGAGATGAGAATTTCTATGGTACATGTGTATGTTTATTAATATTTTTGCATAATGATATAATAGTAATATAATCAATTTCAAAATCATATGTAGTAGTATTTTATAGAAGCACAATAATCTATCCATTCAGTCTTTTAAATAAGGATAACCCTCCCCCCATCTCTCTCTCTCTTTGCCACACGAGATAGTGTGTCTTAGTGGTAACTCTCGCCCTCTGTTTGGGCTGGAAATGTATGTATAAGTGTATCTCTAAGGACATTACTACATTTTATGGTAAAATAATAATATGCAGCACTAGTTTACAAATAATATTTAGTTTCGTGAGATTAAACAGTAACAATACCATCTCTCTCTCTCTCTCTCTCTCTCTCTCTCTCTCTCTCTCTCTCTCTCTCTCTCTCTCTCACAAGATACTTGTCATACATTTGGTGTTTCTAGTTTCTTCCTTTTATCTCTATCGCTCTCAGCAACAGAAATATAGACAGACAAACATAATTGCACAGTCCTCTCTTTTCTCTTCTCTGGAGAAATATATGTATTTATGGGAGGGGAAAAAAAGTTGCCTACGACGTTCATTTCAATCTATTGAAACCGTAAGGAGTTTATTCTCTCTCTCTCTCTCTCTCTCTCTCTTCTCCTTCTCTCTCTCTCTCTCTCTCTCTCTCTCTGCTATTGGCTGCTTATATATTTCTAATGGTAAAATGTTTAAGATGACTTTAAAATTATATTAATAATACCAATTCAATGGTATATTTGATGTAGGATAATACTTTAAGTAGACATTTGGTATTTGTGATTTCACATACAATTGCTTCCTCTGCAAAAAAAAAATGGATGTCTCAAATAGTAACAGTATGAAAGACAACGTGCATGACTGAATACTTATGGGGGGACTGAATTATTTTCACATACGTAACTAAGTCATGCAGTAAGTACGTATATAGTATGCTATGGTATTTATGTATAACCATAAAATGTAAGATGTACTTTAAAAACAGTATATAATATTTCAAAGATTAATATGAACCATAATAGGATATTTTATGTATATTTGATGAGGATGGTCTTTTTAGGGATACTTGGTGTTTGCATGTTCAGGATAGGAGTTTATGAGCATTTTTAGAGGGGGGTTCCAAACATTCGCGGATTCTAACTATTCGCGGGGGGGTCTGGTACGCATCCCCCGCGAATACGGGGGGACCACTGTATACGTCGATATAAAAAAGGTATTTTTAAATCGCGGAAAAATAGTTATAGGCCTACTAGGCGAAACCTTTTGAATCACGCGCCTTGGGGGATGCTGGGAGCTCACAGATCAAGGCGTTGTTTTGTTTAAAATCGTTACCCAGGCGCGCAAGCGCGAATTTCTTTCTCCTCGCACTAAAAAGCATCAGCAACACATCTCAGAAATTATTTCGTCACTTTGACATAATTTTTGCACCATTTTATATTAGCCGTTACATGGAGTATCATATTTATGTGAAAATGTGCAAAATTTCATGTAGAATACAACTAAAAACAACTCATGGTTGTACCTTTTATCAGTTTTGAAATATTTCCATATAAATAACGATAAGTGCCAAAATTTCAACCTTCGGTCAACTTTGACTCAACCGAAATGGTCGAAAAACGCAATTGTAAGCTAAAACTCTTATATTCTAGTAATATTCAATCATTTAACTTCATTTTGCAACAAATTGGAAGTCTCAAACACAACATTTTGATTTATGGTGAATTTATGAAAAAAACTTTTTCCTTACGTCCGCGCGCTAACTCTTCCGAAAAATCATAAATTTTTTCGTCCGATTGTCGTAATGTTTGCACCATTTTAAATTAGCCGTAACATAAAGTTTTATATATGGAAATTTGTGCAATTTCATGTAGAATACAACAATAAACAACCCATGGTTATAGCTTTTATCAGTTTTGAAATATTTTCATATAAATAACAATAAGTGCCAAAATTTCAACCTTCGGTCAACTTTGACTCGACCAAAATGGTAAAAAAACGCAATTGTAAGCTAAAACTCTTACATTCTAGTAATAATCAATCATTTACCTTTATCTTGCAACAAATTGGAAGTCTCTTCTCTAGCACAATATTCGATTTATAGTGAATTTATAAAAAAAAAAAAAAAAATTTCCTTACGTCCAAGCGGTAACTCTTCCGAAAAAATCATAAATTTTTTTGTCCGATTGTCGTAATGTTTGCACCATTTTAAATTAGCCGTTACATAAAGTCTTATATATGAAAATGTGCGCAAGTTCATGTAAAATACAATAAACAACCCATGGTTGTAGCTTTTATCAGTTTTGACATTTTTTCATATAAATAACAATAAGTGCCAAAATTTCAACCTTTGGTCAACTTTGACTTGACCGAAATGGTCAAAAATCGCAATTGTAAACTGAAACTGTTACAATCTTGTAATATTCAAATATTTACCTTTATTTCGCAACAAATTGGAAGTCTCTTAACACAATATTTTGATTTATGGTGAATTTATGAAATACATTTTTTCCTTACGTCCACACGGTAACTTCCGAAAAAATCATAATTTTTTTCGTACGATTGTCGTAATGTTTGCACCATTTTAAATTAGCCTTTATATAAAATTTTATATATGAAAATGTGTGCAATTTCATGTAGAATACAACAATAACAACCCATGGTTGTAGCTTTTATCAGTTTTGAAATATTTTCATATAAATAACGATACAGAAAAAATTTGTCCTTTGGTCAACTTTAACTCAACCGAAATGGTCGAAAACTGCAATTGTAAGCTACAACACTTACAGTCTAGTAATATTCAATCAATTACCTTCATTTGGCAACAAACGGGAAGTCTCCAGCACAATATTTCAATTTATGGTGAATTTTTGAAAAAATCTTTTTATTATGTCCACGCGATACGCATTCATGCATCATTTTGTGATAATATTTTCTGTGTTGCCTTGATCGTTTTACAATGTGTTATATACCAAAATGATTGCAATTTAGTGTACAGTACAACGAAAAAAAATTAACTTGTTAGCTTTAACCGTTTTGCTCACAGCGCGATTTGTATAAATTATATATGAATTTTTTTTTGCGCTGTCATATATCCCAATATTTATATATGATAATTATATTTTTTTTATTTTTGATGGTTGCATACTAAACTTCAGCCAACGACAAAAAAAGGAGCCAAAAATGAACTCTTAATCTTGAAAACTAAGCGTACTGTGATTTTGTGAAAAAAATATTTTTTCCTCTTCGGAGCTCACTTGCGAACGCCGCCGGCATACGGGAGACGATTTTTAAAATACCGCTCCGGCGTTTAAGGGTTAAACATAACATCACCCTGTGGCACTCCCAACACTTCCATCGACGAATCAATGGAAGAAAAGGGAGATGACACGGGAACACTAAAACATAGCACAGGAAGAAGAGCAGCAATCAAGGGAGAGGGAAGCCGCTGAATCGTCCAGACGAGGTAAAGAAAATCCCTTCCAAGAAGGAAGAGTCACAATTCAGTGATCTTCCCTCTTCCCGTAAAACACCCTCACCTGCGACTTAGGCCGGGAACGACATTCTGGGTAAGGATTCATAACTACAAAAATTTGCTCTGAACTTACTGCTCGTAACTACAAAAATTTGCTCTTCACTTACTGCATGCAGTATGCAGATCCATAGCTGACAACACTAAAAACCTTGAGCACAGAAAACCCTGAATGCCCGGGCACATGCGTTGACGAGGCCATGAAGACTCGGAGGAAGCCATAATAAACTAAAACAATCACACACAACACACTGAAAGACAGAACACGGGCACAAAACAACCAGCTTGGAAGGAGAGCAAAGCGCAAGCGTCTACTCCCCAAGACAGTTAAGGAAAGACTGAAGCGTCATGAAATCCGGAGCACGGTCTCTGACCAGCTATTACCTCGTACGCGCAGGAGTTTCCAGATCTCACAGACTCCTTGTTTTACAATCTTTGATTGTGTTAACCAGTTACCAGCTGGTGCTTGGAAAGTTATCCTATTGTTAGGACCTCAGGTTTGTTCTGCATGTGCACAAATTCCATTGCTATGCATCTAAATATCTTAAAAAGTATATTCACCAGAAGTTCCCAATTGCAGTGGCAAAATGACAATGCAATATCAAAGGGGACATTCAGTTCTTTTGTAATCTCACCTAAACCTTTACACATATATTATAAAATAAATTGCAAATATGTATTACATATTTTAGAGAGAGAGAGAGAGAGAGAGAGAGAGAGAAGAGAGAGAGAGAGAGAGAGAGAGAGAGAGAGAGAGAGAGAGACATACCTTTAACATATTCAAAGTAGTTCCAGGCCACGGAGAAGTAGTTGCTCGATGGATGAGGAAGGATGCTTTTGTTTTGCACATATCTGACCCCAAAAGTGCATTGAACAAAGTAGACTTACCACTGTTGGTACAGCCAACTAAGTAAATGTCACCTAAGGAAAAAGCAAAATAAAATTACAGTAGGTTTTAGTATAAATACTGTGACTCATTGGTCTTAATAAACACCTTATAGCCTATTTCATTCCATCTGTCCACTCACCAATGTAGGTGTAGGTAGATGTGGCAATATGCTTAGCTAGATCATGATTGGTTGAAATCAATGTTTCTGATGTTGTAAGCTTACTGTGATAAAGAGGTAAATTATTTCTTCAATAATACATATGAATGCTTAAAGTATATACTGTAAATGGAACCCTCACAACTTCTTAGATATCATAAGCATGCCAATCTATATTGATAATATAACCATTCAATTACATGAAACATGGACTTGGTCAAATAGTCTCTATGACAGCCTCTCAGTAATCAAGTTTATCTCGATATAGGTGAATCAAGCTCCTCGTTGGGCGAGTGGTTTTTAATCTCGACTACCAATCTGGTGGTCCAAAGTTTGATTCTCAGCTCAACCAACGCAGAATCAGAGGAATTTATGTCTGGTGATAGAAATTAATTTCTCAATATAAAGTGGTTTGGATCCTATAATAAGCTGTAGGTCCCATAGCTAGGTGACCAATTGGTTCCTAGC
Source organism: Macrobrachium nipponense (assembly GCF_015104395.2). Lineage (NCBI taxonomy): Eukaryota > Metazoa > Arthropoda > Malacostraca > Decapoda > Palaemonidae > Macrobrachium > Macrobrachium nipponense. Next base: position 184,683,894 of record NC_087200.1, on the reverse strand, counting down.
TATGTAAAAATATCTAATCCTCCGGGCCAGCTGTAGGAGAGCTGTTAATCAGCTCAGTGGTCTGGTAAATCTAAGATACAGTACTTAACTTTTAGGCAAGTCAAAAGACACATGGCTGCATCAGTGCAAATAAAATGTATCTTAATAATTTCTAGCATTCATATTACATAAGTAGGGTAATATTTGGGAGCCACCAGAATCATCCTGAGATTCAAGGTGGACAGCACCCTACTGATCACCTTGTGAATCAGACAGAAAGGAGGGAAGGGATAGGCATCGAGGTTGTCCCATGGGTTCTGGAATGCGACCTATGCACCTGCACACGGGTCCAATATAACTGAGCAAAAAAAAATCTGAAATTTTCTGTTGTGCTGGATGGCAAACAAGTCTTAATGGTCAGCCCCCCAGGTCGAACAACCTCTTGGCTACATCCTGGTGTAGGGACCACTCTGTCCCTATCAACTGATCTCGCCCGGAATGTATCTGGCTGACAACTCTACCGAGTGAGCCACCATCCACTCGTGCACCTGCACTGTCAACTGATGGAGCTGTGGAGAAACAAGGTCCTGCTTGTTGACATGTGCCACTGCCATGATGTTGTCGCTCCTCATCATCACCATGGAGTGCCCCATCACTCTGCCAGGAAGACCACCTTGAGTTCCAGGACACTGATATGGAGGTGTCTTTTGAGTTAGTCCCAAACCCTCAAGGTCAGCAACTCCTCCAGGTGTGTGCCCCAACCCTTGGCCGATGCATCCGAATACAGAAGCATGTCGGGAGGGGGGTACACAGGGTTACTCCTATCGAGAGGTTCCTGTTGTCTAGCCACCACTCCAAGGCCCTCCTCACCTCCTCCAAGAGAGGAATGAGGAAGGATTGAGGACCCTGAGATGGACACCATTACTCCCTCATTCTCCATTGAAGAGAATGCAGATAAAGACATCCATGAGGGACCAGCTTCTCCCCAGATGGCAGGTGACCGACTAAACTTGCCACTGCCGTGATGGTTGTTCCCATTGAGACGGGAAAAACTGTGCTGCCTTCTTGTACTTGTTGATGCCAGAGTCTGAGGGGAAGACTCTTGCTACTGCTATATTGATCAGCATGCCCAGGTACTTTATCCTCTGCTTGGGGATAAGATAAGATTTCTCAAAGTTGATCACAATCCAGAGGGTACGCCAAATTTGAGATAGGAATCCCTGTCCAGAAGCAACTGCAATTGGGAGCTCGACAGGACTAACCAATCGCCACGATACCTCAACAGATATATCCCGTGCGAGAGGGCCCAAGCCAAGACAAGGGTGAACACTTGTCAACACCTGAGGAGCAGTTGAGAGTCTGAAACAGAGTGCCCTTAACTGAAATACTGTCTCCCCAAAGATAAAGCAAAGTTACTTCCAAGAGGACTGATGGATGGGTACATATTTGGAAATAAGCATCCTTCAGATCCACCATCAGCATGAAGTTGTTCTCCCTGACAAATGCCAGCACTGAGTATGCTGTCTCCATTGTGAACAGTCTGGTGAACAAATTGGTTCAGGGAAGAAAGGTCTATGACCAGTCTCAAACCCCCTGAACCTTTCTCCACGACAAAGATGCGGCTGTAAAAGCCTGGTGACCAGTCCGAGATGACTTCTATTGCGCCTTTTGTCAGCATGGCTTACACTTCTTTCTTGAGTTCCAAGTCCTTTGATGAACAGGGTACTACATAAGTTTGGAGATGGACTGGGAGATTGGTGAGAGGAGGCCGAGACTTGAAGGGAAGTAGATACCCCTCATGAAGGATATCCACTATCCAGGTCTCAGTTCGCATCACTGCTAAGTTGCCCAATGGCAAGACAGGCACACCCCCACCGATGTCAGCAGCTAGAGGGGGGGAATGTCACCCCTAACATTTCCCTTAATTCTTGTTCTCTTTGCTACCATGACCTTCCTTTCCTGAGGAAGAAGAGGGCTGAAAAGGATATTTCTGAGCAGAAGAGGAAGAACTCTCTTGGGTTTTTCCTCGAGCACACTTCAAAGACATCGTCACTGCCTGGTGGACGAAACAGTCATTATCTTCAACTCTTCGCTTGTCTACAGCCACATCCACCATCTCTCTAAGAAAGAGAGAGGAGGAACCCCGCAGTGGTCTATACCTTAGGGGTCATAGTGGACTTGGGCCACAAGGGCCTGCTCAGGCGAGTCAAGATGGCATGTGACTCAGGAGGTTCTCTCAGCCCATAACAGATGCCATTGAATAACAGTGCAAAGAACTGTGTGACTTATGGATAACTGAACCCAGTATTTCTCCATGGTCTTCTCCTGTCATTCCAGTCCTCAAGAAAGATGCTAGCATTAGACTTTTTGTGGACTACCATCAGCTTAATAAAGCAACGGTACCGGAAAAATTCCCAATGCCTAATATGGAAGACTCCGTTTTTAGCCTTCATGGGGTAAAGTACTTTACCACCATTGACTTAGTGAGAGGCTATTATCAGCTCCCAATGTCAGAGAATAGCAAGGAATATATTGCATTTTCTACTGCCTAATGCCACTGGCAGTTCAAGAAGCATATCCTAGAAGAGTTCTCAAAAGCCACAGTAATTGCTTATATCGACGCTATCCTTATTTTGGGAACCTCTTTCAAGGAGCACCTTGAACTACTTGACTGTGTACTGACAATCTTACAGAATCATGGGCTGAAGATTAAACTTCAGAAGTGTTCATGGGTTCAGTCTGAAGTACAGTAGGTATCTGGGACACTTAGTGCTGTTCTGGTATGAAGAAGCTGACAGATTATATAAAAGTGGAAACCTTCCCTAAGCCCACTAAAGTGTGGGAACTGGGAAGCTTCCTCAGCCTAGTGAACTTCCAGAGGAAGGATGTTCCAATGTGTTCTGTGGTTGCTAAACCATTATCTTATTATCTTTCCTTACTGGAGGTCGTAAGAGACTTGGGTCCAGGAAGTTGACTTGGAAGCCCGAGATGGACGGTGCCTTCCTTTAATTGCCTGAAGGAGCTAATTAAGGAATATATTACCCTTTCATACCCCAACTACTCTCCTGAAGCTAAGCCCCTTGAACTATACGTGGATGCATCTGGCGAGGGGCCGGAGCCTGTTTGTGTCAGGAGCAGAATGGAGCGCAGGTCACAATCGCCTATGCCTCTATGTCCTTCCTTAATTGTGAGATCAGTTACCCCATTATTGAGAGCGAACTAGCTGCTCTTAGGTGGGGTGTAAAGACATTCAGGTAATTTTTATATGGCCAGTTCATTGCAATTTATTCAGACCACCATCCACTTGTTTATCTCCAGAACATGAAGATGGTAGATAGTCAATCAGCTAGGCCACTGGATGAACTGTCATGACCCTAGCCCAAGTATGACAATACATACTTCCTACTGGCCTGAAAGTAAACACCAAGGTCAGTGGTGGTCCAGATTTTGACTGAGTCTCTTGAAATCACACTGGAATTGTTGAGTGAGGAACAAGGCTTGCCTGATAACTCCTTACAGATGGGAGAAAAGCTTCGTGAAGCTCTGGTGCAACAGTTCCTTAAAGATGCAAACTGTCTAGGTTTTAAACTCAACAAGGTCAATAGAAACCGGAGCTAGGCCGCGAAATATCCAGGCACTGTTCCTACTCTAAAATTATTATTAGCATTTTCCAAATTATTCAGCCTGGAAATTCTGCTTCATTTTGGGCGAGTCATCCTGTGGTGTATTGCTATCCCTTGGTCAAGGATCCCCATAGGATTTAACTTCAGAGTCTGGCTGGAATACATTTTAACAAAATCATTGAACAAAAGAACTTGTCTGCCCTACTACTGTAATTGAAGGGTGTAAGGTGAGAAGTTCAAAACCTGAAGATGGACCAGAAGTTTTCATTGCTGAAAAGTTTGAGGTGTACCCTTAGTGCCCTGAAGTGTTGTATGCCACTGAAACTGTTCCTCTGGTGCCTTACTGTCAACATAATACCTGTCATCCTGGGAAATATGACATTTTTGAAAGTAAAATGTATTTTTCCCTAACCTTACAAACCTGGAGTCCTTTACTTAGGATAGATTGCAGCTCAGGTGAAACTACCGGCTAATATGTACATTCTTTTGTATACCGAGGTAGTAACTACCAGGCCAGTAGTTACCTGCCCGGCGGTGGGGAAGCACCGCCTCCCCACCAGCTCACTGAGTCGTCACTTTGATTACAGCCTGGACTTTGATGATGACCCCTGAATCAAGAGGGTGGGTGTTTAGCAGGACCATACAAGTAAAGGACTCCAGGTTTATATGGTTAGGGAAAAATACATTTCACTTTCAAAAATGTCATTTGTTCCTACACCGTATACAAAACTTCCGTCCTTTACTTAGGAGACTCATCCTGGGGTAAGGATGGAAGTCCTGTCTTGCTGGCTGAGAATGGAACCTGGGATGCCAGGACCCGGGCTTATAGCTAGGGGTCGTGGATCCTTCCCCCCCCCCCAACCAAGAGCCATGGAAAATGCGACCTGATGAGTGACGGCCTGGCTATCAGAGGCGCGAGCGTAGAACTCTCTCTGGCAACTAAAACCAGGCTATATAATCATAACGGGTTTGTTGGGTTGCAGCACACTCCCCCTCAGAAAGGAGTGTGGAGACTGACTTCTGTGTGTCTACAGAAAAACCACTAGTTGGACATGGAATGCTTACCAGTATCGAAATCGGTGCCAGAGAACGGGTTTCAATGCTGTGGCCCCAAGTAAGGGGAAAAGGTGAAAGGAAAATAGGCCAGTCATACTCTCACATTCAACCCCAGCCTGATACGGAACCTCAATCCTCGATTCGATACGTCCAACCTCTGAGGGCACAGAGGCAGCTAAACCACTTGCTGTGCGGCTACCACAGGACCAAGGTCAGTTGTGTTGAGGTAGCTGTGGGTACAGTCTCTAAGGAAGAACCTGGTAAAGGTGGAAGGGCGAGACTATGTTCCAGCTTCCATCACCTGGGTAACAGAGAGGTTCTTCTTGAAGGCAAGCGATGTGCTCATTCCACACACATCATGAGCCTTCACTCAACTGCTACCAGCAAGCAAGTGGAGAAGAGGGAGGGGAGAGGGTACGGCAAATCACCTCTTGAATCCAATGTGAAATGGTATTCCTCGTAACCCTCTTCTTTGACAGGCCCGTACTGACAAAGAGATGTTGTAAGGTGGGTCGAGTAGAGCTGGTCCATTGGAGATAGTGCCTCAGTGTTCTCAGAGGACAGAGAAGTAGCTCATCGGGGTCTTTGGTTCCTGTGCTCAGGCTCACAACCTGGAATGAAGAAAACCGAGAATCGACCTGGGCCGGATTCTAGGTTTTCGCAACAAACTCAGGGACGAAGCTGAAGCAGGCATTGGTCCAGCACTCAATATGAGCGACAGTATAGGCTAGGCCATGAAGCTCGCTAACTCGCTTGGAGGAAGCAAGGGCGAGAAGAAAAACCATTTTCAGGGTGAGATCCCTATCAGATGCCAGGGATAACGGTTTGAATTTTAGCCTAGCCTAACCCCTTTTATTTACACAAATGAATAATCTACCCACCTGCATGCATTCTCCAACTCCAGTATACTCCAGAAATCACCTTAGAACAACAGCACAACAAGACTTACAACCCAAAACTCCTACCAGACAGAGAGCTTTCTCCTACCAACCATAAACCACCACCACGTACCTTCTACTACCCAGTGTTATTGTTTACATTCCCTGACGCCGCCGCCATCTTGTCTATGACGTCACAGCCTATGACGTCACAACACAACTTAAATACATCAACAGACACCTTCTAGAATCAACCATATGCTGTCCATATATAGGACACCCATCATATTTCAACAATGCATAAAATACCAATAACAATTATACAATACATAATCACCCTTATCTCTTTCTCCCTCCCCTCCGACTGTTTCCTAACCTAGTCCCCTCTTAATTTCCTTCATCCTCCAACTCTTTACCCTCTACATAATTTCCAATTCATTCCCCTGAAACTCCTGCTTTAGTTAATACATCAGCCACTTACTCCTTTCCTTTTATCCATCTCACCTTTATTTCCCCGGATTCAATGGTTTCCCTTATGTCTGCAATATCTATTTTTAATCTCTTGCTACTTACACCAGTGCTCAATTTGATGGCGGTCATTAGTGTTTTACTATCAGTGTTAACCAAAGCTTCTAAATTTCTCCCTCCTACTACCTCTTCCCACAAATACTTGAAATATATCAATCCTTCTACAGCTTCCCCAACACTCAGGGCTTCGGCCTCAATGGTGGATTTTGCCACTCTCCTGGATTTCCTAGACTTCCACCATATGGGACTTCTCCTCTTCCCATCTCTCAAGGAAATAATATAACCCAGTTGAGTATGGCCATCTTCTGTTTCCAAATGAAGCGTCTGCATAGGCTTCCCAATAAATCCTTTCTTCTTCCATCTCACTTATTGTAACTTCCCCCATCATGCTCTTAGTTTTTCTCACAATTTTAATAAGCTTCTTCATATCCTGAGTTGTTCCTTCTTTAAATGCTTTACTTAATTCGCTAACATCATATGATATTTCTGGCATCGTATGTAGCGATACCTAATTCAGCTGTCCTACCACTGATCTATACTCAGTTAACTCCTTTTGTTCTAGCACTCTATTACCTGTATATCTTCTAGCCTCTGGTTCTCTTATAGAATTTATATACTGCCACTGATTAAGGGAAAATCTAGTCACCTTCTGCTCTATTACTACTCCTATAAACTTGAACCTTTTACTCTCTTGTTCACCTACTTGCAATTTCCCCTTCAATTTCCTCATCGTTTCCTTTAAGAATCCTTCAGTTCCTCCGTAGCAAAAATCATCTACGTGTGTACACAAAATGCCATTCAATTTATTGTCCTTTTTCCAAAAGAATATATTACGTTCTACGTCTACTTCTCTCACCTTGAAGCTCCTTCACTACTTTCACCACTTTACAATACCATGCTTTTGCTGCATCCTTGAGCCCATAGATGGTTTTCTTCAACTTCCACAATCCCATCCAACCATCTTCCCTCGGTGGCTTCAAATACATTCTCTTTGTATCTCGTCACCTTGTAAATATGCAGTTTTGACATCCAATGTACGTATAACAATTCCAATTTTTCACCTTTATTATGGTTAGACAGAATTTTAAAATTTCAGCATTGCATATGGGAGCATCCTTTTCCCACTCTGCCATCTCTTCTTCAAACCCTCTAGCTACCAATCTTGCTTTACATATCCTTTCCCCCCCTTTTATTTTTTCAGTTACTATCAATCTTGTAGATATAGCTTTTTGTCCAACATCATTTACCTCCTCATATACCTGGTTATCTCTCCAACATTGAAGTTCTTTTTCTTTAGCTTCCATTATGCTTCTATTTTCAAATCCCAGCAACACCTCTTCATCTTCAATTTTTTCTACCTGACTATTAATCCCTCAAGTTAAGCCACCCTTTGTCACCTGACTGTGAGTCTTGTACATTGTACGAATCAGCCCGTGCTTGGCTTGATCTTTTTCCTGCAAGACCTAATATAGTCCATTCTTCTAGTTGTCCTGCATCTGTGTTTATAACTCTATTTCCCTTTTTGAATTTTGGTATCTCTTCCATTAACTCGCCTTCTATTGACCCACTTTCCCCGGTATCCTCCACTGTTTCCTCTACCACCTCTCTTTCTATAGTCTCTTCTGTGTCTGCATTCCTTCTCCCACCTACTATTATCTCCTCTACTTCTTGTCAATCTACTTTCCCTTCATTTGGGCCATCTGATCTACCTTACACACCATGGGATTTATCTATTCTAGCAGATATCTCTTCTGTATCTGGTGATCATCGTTGAATCCTAGTCACATGTATCCTAGCTACTTCTCTTAAGAATCCCCATGTTTGACTATTATTGTTTTCCCCGATACTCCCACTACCTGAGCAGGTCCTCTCCATTCATTTTCATTTTCCTTCTTATAGAATACCTCATCTCCTACCACTGCTTCTTCAAATTTATGTTCTCTGATGTTTTTGTTTAACGCTATTCTTATTTTATTACAACTTATATTTTATAAACGCTTCTCTGGCCTTGTGCATTGCATTCATTGTGTCCCTTACCATACCCTCTTCGATCCCTTTTTCTCTGCTTGCAGGACTTGAACTTTCTTCTCCCATTAGGTTAGGCAGTGAAGGGTTTTTTCCAAATACTAATTGGTTGGGAGAGAAACCTCCATTATTCATTAAGCAGTTCCTAGCACTCACTACCCATTTCAATGCTATGGACCAATCTACTTCCTCCTCCTCCATCATCTTTCTTACACTTCCCTTGATCATGCCTACGGTCTTTTCACATAACCCGTTGCTCCACGGAGATTCCATCTTTCTGCCATCCTCCTTACTTTTTCATTTTGAAATTCTCTCCCATTATCTGACAATATTTTGGAGGGCGCTCCAAATATAGCAAACCAGCACTCAAAAAATGTCTTTATTATAGTTTCTGGTTTCTTATCTTTTATCCAACAGGCCTGACAATACCTCATTGCCATATCCACTATTACCAAGAACTTTCTCTCTTCTATCTCTCCCACATCCATTGCTACAACTTCATTAAACGTTTTACTCCAAGAAAAGCCTACTACTGGTTTGGCGGGGTTTCTTTTGTATCTTTTACAAACCTCACAATTTTCAATCAGTTCCGTTAGCAACTTTCTTATTTCCTCTTTTTCTTTTTCGATTAACCCATTACTCCATTGTGCTTCCTCTGTTAGCTTCCATATTTTATCTCCTTTTCCATGACCAAACTGTAAATGTAATTTCTTCATTGTGTTCTTAATTTCCCTCAGATTCTTTCCCTTCCAACCCTCCAGTAATAATTCTTCTACCTTCCTCCTCCTTATAGGTACTCCTAAATGACCCTGTTCGTCTTCTCTTAACTCTTCTTTCATTCCCCCTAATACTTCTACTTTGACAATTTTTTGTCAAATTTCCCCTTCAATTTCCCATGAGTAAAATGGGTCATTCCCATTTTACTCATGGTTTGCTTACCTATCCATGACAATACTTCTTGACTCAAATCCATGACAATACGTGCTAGTCACAATTCCCCGCAAACTGTTGATTTACACCGTGTCCAAAATTGCATCAACGACCTCCCACTATTTTATTAACTTCTCCTACATAAACCTCTTCTTCTTCTGTCCCAGTTTCTGTTTTCAGCTTATTTTCTTCTAGCCTTGTTTCAGTTTTCTTCCTATTATGAAAATTCTGAGGACAATCCCTAGCCCAATGCCATTCAGAGCTACATATCGCACATACTGTTACCTTCCCTTCTTTGTTTATAGGATTTCTGCCACCCCTACCTCGGTTCCATCTTCCCCGATATCTCTGGTTTTCCCTCCCTCTCCCAGAACTGGCATTGCCTTCTGACGATCCCCAACATTCCCGTTCCTCTTTAGTCCCTAATCCCTCATATAGTCTTTTCATTGTTTGCGACACTGTTTCGTACTCTGGCTTTTCTTGCACACAAGGCAATAATACCATTTGTTTTTTATTTACCGTGAGATTTGCTTGCTCTATTACATGATAACCCTCTACTTCCCCTTCAAGCGTACCTTTCTCCATTGCTCTTTCACACTCAGATGCGGCCTTCTCGTATCTAATTAAATAATCCGCCATCTTTTCACTATATTCTCTTCTTATTAGAATGTATCTTTTTATTCTGCTGTAATTCTCCATTACCGAGTCTTTTAGATAGGCTTTATCTGTACCAGTAAGTTTATCTCTATCTAATCCTTCCACTAGTTCTCGGGCTTTCCCTTTAAAGCTCGTTCTCATTTCTATCGCCGGGTATTTTGTATCTTCTCCATACAACAATAGCCAATCTTTGGCTTGACCTTTCCATTCTTTGTATTCTTCTTGTATCCCGCTAAACCTAGGACATTCCCTTCTCCATCTAGTAGTCTCCCTTTGTTCACAGTCGGATCCAGGCATCTTTGATCAACCACGCTCTGCTACCAGTTTGAATTTTAGCCTAGCCTAACCTCATTTATTTACACAAATGAATAATCTACCAACCTGCACGCATTCTCCAACTCCAGTATACTCCAGAAATCACCTTAGAACAACAACACAACAAGACTTACAACCCAAAAACTCCTACCAGACAGAGAGCTCTCTCCTACCAACCATACACCACCAGCAATTGCCTTCTACTACCCAGTGTTATTGTTTACATCCCCCTGACGCCGCCGCCATCTTGTCTATGACGTCACAGCCTATGACGTCACAACACAACTTAAATACATCAACAGACACCTTCTAGAATCAACCATATGCTGTCCATATATAGGACACCCACCATATTTCAACAATACATAAAATACCAATAACAATTATACAATATATAATCAAACGGTTCATACAGAGCTCTCTTCAAAGACCTGAGGACAGCAACAATGTCCCAGGGAGGAGGCTTTGCCAATACCGGAGTGCAACCCTGTTCAAAGCTTTGTAAGAGCATGGAGAGTTCCTCAGAGGAAGAGAGATCAATTCCCTTCAGTCTGAGGACTTGGCTCAAGGCCGAGCGATAGCCTTTTACCGCTGAGACTGAAAGGAGCTTCTCTCTCTGGAGGTAGAGAAAGAAGTCGGCAATCAAGGGGATAGAGGCTCTGAGAGGAGAATGGCTTCTCCAACCACACCAACCACAGAAGATGGCCCACTTGGACTTCCTGAGGTATCATGACAATGCTGTCCCAGCCTCTCGCAAAAAGATGTAAAAAAAAAGATCTAAAAAAGCTCACCGCATTGTAGAAGATCCTCACATGTGGTTGGTATAGGAGGTCGGGGAGTGGCGGTAGCACTCTCGGAGTCTCTACCAGCAGAAGTAGAAGGTCCGGGTACCATTCTATGTGAGGCCATTTCGGCGCTACTGGCGTCATGGCCAGGGAAGGTGTGGCTCGCACTTGATTCAACACCTGCCTAGACAGGCAAAATGGCAGAAAAGCATATATGTCGAGGCAGTCCCAGGGGTGCTGGAACGCGTCCTCTAACGCCAAACTGGAGAGCAGTAAATCGGTAACTTCCGATTTAGAGCGGTAGCGAATGGGTCTATCGTTGGGGAACCCAACAAACTCGAGACTTAGTTCGTTATCCGAGGAGCCAAAGACCATTCGGAGCCAACGATCTGTGTCCTCCTGGTCAGACTGTCCACCACAATGTTCCGTTTGCCTGAAATGAACCGAGCTGTCAACCCTACCAAGTTGAGAGCTGCCCATTTACGAATCTGCACTACTAGTTGGCATAGCTGCAGAGACACGGTACCACCTTGACGGTTCACATATGCCACTACGGTGGTGATGTTGCTCATCAGTGCCACTGAGTGACCTGTCAGAAGAGAGCTGAAGTGCTGGAGTGCCAGGACGGCAGCTCGAAGTTCCAGCATGTTGATACGATCTCGACGTTCCTGGTCGGACCATAGGCCCGTAGCCAGGTATTGCAGTAGGTGCGCGCCCCATCCTTCCTTGGATGCGTCCGTAAACAGGAGCAGATCAGGTGGACAAGACTGGAGAGAGGAGCCCTTCAACAGGTTCGCGTCGTCCAGCCACCACTCGAGATCGGAGCGCATGTTCTCCTCCACTGGGACTAGTTCATGAGGAGAATCATGACTTTGTGACCAACGATTCTTCAGACCCCACTGAAAGGATCGAAGGTGCATCCGACCATTTGGAACATGGCATTCCAGCGAGGCCAGATGTCCCAGCAACTGTTGCCACTGATGTGCTGGCAGCTGGGACTGTTGAAGGAAGGGCAGAGCGACACTTCGGAAGCGCTCCAGTCTTTCTGGGGTCAGAAAGGCTTTTCCTGCAATGATGTTGAGGATCATACCGAGATACACCAGTGGCTGAGAGGGCTCTAGAGAGGATTTCTTGCAGTTAACCATGATCTCCAGATCGTGACAAAACGCCACAACCCTGTCTCGGTGGAGATGAAGCAGTTCCATCGAGGGTGCTAGTATCATCTAAATCGTCTACGTAACGAAATAGACGAATGCCCTGGCGATGAGCCCATGTCGACACTAGGGTGAACACCTGAGTGAAGACTTGCAGAGCTGTGGAGAGATCAAAACATAGGACCTTGAATTAGAACACTCTGTCCACTACAACAAAACAAAGATACTTCCTGGACAATGGATAGATTGGGATCTGGAAGTATGCGCCTTTTAGGTCGATCGTCACCATGTGATCCAGAGGATGAATGGCCTGTCTGACTGTGCCGGGGGTCTCCATCCTAATCGGGGTTTGCTGAATGAACTCGTTCAGGGCTGAGAGGTAGATGACCGGACTCCAGCCTCCAGACACCTTCTTTACAAGAAAGAGTCAACTGAAGAAGCCTAGAGACTCGTCGAGGACCTCCTCGAGAGCATCCTTCATCAGCATGTTCTGGACTTCCGCCTGAAGGGCGAGATCTTTCATTGATCCCTGACGATAGGATGAGGACGTCTTCAGGGGTCGAATCAGAGGAGGGGGAGAGTTGATGAACGGGGCGCGATACCCGTGTCGGAGGACGGTCAGCATCCAATACCGCCACCTCGTCCATCTGGCTTGCAGGCATCTCCCCCACAGGTGGCAGAGTGGAGGGAGTGCCCTCCTCACTGATCTGGCGGACTCTCTTCCTTTTGCCACGTTTGCCTCACCCTCGACCACCCCTGATTGAAAAGGGCTGCTGACCTCTCAGCCATTGACTGCTGTGGAGGCAGTGGGAAAGGGATCAGCCCTGGCAGGAGGGTGAAAAACCCTCTTAGATGGACAGCCAGGACGACATCGAGCAGAAACAACAGGAGGTTAGGGCAAAGAATCTTTTTCTTCTTCTTACTTCGCCACCGGGGATACTCAACCCACTGGGCAGGCGACCAAGTACGACACTCCTCACAGGGGGATTCCGATGTACAGGAATGCCCCTTGCAAGCAGGACAAAGGGAGTGAGGGTCTCTATCAATCCTGCTCATGAAAGTCCCACACCTACGGCCTGGGACACCACGGCAGGAACACATAACCATATTGTCAGACATACTCGCATTCAGCTAGAAAGAGAAAAAGAATGTTATGAATTTCAACAAGCCAGCAAGAGCAAAAGAGACAAGTCTTTCCTCAGTGCCAGCTGTACTCATAGTGATGCCAGTGGGGAGGTGGTGCTTCCCCACGGCCAGGCAGGTAACTACTGGCCCGGTAGTTACTACCTCAGTATATAAAAGAATGTATTAGCCGGTAGTTTCAGCTGAGCTGCAATCTATGCTAAGTAAAGGACGGAGGGTTTGTATACAGTGTAGGAACAAATTCATTGCTGTGCTCTTGTATGTCTGGTGAATGAGTCTGTGTTTACTGAGGATATTTCATATGACACTTCAACTGTTGATGTAGTTGAGGAGTTCACTGGACAGAACTGTATAGTTCTGGGAACAGCCCAACTAGATTTGGAAGGATCAAGTGGGCAAAGGTTACCACTTTTCCCCTTTGACATTGTCTCAGCTGGGAATATGGATTTCTGTTATCCTTGACAAAACTTTGCTAACCAAAGCTAACTTGAAATTAGTTGCTCTAAATGGACGACTGTGTTCTGATAATGCAGTTGTCATCAAGTTGAACACTCACTGTCACATCAACCAGTTCTGTCAAGATGGCGAAAAACTTGTCACTGGATGGTAGAAATCATCCTTACTTTTATGGTAATGCCATTATTTCACATGATGAGTTGAGTGAAAAACAGAGTAAACACCGTCAACTCCAGGCCAATAAAAGGATGGTGCACTCTGGAGTAACTGCCTCTCAATTACCTCACTCTTTGAAGAGGTTTAAGAGTAGTGGTTGGAATTTAGGGTATACCAAGATCTCCTGTTCAAGAAACTGAGAGATGGTCACTTGGTTCCAGTTATGTAAGGAATGCCAGATGTGTAAGGTGTCACAGGAAGTAGTCATTCCCCCAACCCTTCACATCTCTACCTCAACCCCATTTGAATTGGTTGCTATGGACCTCATCAGCCTTCCTACTTCATCTACTGGTTACATTGGTTGCATTATGATAGTTGACCACTACTCAAAGTGGGTTACTACAACTCCCATTCAGGATAAGCAAACTAGAACAATCTGCCAGGCTACTGAAGAACGTGTTTTCCCACCTATTCCTAGAGTGCCAGTCCGAATTCTGACACACAATGGTCCAGAATTTATTTCCCGTGAATTCAGTGCTCTGATGGAAAAGTATAATATTATAAATGTTAAAACCACACCTCACAAACCTTCCAGTAATGGAGCCGTTCAACATGTAAATCACACCATTGGTGAATTATTACGAGTCCCAGTTGATGATGCTCATAAGTGGGATAAGCACTTGCTAAGAGTCCTCCTCAGTTACAACCACTCTTTGCTTTCTGAATTAGGTTGTATGCCTGCTGAGATTTAGAAAACAGCCCATGACGTAAAGAGTCTCCATCTCTTGTCAGCTGAAACCAGGAATCCTTGGGCTGAAGGTCACCCACGCTATCAGCCTTTCAGGAAGGGTACCTTATTCCTGAGGAAAGTTGCCCTTATGGGTCATCTCACAACCAATAAACTGTGTCCAAGGTTTGATGGTCCCTATGAAATGATTCAGTTTTGGAAAAATAGGGTAACTTATATCATAATTCCATTTTGCTGGAGAGTCCCAGCATATTCCAGGCCATGATGGATACAAGCGGCCCGAGGTTAACGGTACAATCGCTTGGCGGCGAATCGGTTTTACGGCAGTCATAAAAAATATTCAAGAAAAAATTAAGGTATTTCAAGATACTTTTACGGCACAATTTTTGGTTAACAGCGCCGCTAGCGCCGTTATGTCTAATGAGTACATACATTTGTAGAAATACCGTTCAGACCATAAAGGTTATGCAAATGATATTAAAAAATTTTATTGAGTTATTACATAGGCATTAGGATAAAATATATGTCTCTGACTCTGTTCTATGCAGAAAATATCAAGTTAAATAGCAAATTTAGCTATGGATGTGTCAATTTAAAAATGTTCATTCTTTTATAATTAAAATGTGTAAGAAAATGTATTACATATAGGGTATTTTTATTTCTGCACATAAATATGATAAAAAGGCAGCTTTTAAAACTGCCCTTCACATTATCAAAGAGGATGTTTTTTCATGTTCATTCTTGTGAGCTGCCGCCTGCCGCTATTCCGAAAATATTGAGTTAAAAAAGTGCAAATTTAGCAATTGATGTGTTGATTTTATAATGTTCATGCTTTTATGTTTAAAATGTGTATGAAAATGTATTACATATAGGGTATTTTTATTTCTGCACATAAATATGATATAAAGGCAGCTTTTGAAACTACCCTCCAGTTATCAAAGAGGATGTTTTTTCATGTTTGTTCTTGTGAGCCGCCGCCTGCCGCTCTTCCGAAAATATAGTTAAAAAAAAATACAAATTTAGAGATCGATGTGTCGATTTCATAAATGTTCATGCTTTTATTTTTAAAATGTGTATGAAAATATACTACGTATAGGGTATTTTTATTTTTGTACATAAATATGATACAAATTAAGGCAGCTTATTTTACTGCCTTCCACGTTATCAGAGGATGGTTTTTTCATGTTCCTTCTTGTCCGCCGCTGTTCCAAAAAATGCATTTACAAAGACTTCACATGGTTATATTTTATTAATTTGGGAGCTAATTATAACACATTTTGTTAATGAAGCTTCAGCTTTTTTATATAAGTTTTCATGCATTTGTATTTAAAATGTGTATGAAAAACGTATTACACAGTATTTTATTATTTTTGTACATAAATATGATACACTGGCAGTTTGCATGTCCATTTGAAGTCTTTGTAACAGCCCTTCACATGATGAAGACAATAGGTTGTTCAGTCGCGCCCGAATAATACAATTTTTATTTTTATCATTGAATCACGTTTTTATAACAAATTATATTTACAATTGTTGCATAAATTGATTTTAAGAGACAAAACTCGCATATATGTTAGATTTTGCAACACAGCAATTTGTTTGTTTTTCCATGGGATAGAAGTACAAAAGATAACTGTGCAACTTGGTCAATTTTTTGCTGTGTTATGCAAGCAAAAAATTGAGGTACGACCGTACGAGCTCGAGATGCCGCTGCTATGTCAATGGCATAGTGAAGAAAATTAAGATAAGCAATGAAAAAAGAGTAAATATGCATCTTTTCCATAAATCTTTTAAAAAGTTATGCAGATAACTGTGCAACTTGGTCAATTTTTTACTTTGTTATGCGAGCAAAATATTGAGGTTAGACCGTACGAGCTCCAGATGCTGCTGCTATGTCAATGGCATAGTGATGAAAATTAAGATAAGCACTGAAGAAAAAGTAAATATATGCATCTTTTACATAAATCTTTTAAAAAGTTATACATTACTTTACTGTATCCAATAATATGGTATATATTCTCAAATTATTGTATTATAAAATATAGTGGTCCCCCCTTATTCACGAGGGATGCGTACCAGACCCTCCCCGTGAATAGTTAGAACCCGCGAATAGTTGGAACCCCTATAAAAATACTGAAAACAGCCTATTTTGTTAGTTAAAACTCAAGAAAAACCCACTAAAAATTTTGATACTTGGTTTTTTTAATAGCTTTATCACAAAAAGTGCATTTTATGATGAAACTGATAAAAAAAACCAGGAATTTGTGGATATTTTTCATAGAAAAATACCCGGAATATGCCGATTTTCCACGAATAATGAGAGGAAATGTTCCCGAGAGAAATCCGCAGATGTGTGAGTCCGCGAATCTGGAAAACGCGAATACAGGGGGTCCACTGTACTAAGCCAGTATTCCACAGAGCGGCCAATGTTTTGTTTAGAAATTAGCTGATGGCAAATATGAGTTTGTTTCACCATATTTAACGCAATTCTGAGCGACTTTTCTTGCTTCTAGTTAGCATAAACGAATATCTAGATACTTGATTTATATGAGACAAGGTTATTTTTCCTTATACGACAGGTTTTTAGGTGGAAATGTGACTTGGATATGTCTCGTTATGATTGTGAACTAATTTTTTTTTCGTTAACGGATTACGTTGGCGGCATGTTTATTGAGTAAAAAAAATTACTCTATTCCATTTGCAATTTTCCTTTATATCATAGTAATACGAACTTTACATTATTTATCTTATATCGGCGTGAAACCAACAGTAAAATGTGTTCTTTCATGCACAATAGTTTTGATTAAAATGATTTTATATCAGTTTTATCTACAGTTGTCTGATGGCATACGTTTACTGGAGTTTTATCCTTGTTGCAGATGCACGATAATGGTCATTAGCAGCTTGAACAGTTTTCCCAGCTTTAGCTATAACTAGGTTTAAATTTAACAGTGTATTTCCCGATTGATCTTCGATCTATATTGATCTTTGATCTATAGCGAATAAAGTTGTTACATTAAGATATCTCAGTCCTATTCTACACAACGTCATCTACAACAACTACTGTAACAGTGTACTATAGTACGATGATTAAAATAGGATTTTGTTATCCAATTCGGTTGTACTTAGAAAATAAAAGTTGTTTCTCGTTTGGTTGTTCATGGCTGTACATGTTTACGCAACAAGTATAACGTTAAAACCATACTTTCATCACTCTTTTGCTGTTTTTGAACTTATGTAACTAGAAGATGGGATAAAGTGAGGCTATTGTAATTTGGTCTCTCATAAAATCGGATTATCACAAGACGAATTTGACTGGTCTAGGGCATTGTAAACTGGTCTAGTATTTCAAAAGAAGGTGTGCAGCGGCTGTAGGTTTTAAAGTTGCTCAGTGTCGAAAATCGCTTAAAGTAGGCGGCCAGGAACAGAACCCCTGCTGCTAACCGAGGGCTGTCTGTACTCTTCAGTTTCTATTCCTAAAGCTGTTAATAATTATGACAATTCCAACTCGAGCTCAGAGGATGATTTTTCAGTAGTGACTGCTGTAGCTCTTGCGAGTCTGCTAAATAAACCATCTATCATTACCTAATACAGAGAAATGCCCAAGTCTTTTTTAAAACCTCCCAGTGCAAAGGAAAGGAGACGAGCTGTACAAAGTTGGCAAGATACTCCTGAAATCCCAGACCTGACCATTCCTTAATCTCCTACCAATTATCAACTATGACAGTTGACGTACCTGATACATCTGTAACTTTATCTCCTAAAATATACTTGAATTGTAGGAAGCAGAACCTGTAACTTCTGACATGACTGGTATCATCACCCCTGAACCAGTAGTAATCTCTTGTTCAGTTAAGCAGGAGAGTACTGCTCTTGCTACGGATAATCTGATCTCAACACCTTTAATGTCTGAGTCAACTGTCGGAACCCTAGTAGACCCCAGCATCCAGGTCTTGCCATTGTCAGAAGGATCACCTCAGCCAGCTTTGACTCTGTCATTTAAAGATTGAGAAAGTTAGGTCAATCATTGGACACTGGATGTTTCTGATGTTTTGCCATCTAGTCAAGAATATCAAGATTCTGCCCCTTGCACTGACTTGGCACAGTATCTAGTTTGCCATCTAGTAAAGAACATCAAGATTCTACACCATGTGCTGACTTGGCACAGCACCTAGAACCAGTCGTTCCAGTTTGTGATACCTCTGTAGCTAATTTTTCTGGTTTTGAAACCCCAGAGGAAAGTATGACCCAGAAACTAGAATTACTTAACCAAACATTAAAAACTGATCAACCTAAGCCTAGTGTCCTGGACAGCTAGAAGATGCTTGAGTCTTTCCCCTGTTTTGCCGGAAAGCAGTGAGGCACTCTCTACTATTCAGCAGAAATGAGCTGAATCTCGAGCTTGAGCTTTAAGACTTTTCAATTTCATTAATAAATTTTCTGTTTAATAATTTGATTTTATTGTAACGGATGTGTGTCAGTATTTCATTCCACTGCTGTCAATTGTTTCTACTACCACAGGTGTAGAGGCTTACCATTCGATGAGCTTCATAATCAAGAGTTTTCATCTTGAAACTTGGAGCATTGAACATTTACATTTACACTTATTGCTTTGTACTTTTGTTACTGGTATGAATGCTGCACACAACACTGCCTTTTCTTTGAATACTGGTACCTTTGTATAATAGAGAACTATTTTTGTACAGAAGGAATTCACTTGAAAAATAATACTCCCCTTAATTTAAAATAAATTTTTTTCTTGATAAAATAAACTACTTTTTCACTCTGGTCTTCATGGCATAACTTGTACAGTAACAGACCAAATCTTACCAAAGAATAATGCAACTCTCTCCACCAAGGCCTACCAAAAGTTTAGTTTGTGATTTTACAGAAAATTCTAGGAGACTCTTAGATCAGCTTAATCCAGAAATTTAATCCACAATAGTGGGGCTCTACAAGCTGGTGCCCAGACAACTGAAAAAAAGTGACGAGGATGCAGTGACCAGAAGAACCTGTAGGAACTAGGCAACAACACTATACACCATCTCGTTACTTTAACACCTTTCCAACGACGCTCTGTCACTCCCTGGAATACATCAAAAGGTACAACAGATGAGGCAACTGTCTGGGGGCAAGCCCTACTAGCCTCCCTTGGATATTCGGTATGTCTTCTCCCCGGTGCACGGTAGCAGATCAGTGACCTTCGTCTAGGAGAACTGGCAGACCAAACAGCCACCTCCTCAGAAACCACAACACTTTCGCTATGCACTGCACTTTTGAGAGGCGTGCTCTCCACAAAAGACCTAAGAGAGGCACCAAAATCCATGACTGCCTTAGTGAGAAGATCAAATTTCTGTTCAAATACTACATCAAGATTGGCAATGATGTTGGGTTTGGATTCATGGTTAGCCTGAATGAAATAGGAGTCACTGGTAAAGAAGCAGGAGGGCTAAAAATTGGGGAAGTGATAGGAGGTTGAGCAGGAGTTGGTAATTCCTCAATTGCTACAGGAGAACTCTCTACGGAAGCACTACTTTTGACTCTGAGAGCCACCTTTCTCTTCCTATCTCTAGATAGTTTATCTAAATGAGATCTTACTGCTTTCCATTTAGAATCATCCATATCTACACAATGGACATGTTAATTCCTTAGAACAATCCGGCCCCTACATTTAATGCATTTGGTGTGCGAATTATGTGAGAACTTGGTTAATCTAGTTCTATATCCTTCTGAGCAATATCTAATGCTCGAAGAGCTTGTATCTGACATAACTGACCTAGCTAATTATGTAAACAACCACAAAATAATCAAGTATGCCACAAAAGGCACTGAAAATGTCCAAATAATGACAAAAGAGGACTGCCAAAACCACCAATGTTGCTCAAGAGCCGGCAGAAAACTTATTGGTTCTCACTGCAGTTTTGTACACATCCGTTCCAAAAGTGGGCAGGTCCTTCCACCTACATTAGCGATGGTAGCATTGCCATGAAATTAGGAATATTTTGACTGCCATGGTAGGAAGCTTTCAGCTACATAAATTAATTATACTTGGTAAGTTACATGTGTAAAAATTATAACCTCATGTGGGAACTACTGGAAAAAAACTGAGAAAAAGTAAATCTTCATGAACATTTAAAGTTACTGTTTTTTTATATACTTGTCCTCTTCATGTTCAGCAATAACTTTACCTACTATTGTAAGGACATTCAATAATCTTAAAATTGAACTTGATAGCTAATCCATGTAAAGTTCTATCAAAAGTTGCAGTTTTAGAACAAAGATGCTATAAATTTATTTTATGATTCCTTACATAAATCTGACTTAGTTTATTTCTCTGTTCTTAACAAAATGAAACTAGACTTTGGATAGTAAGTAATTTATAGATGTTTAATTCACAGTTTATAACTAGAATTCATTTAAGTCCTTTGCTTACTTTGAATCAAAGTGAATTTTGCCTACTAAGAAATAGAAAAAAACAATGAAAAAAATATTAAAAATTAGTATCTCAAAGAAAAGTAAATTTAACTGAGCTTTTGTTATTACAGCAATCATAGTACATAACATACCTTTTACTCCCCATGAAGTTTGGATTTTTGTGATAAGACTTTCAATGCCAAAACCTGTAATAGCTGAGGTTAAAGCTATATGTACAATATTGCATCTTCCTAGAGAAGTCTGATCTATAACAGCCTTTAAAGATTCTTTTATTCTTTGAAGATGGTTAACATCATCAGCCGGAAGAAGATCCACTTTATTTCCAACTACAACAACAGGTCGCCTAGTACCTGAAGATACAAAATTATAGAAATTTATTAATTACAAGTTGTCAAATACATAGTGCACTATTGTACTATATAACTTTAGATACAGTTCCCCTAAAAGCAATTTTCAATACAAAGAGATGGTGAGGGTCATACTCAGGTTTATTTTCTTTCTGAGTAGATTCTGGGTTAATGGTTATGATACCATTCTTGGACAATACCAAATCACAGGAAGCTTATCCAGCATCTGACGTAAACAGCATGGTTAGGAAGCCCTCATCAGTTTAGTCCCAAACCACTACGTACTGTACACCCAACAAACTTTGTTTACAATACCACATCAGAGCAGCCTTTTCCAATCCCTTGTGCCCTGGCTGGGACATGGTCTTTTGTAGAAGCCTTGACTAAAAATGATGGAAACATACTATATGATTTCAGGTACATCATAAAGTACTCTTGCAAAATTGCTGTACTATGCACAAGACTGCTGTTATGTCTACAGTCCTGTATATTATCAGTACATGATAACACAATACAGTATGTCACCCTATTATGTACATCATAAAATTAAAAACTCAACAATTAACCCTATAGTTTTTTCAAATTACAGAATGTACTGTACATTCTGGTACTTTACCATTACATGTAGATATACAATAACAATAAAATTTCCAAGAATTTTAAAAAAACAGCCCTTCAATGCCTAGCATATAATTATGACTGGTGGAAACTGAACACAAGCACAGCAAAGTCATGTTCTCCAGAGGTATTCAATTCCCAGAGTGCTATATGTTCTTTCTTTCATTACAAACCACCATACACTACATAAGTAAACCTTGTAGTGCCTAAAGGCCATGCCCTGTTTAAGTTCATAAATTGATAATTACAGCATTGTCCTGTGTTTGTTTGTCACTGTTCTGATTAAAATCTATATAGTGTATAAAAACAAAACACTCAGTAATTCCTATAGCCTTGTTTCTAATCTTTACTGCGTTACAAGTTACAAGCATGACATATTCTTTAATGTTATATTTTTCCTAGGTATACATATTACCAGAACCTTTTATGTAGGAGCATCCTTCAGCATGAGCCAAAGACAGTTACCGTACTTGGTAAAAAGGTACTTAACTGGTGGTTAGCTACCTAAGAGCTCAGACAAGATACTTTGTATGAATGGAGCAGGCTGCCTACACAACTTGAGCAGTCGCCACAGGCACCAAAATCCCAATAGACTTGTTATCAGTGTTTCTCAGGTAGAATTAATGTTAGATTGTCTGACATTTCCAGACACCTGAAGACCAGGGGCAGTCCCATACCCCTGACTCTTGTGGGGTCTCACATGGACGAAAAATCTAGTTTCCAGACTAGTGGAGTCATAAACCCTGTTTGGCTATGTCACGAAACCAAAGAAACAGTATTACTGGATACCTTATTGTATATTCCAGTACCAGCCAAAAGCCTCTGGTACTGACCTAAAAAGAATTGTATTTCTTTTTAAACAGTACCTAATGTTTTGCACTAGGCACAAAAAACTCTTTCCTAAGTCACTATCAACAAAGTCTCAAATGAAGATGATCAAAAAAGTCTATCCCCCGTCAGGGACTAATGGGTCCAGAGATTCTGCTACAAACTCAAGGACTTTGGAGATACATGGACCACATCCCTCAGAGAATGCACTAGACTAGACAAGGTAACCCATGTATATTAGGGAATTACTCATGTTATCTTGTATAATTCCTTGACGCATTTTGTAAAGCTAGCAATAAGATGTCTTAACTATGAGATTTTAGTCAGACTTTGCCCAACAGCTTGTAAGGAGACACGGTTAGGCAGCAGCAAATGTGTAACATCTTACTCAAAAGGACAAATCCCCAAATGAGAACAAGACAAATCAAGGTTTCTCATGAGCGTAGATATCATTTAATAACTTCCATGGCCTACTCACATACATCAGTAACATTGCTTTGCCTACTGAATTCACAACAGTCTCGCTTCAAATAATCTACCATAACAACCAGTCCTACATTCCGGCTTACTCACATATATCAGTAACATTGCTTTGCCTAATGAATTCACAACAGTCTCGCTTCAAATAATCTACCATTACAACCTGTCCTACATTCCCACTCATACTCACTGGCAACAACAGAGTCTATGATTACCATTCTGAATGGCAAAGACATTCACACTTGACCTCAAAACAGGAGGGTTTGAATACCTTCGCTGATTTTACCATTTTGACAAACTTGGCTCGTAGCTGTCATGTCCATACACATCTGAACTAAATAAAGAATAAATATCTGTTCTTTCACACATTCTATCAGCTTATATTTTCCCCTATGTCCATATCTGTCTTACAATTACCTGTTGTCCCAAAAATTGAAAACACTTGTACACACACTCTCATCCATCAAGTTCTTAAGAAAGTACACTGTTCTTGACACGAGTCTGACTTATGAAAATCAGTCTTTATGCCCACTAAGAAACTGAAAGTTTCAAAAGAAATACATGAATTTGAGGAGTCAGAGGGCACTTTAGGGTTCAGACAGCGAGTCCATTGTCTCCCCTTCTTAAAGATCTCTCCAGAGAGAACACCTGGGGTTATTTACTGGGCTGCACCTTTTTCCCAATTCTTGTATTCCCTCTCTGTTCGCAAACCCTCTTTTGTTCCAGAAATCATACGAGGAAGCCTCAGGACATCCTGTCAGCAAAGGAAGGCCTGTGTTGACAGTCGAAAGAAATCAGTATCGAGTGAGCCACTGTAGAAGGAAGATCTCTTCCAAAGCTTACAGAGCTTCCCAAGGGTGGGCCCCTATCTCTCTTTGTTGATGACCAGAAGTTAAACCATCATTGATCTAACCTGCCCACATCTGCTCAAGGAAGGAAGAGCCACTCATGCTCTGCTATAGCATAGACAAATTGCATTAGGAATACCTGGAATAAGAGAGGAGTCCACCCTTAAGCTTTATTCTTTATCTCGAACATTTCATTTTTCATATCCCTTTCCTTGTTATCTACAAGTTCACAAGTGTCCCTTTGAACTCAGTGAATTAATATATGTCAAGTGTCCCTTTGAACTCAGTGAATTAATAAAGTACTAATTATCCCTTTGACAGTGATAACATTCTCGAAACTTGCTTTTGTTATTTATGTCCATATGATAGGTCTATTACGGTAATTTACACTCACTGAACACCTCCCTGCCTTACAGGAGTCGAGGTCCAGGGGATGTGATTAGTGCAAGTTCTTTCCTAACACAAGATGCATGAATTCAAAACTGTTGCAGTAAAGAATATACAGTGCTTTTACATGGGAGTAGGTTCCAGAACCTGCCATGGAAATGCAAAAAATGTGGAAACACAAAAATCCCCTCTAAAAATGCTTATAACTGCCAAATACCCAGTACCCCTTAAACTAAAATGTGTATAACTGTCTATTTTAACATTTCACTGCTTAATATGAGTTAAAAAAAATACCTTAAATTATCATACTAAAACAATTTAATATCATTTAAAATAAAAATACACCCCCAACCACCATCCCAAAAACACAAGTAACGTTACATTACAGTACTCTCCTACTACTGAGTAGGCTATACACACCCCTGAAATGCCTGTAAATGCTTATTTTAACAGTTCATTGCCAAACTTGACAGTTCAAACAAAAATATACCTCAAAATATCCCAGAACACCTTAATGAATAACAGGCCCAGGGTTCAGCTCAATGTCTCCCAAAAGAATTAAAATTAATAACACAAAATCAGTATCAAAACAAATACAGTAGACTCCCCTATTTGTGGGGAATGGGTACCAGATCCCCCTGCGAATAGCTAAAATCCATGAATACTTAAAACCCCTATAAAAGGCTTAGTACTGCCTATTTTGATAGTTAAAACACACAAAAAACTCTAAAAATGCTTCTTCCTGAGTATTTTAATAGTTTTATCACAAAAAGTGCATTTAGTCATGAAAATATGAAAATACGTACAGTAATTTGTGAATATTTCTCAGTGAAAAATACTGCGAATAATGGGTATAGTAATGTATACTATAGTCCATAGAAAAATCTGCAAATAGGCGAGTCTGTGAATCGTGAGTCTGTAAACAGCGGGGGTTGACTGTATATAGACTCATAACAACTGTAATGCTGTAAAAATCAACAGAAAAATAAACATCAATGTTATCAACAACAATAACAGGCAGTCCCTAGTTACCGGCGGATTCAGTTAACAGTGCTTGTCTAGTGCCATAAAGTCGACGATTTATGGTGCCATAACACGCCAACTTCCGGTAATAATAGAATTACTGTATGGTGCCATAACATACCTAACTGGGGCGTCATTTACCGATTATTGGTGTCATCAGCACCATAAATCACAGAGTTTCGGTTAATGGCAGTTTTCTCTTATCGGCATCCCGCCAAGAACGGAATCCCCGACGATAACCACGAGACTGCCTATATTTACATTATTTACAAAAACTCTTTTGAAAATATAAATAAACATGTCCATACATCATTGAAAACAAGAGCCAGAAGCAACTGGTCAACAAGGTGGGGCCAACACACCCTGTAAAGCAAATGAAATCTGCCAAGTTTGCCAAAACAAATGGGGGAGGACAGTCAGGATGTATTTAAGAAATAAAATGCTCGGTATGAACAGAGTAGGTAAAGATGAAGGAACTTTCCTGATAATCCACCAAGCAACTTTTGCTTTCTCATCAACCTGTTCTACACATGAAAATGAGGATAAAATGACAAATTTTTAATCAACTTGTATTTTTCATAGCTAACAAACCCTCGGTCTTCTTGCGCCAGCTGGAAACAGGTTAAAAACAATCAGATTGTAAAGCGTGTATAGAAGTCAGTAAAGCACTCCCCTCACTTGCACGAACACGTATGAGTAAGGGGGAGACAAGGCCGTGTAGAGAAGTCAGTAATGTACTCCTCTCGCTCGCAGAAGACGATGCCACAAAGTCCGTAATTCTCCAACGTTTAACTTGAGGGCGAGGAGATGGAGATGAAGAAGCAGGAGGAGATGGGGGAAAGAGCAAGATTGTACCCTCAGGCAAGGGAACTCAAGGCCATGGAAGGTCACAGTACAATGGATATGGCACAGTCCAAGCTTAGAAAGCAAGGTTTAAATTCAGAGGAACCTCTTAAAGGGGTTGCCTACCAAGGCTAAAGTCCCTTCTACCCACTCATTTGGTCCCTTCTACCCACTCATTTGCTTTCTGTGTCCTTCTCCTAAAATAGTTGCCTGCCAAAACTAGCCTCTCCTACCCTAACTCGTGTGGGTCTTTGGAGATGAAAATATTAAAGCAAAAGAACAGTGATGACCTTTGAAGTATCATAGTAACATTCTTTAATTAAGTAACATATTACAACAATATCAGAAAAAAATTGGTTTAAGGGAAACAGGAGGTAATTTCTCTAACGCACCATTAGTGTCTATGGTTGTTTCATGTTCTTATGACAGAGTTGCCAAATAGTGCCAGATGTCACTATTGTATGCTGTTGTCTAATAAGTTTTGAAGTATGTTGCAATATACTTTTGAGTACTATCATGTACAATATAGACATTGCAATTAAGATCCTCTTCTCGGCAAACTCCCTGCCGAGCACTTGGAAGACACTGGGCACTTTGGCGCCGACTGACACTCGTGAGCCACTGAATGTTTGGGCACCAACTTGCGCGTGCGAGACAACTGGTGCACTTTTGGGACAGCTGCAATTCTAGGTGCAGCCGCGTACTCTCGGCTCTTAACTGACAATGAGCTCTCAGGAGAAAACCTCTCTGGGCTATCCCAAAAGCAGCACAAAGGTACAGCTTCTCTAGATTTCTTACACAGAACTGCTGGCACTGCTGAAGTGTCAGCTGCAGACCTTTTCAGTGGTCTGGAAGAATCACTATACTGTCATCGGTGCCTCTTTTCTGGACTGGAAGCTTTGGAATTTGAGGAAAGACGGTGCACTTCTGCAAAGACACCTTTCACCTGGGATTTAGCAACTGGTGAGACTGAGTGGCCAACTGCCTGTGGGCAGACTCTACTGACCTCCCTTGGGTTTCTGGTATAGCTTCTCCCTGGTGATTTTGCAGGGGAATTGTTACGAACCCCGAGAGGAGGTCCGCTCCAAGTTCGATATTATGAAAAACAAAAAGAATTCAACACAACAGTTGAAACTGGGGATACGAATATAGAAAGATACGCAAACACAACAAAGGTTTATTTACAAGCTTACTAACAAAGATAAATGCAGAATGGTTTCTCCTATTTACATACCACGAGTAAAATCTTACAATGCATGAACTGGGGGAACAGTGAGGTAATGAAAGTACTTGCTGGCCAGTTTTGCAACTCTAAGTGATGGCTTCACAAAAGGAGAACTGCAATTGCAGACGTCTTCTCGACTCCGTATTGCAGAAAATAATGTCTATTCTTGATACTCGAAGGGCAGGAACTTCTTCAAACCTCTTGTAGAACGTTTCTTCCCTGAAGTCTTGCTCTACGTCGATATGCCTCAGTCGTCCACTCCCGGACGACTTGACCAGATCCTGATTAAACTCTCGAGCACCTTTTCCTCTTTGATCCTTCGTCTGTTCCTTCTTCTCTTATCTCTCTCTGATGATCTCTGCTGCTGATCTCTCACTGGTAATCTGATCTGTGACTCTTACTGATGATCTCTTCCCTCCTACTTCGTCAGTCGTATTTATACGGCATTCTGGGGGCAGGGCTTCCCAGGGAACGTCACAGGCTCCCGAGACGACGGGAACGATTTAGAAGAATCTTGGCGGAATATTACATAATATTTCGCTGCGTTTCTCACGACACTTAGGCGCGTGTTGCGCTCCACAACACGCCCGACGATCCCAGAACAACCGAGAGAACAGGCGCCTCCAACACACGCGCGAAAGCCTCCGTGCTGCAGAACTTTTTGAAGATGCGCTTTCCCTTCCCCAACTCGCAATTCCTTGCTATGAAGTGCTTGCCCAAAAAAGAAAAAAATGAAACCAACTGATTTTTTTTTTCTAAAGAGAAACAAGAATTGAACAGCAGGGGAAGAATTCTGCATAAAGCTTTAATACTTCTCCATTCACTCAACCACTCGTGCCAAAATAGAAAACGCTCATTAGGCTCCTCATTCTGGAAAAACCTCCAGAGGCTATTAGCTATCACATTATCCTTTCCTCTTTTTCATTTTCTGAACTCTGCTTAAAACTTTGAAACACTAAAACACCTCTTGCGTTTTCTCAAAACTAATTTCTCTCAGTAACACTGTCACATCGAACACTGGCGGTGGCCAAGGTACGGGGCGTTCTTTATAATTCTGAAGCAAGTTTGCATTCATTGACTTTGCTCTACTCTTACCCATATTAATTCTATAATGAATATTTCCCCTCTCCTCTAACACTGAAAAAGGACCTTCGAACTTATAAGGTAAAGCGGAACCTTCTTTCTGGACTAGTACTAAAACTTTATCGCTTACACACAAACTTCTCTTTTTTACTCTAAGATCATGTTTCCCTTTAATTTCCCCTTGAATTCCTCTCGCGTTTCCGTTTTCCTCCGCTAGTTGCCAAACATCTCTTAAATCGTTTTCATAATACTCTAGATTAGTTGTGCAATCTCTCTACCCTTACTTCTAGGCAAAGGTCCAACCATATCGATACCTACATTCTCAAAAGGTTCGCCTACCAAAGGAATATTACACAACGGAGCTCTGGAAATTACTAGATTCGGTTTCCCGGCTATTTGGCATTCATGACAGCTTAAAACATACATCTTTACGTCACTTTTCATTTTAAGCCAAAAGTACACCCTACTAATATACTTGAAAGTTTTGTTTACTACTAAATGCCCTTGCCCATCATGTGCTAACTTCAAAACTAATTCACGATGCCTCCTAGGAACTACTAATTGTTCTGTGATTCCCTCTTTACTACCTGACTTAGGACGAACATAACGACAGAAAACTTCAACCTTTGACCAAAAAGTTTCCTTACACACATCATGAGATCATCATCCATCTCACATTAAAAAATTCGGGTCAGTGTCTCATCTTCTCTCTGAAATTTGACCAACTCATCTGTATCCGAAAGATGAGTGCCTAATTCATAACCGTAACTAGTACTAGATACCAGTACATATACTACGTTACCCTCGACAGCTACACTTTCCGTTCCGTTTGGCTATCACTGTCAACAATAGAGTCAGGTTTCTCAGCCACACCCACGCCAAGATCAACCTCGCCACCTCTATCACACTCGTTTGAATCCACGAACTCACTCACGTTCAAATCCACGAAGTCACTCTTGTTCAAATCCACGAACAAATTATGGCCGTAGTCTATGTCTGTATCTAAACCTGACCTAGTTACTACCATTTCAGGCACTGGAATCTCACTCACAACAAGATTCACATTCTTGGATAAAGCTAAATCATTACCGACAATAATGTCAACGCCATCAACGGGTAAACTGTCAACAACTGCAAATTTTACTTCTCCTGACACTACCTGACTTTCTAAGTTCAACTTCAACAAAAGACAAAGAACACAAGTGTTAGGAAATCCACCTAACATGACTTTTTCTTCCATGTTGATTTCCGCCCTGTTCGGCACACTCTCTCTCCTAATCAGTGAGACAGCAGCTCCTGTGTCTCGAAGCAAGACCACTTCTCTCGAACCTACTCCTCCAAGAGAGGAAACTACACCTTCTGACAGAAATTCACCAAAAAATTTCCTACTTTCTCTCATCAGATCATTCCTACTTGACGAAAGGTTAACTAGAGACACTGGTTTCTTAAGGTCCTCCCTTTCCACTGCACAATTTCTTGCTAAATGCCCTTTCCCATTACATCGGAAACAAGTTAATTCTGAGCCACTAGATGCCACTTTACTCTTACAAACCTTAGACGTATGACCTGGTTTTCCGCATGTATAACAGGAATAGTCACTTTTACTCGCATTGCTATTACTATAACTGAAACCTTTACCGCTCTGTACTCTACTAGACGAAAGATCATTTCACTTCTTACTAACACTCAAATTATGAGTTAGACTATATTTGTCAGCTAACCTAGTTGCTCCTGCAAAAGATACTTCTCGCCTATCTTCTATATAAAGCTTAATCTCAGGGGATACATTATCTTTGAAGTTTTCTAACAACACTAAGTTCTTCAAACCATCAAAATCCTCAACTTTAGCAGAAGTTAACCAATCAAAAAACAGCCTTTCTAACTTCTTACCATATTCTACATACGTAATATTTTCGTCCTTTTCCAAACTCCTAAATTTCTTATGATACGCCTCCGGTACTAACCTGTACGCACTAAGAACAGTTTCTTTCACAATATCATAATCATCACATTCCTCCTTAGACATGCAACTATACACATTAAGTGCCCTACCACTCAAAACTGACTGTAAATATAAAGTCCAAATTTCTTTAGAAGAACCTACTCTTTCCATTAACTTCTCAAAACACATGAAATATGTCGTAACATCTTCCTCATCAAACTTTGGTACTAATTTCAGCACTGCGCTCATACCTAACCTATCAGCTCCGTTTTAGTTTTTGCCTGTCCGACTGTTACGAGTACTTTGTCTTAACCAAGCAATTTCCAACTCGTGCATACGTTCTTTCTCTCTTTCTTCCTGCTCATGCATATGCACTTTTTCTCTTTCTTCCTGCTGCATTACCAACATTTCTACCTCTTGCTGCATTTTCCTAACTTCTTTCTCAGCCGCTCTTTCCTCTCTCTCAGCCGCTCTTTCATCTCTCTCATACTTTTCCCTCTCTTTCCTTTCAACATACTAACGGAGATCATTCCCCTCTAGACCTAGAAGCTTACCCAACTCAATAAACTCTTTCACCATCTCATTCATTCTGGCTCTTTCTATATTCTCCCTGTTTCAAACTGTTACAGTGCTGAATATTCTAAGCAAGGTCGCCACAATGTTACGAACCCCGAGAGGAGGTCCGCTCCCAGTTCAATATTATGATAAACAAAAAGAATTCAACACAACAGTTGAAACTGGGGATACGAATATAGAAAGATACGCAAACACAACAAAAGGTTTATTTACAAGCTTACTAACAAAGATAAATGCAGAATGGTTTCTCTTATTTACATACCACAAGTAAAATCTTACAATGCATGAACTGGGGGAACAGTGAGGTAATGAAAGTACTTGCTGGCCAGTTTTGAGACTCGAAGCGATGGCTTCACAAAAGAAGAACTGCGATTGCAGACGTCTTCTTGACTCCGTATTGCAGAAAATAGTAATGTTTATTCTTGATACTCGAAGGGCAGGAAATTCTCAATACCTCTTGTAGAACGCTTCTTCCTTGAAGACTTGCTCTGCGTCGAAATGCCTCAGTCGTCCACTCCAGGATGACTTGACCAGATCCCGATTAAACTCTCGAGCATCTTTTCCTCTCTGATCCTTTGTCTGTTCCTTCTTCTCTTATCTCTCTCTGATGATCTCTGCTGCTGATTTCTCACTGGTAATCTGATCTGTGACTCTTACTGATGATCTTTTCCCCCCGACTTCGTCAGTTGTATTTATACGGCATTCTGGGGGCGGGGCTTACCAACGAACGTCACAGGCTCCTGAGATGACGGGAACGATTTAGAAGAATCTCGGCAGAATAATGCATCATATTTTGCTGCGTTTCTCACGATACCTAGCACGTGTTGCGCTCCATAACACGCCCGACGATTCCAGAACAACTGCGAGAACAGGCGCCTCCAACACACACGTGAAGGCCTCCGTGCTGCAAAACTTTTCAAAGATGCGCTTACCCTTCCCCCAACTCACAATTCCTTGCCATGATGCGCTTACCATGACAGGAGTATGCCAGGGACCTTTGCCTAGGAGAATCAGCAGGATAGACAGCCAGCTCCTCCACTTGCACTCACTCACAACACTTTTGGGCTCCATGAGAGCTTTCACTGAATGACCTAATGGAGTCACTGTATTAAATGGTGTTGGGGTTAAGAACCTGGGAGTTGGGATCAGGATTGGGAGAAACAACAGGGACAGAAACAATCTGGACATCAACAGATCTATCTAACTCTTAGACTATCAATCAATCTGTCTTGTCTAATATTTGTGTTTCTTTGTCTATCCTTAGCCAACTTAGATAGGTAAAAAGCTAAAGTCTCCACCGTTTTGCATACCATCCTTAACACTCCAAGCAAGTATTGTCCACCGAGCAGTTTTGCCCTCTACAATTAACACAAATTGTATGAGTGTCATATTTTACTGACATTAACCTTGTCCTACAGCCCTTGCTGCAATAACAAGTGCTTGATACACTAGTGTCAGACATCATTGCTTACAAGTCAAGTCAAATTCGGTAATTGGGACTAATTATCTAAATTAACTGGAAATTATCTAATAAAAACACAATCCTTTAGAAGTCAAATCTAAACAAAGCCGAATGGCTTAAAAAAAAAAAAAAAAAAAAAAAAAAAAGGAGTAGTACGTACATACTTCACCGATTTCCAGGAAAATAACAACAAAGAATTCCAATTCCCAACCAGCTGCTGACCCACAACCTTGTTGTCAGCTATCAGAAACAAATTAAAGTACCTGGCTCAGTTGTTCTTCTTCTTCCTGAAAGTGGGCGGGACTAGTTACCCATAGCTAGAAACAAAGAAGAATCACTACCCCAAATTTCGTATTTTAGCTGCCGGTGCTAGAAATCGTTAGCTATGTAATTACTTGGTAAGTTACTTATGTACTAAAATCATTTATGAGTTATAGTATATACGTACATGAATAACCTTTCACTATCAAATATATTCAAATTATAGTAGCCAGTACAGTGGAACCTCAACATACGAAAGTCCCAACTTACGAAAAATTCAAGTTACAAAAGCAAATACGAAGATTTTTTCGCCTGTGCATACGAAAATAATTCAGGTTACGAAAGGTTGTTGCTGTAAAGTCCCGAGATTCGCCCGGACCACCGAGAACAATTTTAAAACTCGCGAGCCGCCAACTGAGTAGACTCGCCACTATCCTCCCGCTCTTCCATTGGTTCCTGATGCTAGTCACCGCCGTAAGATCCTGCTCTCCTATTGGTCAGCATCTCTCTCATCGTGCATCTACGTAAAGGCGTTCTTCGGTCACTCCGTAGCAGCATCGTTATCGTAAGCACACGGAATTTGTTCGTTCGTATACGATTTCATTTGTTAACGTAAATTCATGTTAGTGATTTCGCTTTGTACTTTATCATGTTGTTTGAGAACTTAATTAGTAACTTAATTACGTATGTTTAGTCATGGGTCCCAAGAAAGTTGCTGAAGTTCACGGAAAGAAGAGGATGCTTTCTATGGAGACAAAAATGGAGATTATCAAGAAGTATGAGGCTGG
This sequence comes from Macrobrachium nipponense, assembly GCF_015104395.2. NCBI lineage: Eukaryota > Metazoa > Arthropoda > Malacostraca > Decapoda > Palaemonidae > Macrobrachium > Macrobrachium nipponense. The sequence goes on along the minus strand of NC_087200.1, from coordinate 184,650,315 downwards.
CATGCGGTTGAGTGTGATCGCTAAGGAATACAGCCGAAATCCGTCAACGATAGGCACCATTCTTAAGCAGAAGGAAGCTGTCAAAGCAGCTACACCTTCCAAGGCCGTGACTATTTTGTCCAAAAAGAGGAGCCACGTGCATGATGAGATGGAGAGGCTGCTTCTTCTATGGATTGAGTGCAAAGAAATCGCTGGCGATACGATAACCGAGACAACAATCTGCCACAAGGCCAGCGCTATTTTCGCTGATCTGATTGCCCAGGCCGAAGATGACGGAGAAGGGACATCGATGGCAACCCTAGACTTCAAGGCTTCTTGGGGGTGGTTTGATAAATTCCATAAATGGACTGGCATCCATTCGGTGGTGAAGAAATTGAAATTTTGGAAAAAATGTAAAGTATAAAAAAGTTAAAAAAGTAAAAAAAAATAAAATTTTATTTTAAGTTTTTTGTAAATTTAAGCGTTAACGTTTTCTGCCATTTGTTAATGTGTTTCATAAAGTTTACTGTTAATTTTTCCTGTCATTTTTTAATGTGTTTCGTAAAGTTAAATGCTGCCATTTGTCCTCCTCCTCTGTTGCCACTTCCGAAGATCGCCTCACTCGAAAGGTAAGGTTCCACATTTTACTACATACATATGTATACAGGTATGTAGTACATATTAGTACTAGTATGTATATGTAGTTTAAGTTAGGTATTGAATGATCCAAATTGTTGTATTTCATTGTTTATTGGTCAATTTAGCTGTATTATAAAATTTACTGGGGCGTATTTGTAGGGCTTGGAACGAATTGGGCAATTTACATGCAAAATGTGGTTCAAGATATGAAAAAATCAGGTTACGAAGGCCACTTCGGAACAGATTAATTTCGTATCCTGAGGTACTACTGTAGTACATTATTGCACAGTATTTTAAATGGAATACACAAAAACCATACTACACTCACCTAATATGTCGATAAGATTTGGCCAAATGGAGCAAGGAACATCTAGAAGATCAACAACCACAACAGCTAGGGCTTTTTTTTCTTTTATTGGCTCTAATAATGTCTGGTAGACATCTGGTGATACCCTAATGTTAAGAGCTGTATTGTGATGTTTTAAAAAGTAGCATCTTTGACATGTGACACTTCTTAACTCTCCTGGATCCAGTATTTCAAAAAGTTCCTTAGGAATGAAGCCTGAAACATAAATATAGGAAGTTTTACCGTAACAAAAAAGTTGCTAATAACAATCAAGAAAAGTCACACAAATACAAAGAACTGCTTGAAACTTGTCAAATTTGCTAATTAATTTGCTTCTTCCTAAGCATATACTATGGAGTAAGCAATGTGGATGAGGTGGATTACCTCCAATATGAGAGGCTAAATTGTGTATATTAAAAAAAAAGCATATGACTAAAAATTTGGAATCAGTTCCTACGGGGATAAAAATTACAAATTTTTTTTTTATTAATTTGTATTTTTATAGCTAACAAACCTGATGTCTTAACAATAGGATAAATCTCCTGGCACCAGCTGGAAAAAGGTTAAGAACAATTAAAAAAATTGTAAATGCAAGGAATCTTTGGCATCTGACATCTGATACATACTAGTTGAGATGGAAGCAAGTCAGAGACCACGTTTGAATCCAGTGACACATTAGTCTTTATTCCAAACCAGGATGAAACATAAGAGGGGTGGCTAGAAGTGGGCAATGTTAAGACCTCAAGTTTGTTAGCTATGAAAACTACACAAATTAAAAATTTCAACTCAAGGATAGACTCCCACTTGGAGGGAGGTATGAGAAATCTGAACCAACTGGAGGTTTGGCACACCTGATCATGCTTCCTAGAAATAAGAATTCAGGACCTAAGCCTTTGACATGTTAGATATGTGGCTATCTAACTCTCAGTCCACTGGGTTTAAATAAAATGAAACATGTCCAAATTCATTGCATATACAGAAGTCAATAAGAATATCTGTTCAAGCAACAAACCATGTTAGCCACAAGAAATGGGTTTGTCACCACTCCTCACTCCCCTTGCTGGAGAACAGTATGGCTGCAATGCTCACCTGCATCAAGTCAGTTCGAAAGTATAATGTGTCCATTCTTCAAACTGCCTGTAAGTATGAAAGGAGAAAATGGAAAGAAAAGAGACCAGTCATCTCACTCATTCCCTACTCAACACAATCATCTTAGGCAAGATTAGGCAAGATACAAACTGTCCAGCTAGGGGCACCAGATTAGTTGCACTTGTTGAACTGCCACCACTGGACCCAAGGAAAAAGTGACCAATGATCTGTGGGCAACATCCTTCAGTTAGAAGAAAGTGAAAGCAGTTTGATGCAGTCAGAAACCAGCATTCAAAACCCTATGACACCAGAGGAACCTATTCCTCTGGTGTCATGCACTTCTGCAAGCACCAAATTGGTGACAGAACTTGATGATGGGGAGTAGGCTTGCCTGATCACCTTGTGGGGTTAAACGAAAGGGTATTCCAGGAAACTTCTTTCTTGACCTGGCTTGTGTTAACATAAATTTTACAACACTCAGCCCTAGGTGATGAGTCCCTCAGGTAACAACATAGTGCTTTGATGGGCAGAAACTCTTGAAGGTTGCTGATAACCAACTCCACACCGTAAGGTACAGAAAAGGAGGCAAATCTGTCATCATGAACTATGGGAATCTGGGTCTTAGCCATGAATTCTGGAGCAAATCGATAGCTACTGACCCCTACCTCTTGTGAGTTTATGTCATAAGCTTGACCATGGAGCTCTCCTCCAAGGAAGCCAAGGTTTGAAGGAAAACTGCTTCCAAAGTCAGTTTCCTATAATTGATTGATGCATGGGCTCAAAGGAGCTCAAGTGAGACTACTTCGGTTTTAAGATGACAAATATGAGATCTTAACAATAAGATAACTTCCAAGCGCCAGCTGGTAACTGGACGAAATAATACAGGAATGTAAACCAAGGAATCTGTGAGATCTGGCAACTCCTACCCATACGAAGTGATAGCTGGTCAGAGACTGCGCACCGATCCTCATGATGCCTCAGTCTTTTTTTGATGCCTCAGTCTTTTCTTTAACTGCATTGGAGAGTAGACGCTATCGCTTTTGCTCTTGGCAGCCTCGCCCTAACACTATTCAAATGCCAAAATATAAAAAAAGTATTGGAGATAAAAGAAAAATCCTTTTGGCAGATAAAGCCTTACATCTTTAAATTTCATCCCATTTAATGTCTATTTTTAAAATATCATAAATTTGCATTTAAATGATGTTTTGATTATTGCATTTATGGCGGCCCAGCTCTACGCTATTCAGATGCTAATATGGCCAAAAGTATTGAAGATAAAAGAAAAATTCTTTTGGCAGTAAAAACTTACATCTTTAAATTTCATACCACACAAGATTTATTTCTAAAATATCATATATTCACATTGAAATGATGTTAACCCTTTGATGGTTTAACTTGAAGCTTTGCGAGTTATCACCTTTACGGCCCCTTACTGGTTTAATTCAAGAATTAATTAAAGTTTGTGTTCCTTTAAGTAATAGTGAATTTTCTTATGATTGTGAATTCCACTTATAATTTTGAATTTAAAAATAAAATTTTGTATTGAAAATTTTTTTTAACAGAGCTTCATTTATTGACCACCAGTGATAAGATTAAAATTTTCTCCCATGGTGATAAACTGTGCTGTGCCTTTAATTTTTTTGAAGTGAGTTAAGACAAGGGAAATAGATAAAGTCTTTTGATGGAGTGATGTCCTTCAATTAACTTAAGCCTATATGAATACTTCACACTTGCTTTAATGAACTTATCTAATATCTCACATATTTGACATACATTAGTGCATTTAAATGTTGAGACCTCACATATTTAATACACTTTTAAAGGGATCACTGTTGCTTTTCGAGTATACTCTGTCATATTTCATCTGTTAAGAAAATTCAAGTATCTGGCTGCTGTAAGGTAACTTTGAATTCTATGATCAGTAAGTGTAATAATCAGTTACTATTTAGAACACTTTGTCACAGTACACATACATATTACAATGATAATAGAACAATAGAGGGATCTTACATTAACATTTGATGGATATTTTGCTGTGTTTACATTAATACTAACCCTCAATGGATGGATACCCTCATATGAGTAGCAATATGATATTGTTATGATACAATAAAGTTTCATACATACTTACCTGGCAGATATATACTTAGCTATAGACTCCGTCTATAGCTTCTAAGGACAGATTTTCTCTTCCACCTGTCTCCTGCGGGGAGGCTGGGTGGGCCATAATCGTATATATCTGCCAGGTAAGTATGTATGAAACTTTATTGTATCATAACAATATCATATTGCTACTCATATGAGGGTATCCATCCATTGAGGGTTAGTATTAATGTAAACACAGCAAAATATCCATCAAATGTTAATGTAAGATCCCTCTATTGTTCTATTATCATTGTAATATGTATGTGTACTGTGACAAAGTGTTCTAAATAGTAACTGATTATTACACTTACTGATCATAGAATTCAAACTTACCTTACAGCAGCCAGATACTTGAATTTTCTTAACTTTATTGTATCATAACAATATAATTTTCATACATTCAACTTACCTGTCAGATATATACTTAGCTGATTGGCACCCCTCGGTGGAGGGCAAGAGACAGCTATTTACTGATTAGACAGGTAAACAACATACGTTGTAGGTAATAAATAAATAAAACCTTGGTTCCTATGTGTTTCGACGAAGGGTCGACTTCCTAGCTATTGCTAGTAGTCTGCTTCGTCTCAAGACCCTCAGCGAGGATGTGACCTATGGCTAAGAGTTCTTGTAGATCTGTCAATGGGGTCTTATCCACTTACTTGACAGAATCTAGTGGGCTTATTTCTTCTTGCGTATTCAAGGACCCTCACGGGCTGCGAGGGAGGAGTCTTCGACCTATGGCCCTCAAGAGTCCTTTGTAGAGCTGTCAATGGGGTGGGGTCTTATCCAACTTACTTGACAGAAATCTCGTGGGCTTTGTTCAATGGGGTCTTTATCCACTTACAATGGACAAAACACCTACGCTTACTGGCATAATTAAGGAGCACAACACCGATCCCGATCACCTGATCCTAACACGAGGGTTTGTGCTTAATTTGAAAAGAGCTATCCCCAAACTCATCTAAAAAAACCCAAAGAAAATAGTATACTTATGTTAAAATAAAATTTTTTAACTCACTAGTTAAGGATCAGTGTCGGCTCCCTATCCCAGCAATGTATCCGTAGACACGTAACCAAGAGAGAAGGATCTCTCATAGGTCAACTTGACCTCCTTTGTGCAAAGAGAAGACAACACAGAGTTGCATCTCCCGTAAATTACAGCTAATATGTCTCTCACGACATATTGTTATGGAAAGAACAAGAATTGTTAAAAGCTCGCACTTCAAGCGCTTTTAATTCTCAGCTGTTTGAAGGAATCATCAAGTTACTTAAGAAGTGCTTTAGAGATCACACTGTTCCAAAGAAGACCAGGGCTTTCTTTGAAATTGATCTCTTCTGGATGAAGCCTAGAGCATGGCTTGCGCCTGGCTGGCGCCTCACGCTTGGCTGGCGCATGTTGCTTGCCTGGTGCCTCGCGCCTGGCTGGCACCTCGCGCCTGGCTAGCACCTTGCGCCTGCCTGGAGCCTCGCGCCTGGCTGACTTCTCCCCACTTGCTGGAGCTTCGAGCTTGTTAAGAGTCTCGAGGAAACTGGTGATGTCCACATCGGACACTTTTTCCAATTTGTTTGCCTCTAGCGCATCTGCACCAGGTTGGAGGCCCGCTCCTTCTCCTCATCAGACAATGACAGTGTTTATTTGGACTGTCTTCCTCTGGCGTCTTTACGACTGTTATGGTATTTTGGCGCCTGATTGGCGCTACATTGTCCGAAAGTCCTGAACATCCACAATCGTTTATCAGGAGACTGGAGAAGGGTGGAAGAAATTCTTTCACTTTGAGCTTTTGGTCTCTCCGGCAAGGGGAGATGATTTTAGTCAGCTACATCCAGTAGACGATAGGAAATCTAACAGTCCTAGAGACCAGTCTTCCTCCGAGGAGGATCCTTCTTGAATACTTCCGTTGCTAACGAGCTCTCTTCCTACATGTTGATGAGTTTTCTCGTTGCAGATTCTTCCCTATCCTTGCCTGAAGGAAGGGAAGGAGCCTGGAAGTTTAAGGAGACTGAGCTGAAATTGGGAGGACTCCTGATTTCTAGCTCTTTAATGTATCTCTCTGAACCTTCTGGGAAGTAGTTTGAGCCCTCATCGCATTCCAAAGACTCTGTCAGCAAACGTTTAAACCTTTTCTTCCTCTGTAGATGAAAACGTAAATACATTGCCTGGACAACGAATCCTCTATCTGAAAGCGTTAATTCAGGAATAAAAGGCTTTAGTTCTTTTGCCAAACATACTATGCTGGCAAGAACCCATTGCCGAGTCTTTATAGAATTTTATTCCAGATTCCAAAGCCCAAAATTTCACTTGTCCTTTTGGTCGTTTAGGACCAAGAGAAACATTTGATGAGGAGCAGTTCCATCTTGTCAGAACACGGAATCTGAGGCCCAAAATAGGATCCCATTCTAAGTATAAGATCTCCTACTCTTGTCGTATAGAGGTATTGTATAAGATCCCGAAGATCTTAATTCTCTGCTATCTCTAATACTCTCTGTCGAGACCGAGTATATCCTTTTACTGTGTTCATTGATAGCAGAAAATACAAAGGTGATTCTTCCCCCTGAAAGGGAAGAAAACCACTATGTGGTTCACAGAGGTATCGGAAGAGGACAGTTTCCCCCTTCCCTCTAGCACGATCTGCAGCAACTCTATGTCTTTAGCATATGTATTTGAAGGAGTTATCAAACTTCTCTTGAAAAATCCTCTCATTCATGTTTACTTCTGGTCAGTCTGCACGCAGACAGACTCAGAGTGGATAGGTTTTTCAGGTCCATTATTTATAATAGATTCCGATAAAATCTCTACTCTCTTAGAAAAGCCTTCCGACACATGCTGAGAGAAGAACGTGACCTCTGTGAATCCAACCTCTCTATGGCCAAAATGAGGCATTCATCTTCTTCCTTTGATGCCCATTTATCTTAATATCTGTTAAGAATATATATAACTAGGGGAAAAAAGACTAAAGTTTATTCCCCTATTTAAATTAAAGATGGCGTATCTTGCTACCCCTCTTGTTTCGAGGAAAAGGAAGCAGTCTATAGGGAGCTCGTTCGTCTTCTACCTTGCGAAGAGATCTGTGCATACTTTCCGCAGGTTCTCACAACTCTTTCCAATAAATGTTAAACATACGTTAACAGTTATTATCGTCGATCGAGAAGGTTCTCACGGACGTGCAAAATCTTGCATCGAACCTGGTAAGGATCGTTACGTTCCGTGCCTGTTTCCAATAGGTTCTCTTTTGTTAACGCGAACAGGGGCGAAAAAAGAGATTCTCGATGCTTTTTGCGATATGAGAGTGTCATGGAATTGGCCTAAATGATTAAAATCCATCATTTTATTGTTTCCTGAAAGCGACCCTTTTCCGAATAGACGGGTAATGAAATCAGGAACGAATTTTGCCGTTACCGAGCCTGCTGTCTGAAAGGCTACTGGACTCTTAGGTTAATAACTCGCTAAACGAGAAATTATCTTGGTTGGTGCTTCTGGCGCATTGCGCCAGACTGGCGCTTCAGGCGCAATTGCGCCAGGCTGGCACCTCTGGTGCATTGCGCCAGGCTGGCGCTTCTGGCGCTTCTAGCGCATTACGCCATGCTTGCGCTTCTGGCGCTTTTAATTCTTTCCAGATTATGTGCCAGAACTTCTGTGCCTTTATGGTATCCGGTATTCTTTCCCATGTTAATTCCGTTCTTAGTAGGAAAAAACTTTTACAGACGTCGAATAGTCCATTGAGGGAAACAACTTCTGCCACGAAGAGAATGTTTCCCATCAGACTTATCCATCTTCTCTTGAGGAACATCCGATTCTAATAAGGTTAAATCGTGCTCTGCCGAATTAGAATCCTTTATAATACCATCACATTGTGGTAAACAGCATTAATCTAGGAAACCCTTGTAAAGATAGTAGGAATTCTGTAATTAACCACGGTATGTGCATAAGGCTTAACCGTACCGTTATCTTAAGGTGAATTTTCTACTAGTACATTCTTTCCTCGCCGAGGCAGAGAGAGATCTTTAGCAAAACGAATACGATGTTTTTCATGTTTGCCTATAAATCCCCTCAATTCGTGGCTAAGTCCCTGATTGTAGGGGGAATATACGGTTAACCATTCGATCCCGTAGGAGAGAGAGATGTAACCAACCGCTCATGACCGAGAACTGGATGGTACTGTATTGGCTTACAATTACAGCCATCTCGTTCGCTGCCTGGCTGCATTCATTCTGAGTTGCCAGTTACTCCCTTCAATGAAGGGATATAATAAAATTATTCTCGAGCCTAAGGAAGCTCTCAATAATGCCATTTTAAGCCAAACAACCTTTGTTAAATACCGAAGCTGAGTAGGTATTGTCGTAACAAACCTTTTAAGCGAAGTCATTACTAGGAAAATCCTGTAAGGATATAGATAATTCCGTAGCGAACCACAAAGGCAACTATGGTATGCGTATATGACTTGTCATTCAGTAGTCGTATACAGCAAGTCTTCTTACGACATTCTTTCCTCTCCGACATGCAGAGAAAGAATGGAAATCTTACTCTCTTCGTTCTTTTCGTCAATAAACCCGAATTAGTATTAGTCGAAAGAGATCGCAAATGACAACCGAGGATCGAAGAGAATCTCTCAAGCTTTTACTATCTTGGAGATAAGGCCGTATTTTACGCCTTTATTATCTGGAAGAGCCTCTAATCAATGAATGAGAGCTCGTACGAATCTTGTTCAACTTCCAAACGATTGCCCCTCTTTCTGTAAATGGTTGGTTGCATTATTTTTTTTAGAAGGAGGATGATTTTAATATCCTCTTACTAATACTGAACTAATTCTCTCAATTCTGCTCTATCTTCCATTCCTCAAGTTGGGAGAAGATTGAGCAACCGGAGGAGAGGGCTTCCTTTCGAAAGGTGAAGGGCTTTTAGCAGTACCGACTCTAACCTGACAAGGGCTACGGCCGCCTGTGCTACATCTTGAGTCCCTGCCAGGAAAAGGCCGAACCTGCTCTTGCCTTTATTGCATTAAGACTATCCTGACAAGGGCGACGGCCGCCTGTGCGACAACTCCCGTCCCTATCAGGAGAAGCCTCGAATGTCTTTCACCTTTCGCCTGGAGGACTCCTGGAGGTTGTCAGGCTCTTTTTGTAGGAGAAAGTGCCTGGCTCTAAGCAGGAGTATCTTGCCTAGAATACTCCTGGCGCCTGGGAGGAGTATCGCGATCGGAATACTCCTGGCGCCTGGCAGGAGTATCGCGTTCCAAATACTCCTGGCGCCTGGGAGAGGTATCGTGCTCGGAATACTCCTGGCGCCTGGCAGGAGTATCGCTTTCCTAGGAGGAGTATCGTGATCGGAATACTCCTGGCGCCTGGTAGGAGTATCGCGTTTCGAATACTCCTGGCGCCTGGGAGGAGTATCATGATCTGAATACTCCTGGCGCCTGGCAGGAGTATCGCGTTCCAAATAGTACTCCTGGCACCTGGCAGGAGTATCGCGTTCCAAATACTCCTGGCGCCTAGGAGGAGTATCATGATCAGAATACTCCTGGCACCTGGGAGGAGTATCGAGCTCAGAATACTCCTGGAGCCTAGGAGGAGTATCGTACTCAGAATACTCCTGGATCCTGGCAGGAGTATCGCGTTCCGAATACTCTGGCACCTAGAACGAGTATCGTGCTCAGAATACTCCTGGCGCCTAGCAGGAGTATCTCGTTCCGAATACTCCTGGCACCAAGGAGGAGTATCGTTGCTCGAAATACTCCTGGTGCTCCGAATAAGCTAGAAGCTTAAAAGTTATATATTTTTGTACATGCAACTTCCCCGGCAGATATATACTTAGCTTATGTCTCTGACGTCCGACAGAAATTCGAATTTCGCGGCACACGCTGCAGGTAGGTCAGGTGATCTACCCCCCTGCCGCTGGGTGGCAGGAATAGGAACCATTCCCGTTCTAGAACCAGATTTTCTCTGTCGCGGTAGTGTTAACATATGTTGTTGCTACCTCCTGACTTGATTTTCGTTTTTCATCGCCATCGATCTTCTGGGCTGTCTTTTGCAGGGAAGTACTGGGTCTTTGGTTCGGCATACGCTTTTACAGGCGGTCCCCGGGTTACGACGGGTCCGGCTTACGACGTTCCGAGGTTACGACGCTTTTTCTTAAATATTAATTGAAAAATCCGCCCTGGGTTACGACGCTTGTTCCGAGGTTACGACGCTGACGCTTCCGACGCTCCGAGTTTACAACGCTTTTAAAAAACACAAACTATGATAAGAATCCTTTATAGTTTAGCACAGTTTCTCTCTCTCTCTCTCTCTCTCTGTATTTTCTGATGAAAATAATCACTAATTAGTGTATTTTGATGTTTATTTTCATGACTAAATACATTTCATAAAATATAAAATTAATCAGACTGCAATCATGAAGCCAACAAATACATATGTATTTTTTAGAATTCTTCTTCTGTTTTAATATTACATTACAATGTTTCATTATAGCTGTCAGTAACTCGGTATCTCCATAAAAATAATAATTCTCTCTCTCTCTCTCTCTCTCTCTCTCTCTCTCTCTCTCTCTCTCTCTCTCTCTCTCTCTCTCTCTCTCTCTCTACTACAAAGATGTATGTTTTTTTTGTATGATAAAGAAATGATTTACTATTTTCAAATATTAATATTAATTTATACAGCAATAATATCAATTCAATAAAGAAAATACCATAGTGAATTAGTAAGATTTTAGCTTATATTTAAAAAATTATGGAAGAATGAAGGAAATCCCAGTCTTCTCTGTAACCTTTTCCTCAGATGCAGGTACTAAAAACTGTCAGATATATCAAGTTCTGTGACAGCCCGTGGGGAAGAGTTGGGGGAAGAGCTGCAGTGTTGCAATGACGGTGGTCCTGAAATTTTTCCCCCTCTCTCTCTCTCTCTTCTCATCCTCTCTCTCTCTCATCGTCTCTCTCTCTTCTCTCTCTCGAGTCTCCCTCGTTCTCTCTCTCTCTCTTCTCTCTCTCATTTACTGAGACTCGAGATTTTTTATGTACTTGTACTATTTGTTTTTAATACTTTCAAATAATAATAATAATAATAATAATAATAACTGTAATTACAAAATTCATATGTGATAGTATTTTAAAGAAATACAATACGTACTAATCTATCCATGTCACTTTTTAGTTAAGGTTAACTCTCTCTCTCTCTCTCTCTCTATTTTTTTCCCCTCTCTCTCTCTCTCTCTCTCTCTCTCTCTCGTCTCTCTCTCTCTCTTTTGCCACACAAGATAATAATGTGTCATTGTGGTAACTCAATCCCTCTCTTCGCTGGAAGCGTTATAAGTATTTTTTGAGAGAACAGAGAGAGATAACTCACTCTCTCTCTCCTCTCTTTTTACCGAGATGAAAGAATTTTTATGGTACTATAGTATGTAAAATGTTTATTGATAATTTCAGTTATTTAATAATAATAAATAATAATAAATAATAATAATAATAATAATAATAATAATAAAACTTTAATTACAAAATTCATAATGGTCGTATTTTAAAGAGATGAAAATGACCTTTCCATTTCACTTGTAAGGATAATTCCTCTTTCTTACTGAGATGAGAGAATTTTTATGGTAGATGCTGTGTTTATTATATTTTCAAATAATAATAATAATAATAATAATAATAATAATGATAATAATAATAATAATAGAAGTAGTAATAATACGATAACTAATTTCAAAAGAAAAATGATATTGTTAGTATACAATAAAGTTTTGTACATACTTACCTGGCAGATATATACTTAGCTTAGGTCTCTGACGTCACGACAGAAAATTCAAAACTCGCGGCACACGCTACAGGTAGGTCAGGTGATCTACCTTACCCGCCGCTGGGTAATGGCGGGGTGTAAGAACCAGTCCCCCTTTCTTGTCAGGTTATTTTCTTCCACCTGTCTCCTGAGGGGAGGCTGGGCGGGGCCATCAATCGTATATATCTGCCAGGTAAGTATGTACAAAACTTTATTGTATACTAACAATATCATTTTTGTACATGAACTTCCCTGCCAGATATATACTTAGCTGATTGACACCCTTGGTGGGGAAAAGGGAAGAAGACACATACTTACTTAGAAAGTGGGGACAACACATGTTAAAGGAATACATAATATAAACCTCTGGTTCTTACCTGATTTAGGCAGAAGACTTGATAGTTACTGTCTAATTAGTCTGCGTTGCCTAAAGAGTCTCAGCGAGGGCGTGACCTATGGCTGAAGAACTCTTTGGGTCTACCAATGGGAACTGAGTCCACTTACTTGGCAGAATCCAAGCAGGATCTGGTCAATGGGGATCAACCCGCTTACATGCCAGAGCCTATCACTACCAATTGCAAGGAGCCTCAAGCACAACTGATCACCTACCAAATACTAACATTTAGTATACGAAAGAAGGAGCTGCCTCCTGCAACCTCCTTCGTACAACCAAAAAACTCAAACTTAAAACTAACAGGGAAAAAGGATTAAAAAGGATGTGTTTCAGCTCCCTGCCCCAGCACTGAATCCGCCGATACGTAAGGGCCTAGCCCAAAACACTTATCATACGTAATCGATACGTCCCTTAGGTAGTGATTAGAGAAGACTGATTCACACCTCCAAAAAGTGGCCTTCATAAGGTTTTGTAATGACAAATTCTTCTTGAAAGCCAAAGACGTCGCGATGGCCCGTACTCGTGCGCCTTGACTTTCAGAAGGTTAAACTGTTGCTGATTGCAAGAAGTGTGTGCTTCTCTAATAATATTCCTGATAAAGAAGAAGAAGTGCATTTTTAGATAAGGGCCTACTGGGGTCCCTTACAGAGCACCAGAGATTGCTCTCATTAGCAGCAAGTCTTTTCTTCCTCTGAAGATAATATTTCAGGCTTCTCACCGGGCAAAGAGATCTCTCCTCTTCTGTCCCGCCAATAAGGAGGATAAGCTTTTGATTTCGAAGCTCCTGGGCCACGGCGAGAAGGGTTTTCATTCTTGGCTAGGAAAGCCGGAAGAAAAGAGCAAACCGCGGAGCCTCCTTGGAAACCTACCTCACCTTCTAGAGCCTGCAACTCGCTGACCCTCTTCGCTGACGCTAACGCACAGAGAAAAAGAGTCTTCATCGAAAGGTCTCTGAACGAAGCAGCATGGGGAGGTTCGAACCTTGAGGACCTCAGGAGAGCAGCACGACATCAAGTTCCAGCTCGGCACTAAGGAGGAGGTTCTTTTAACCGTTTCAAACGATCTGATTAAATCATGGAGTCCCGTCCTCAGATATGTTTAATCCTCTATGACGAAAAACTGAGGAAAGCATGCTCCTGTAATCCCTTGATGGTGGAGACAACCAACCCGCATTTTTCCCTCAGGAGATAAGGAATCTGCAATCTGAGTCACAGAGGTACTGGAGGAGGAAACTTTATGAGTCCTGCACCAGCGTTTAAAAAACATCCCACTTCGACTGGTAGACTCTAGATGTGGAAGGTCTACGTGCATTGGCAATAGCCCTTGCAGACTTTGCCGAAAAGCCCTTAGCTCTGACGAGACTCTTGATAGTCTGAATCCAGTCAGGACTGAGAGCGGGGAGGTTTTTGTGAAACCTGTCGAAGTGGGGCTGTTTGAGCATATCGACTCTTACAGGTAGGGATCTTGGGACATCCACCAGCCATTCCAGTACCTCTGTGAACCAGTCGTGGGCGGGCCAGAACGGAGCTATCAACGTCATCCTTGTTCCCTTTGACGCTGCGAATTTCCTTAACGTTTCCCCTATAATCTTGAAAGGCGGGAACGTGTAAAGATCCAGATTCCTCCAATCCATCAGGAATGCATCTATTGCCACTGCTCTTGGGTCTGCAATAGGGGAGCAGTATAGATCTATCCGCGCATTCCTGGAGGTCGCAAATAGATCGAGATGGGGCCTGCCCCACGTCCTCCACAGCTCCTGGCATACGTCCGCGTGCAGAGTCCACTCTGAGGAAGGACTTGATTCCTTCTGCTTAGCAGATACCGCTCTGACATTTCTTTCTCCCTGTACGAACCTGGTGAGAAGCCTTATGTTCCTTTCCTCTGACCACAAGAGGAGCGATCTCGCTGTCTCGTACAGGGAGAAAGAGTGAGTCCCCCCTCCCCTGTTTCCGAACGTAAAGCCAGGGGCTGTAGTGTTGTCGGAGTTGATCTGAACATATTTCCCTTTTACAAGGGGTTCGAAGGTCTTGCGAGCTAACCAAATCGCTGTTAGCTCCTTCTTGTTGATGTGCCAGGACACTTGATCCCCCATCCAGGTGCCTGACACTTCTCTCGACCCGAGAGTAGCTCAACCAACCCTTTGTCCGAAGCGTCTGCATACAACACTAGGTGGGGTTCCGAACCTGCAAGGAAAGGCCTTCCTTGAACAATAGAGGGTCTAGCCACCAACGTAGATCCTCCTTTAATCTCTTGCGAAATCTTGAACGCAAAGTCCAGGCCTTGAGATTTTCCGATCCCAGTTCCTCGTCAGGAAGAACTGTAGGGGTCTGAGGTGCAACCTTCCTAGAGAAACGAATTGCTCCAGCGAGGAGAGTGTCCCCAACAGACTCATCCACTCCCTCGCTGTGCATACATCTTTCTCTAGAAAGATTGCTACCTTAACCAAACCTCGGGTTATCCTCTCTGGGGACGGATACGCCCGAAAAACCTGAGAAGCCATCAGAATCCCCAGATAGATACGCTCTTGACTGGGGATTAGCTGTGACTTCTCGAAATTCACTAGCAAACCCAGAGAAGCTGCTAGATCCAACGTCCACTCGTAAGTCCTCCAGACATTTCTCCTGGATTTGGCCCTGATAAGCCAATCGTCCAAGTAGAGGGAAATCCTCACCCCTCCCTCGAGAGAAGCCACTGGGCAACGTTCTTCATCAGTCCTGTGAATACTTGGGGGGCCGTGGAAAGGCCGAAGCATAGGGCCCTGAACTGAAAAACGTCGTCTCCATAGCGAACTTCCTCTTCTTCACAAAGACATTCAGGGCGCTTACGTCCAGAACCGGTCTCCATCCTCCTGAGTTCTTGGGAACTAGGAACAGACGGTTGTAGAACCCCGCTGAAAGAGGGTCCTGAACCATCTCTATTGCCTCTTTCTCTAACATCAGCTCTACCGCTAGAGCGAGGCTTGATTCATTAGTGGGTCTTTGTATTTGGCCACCAGTGCCCTTGGAGTGGTGGTCAAGGGTGGTCTCGAAATAAAGGGAATGAGGTATCCCCTCTTGATGATCGCGAGGGACCAGTTGTCCGCCCCCTTTCGTGCCCAGACATCTGCAAAGTTCAAAAGTCTGGCACCCACAGTTGTCTGGAGGACACCCGAACTATTTCTTGGCCCTAATAGACCGGGAGAAGGTCCTTCCTCTTCTAGGTGGTCTCGAACCTCTGGAGGAAGAAGAGCGAGACGAAGGTCCTCCTCGAAAGGGTTCTTGCCTACTTTGAGCCTCATTCTTCGTCTTCTGCTGAAACGAAGGTTTCGGAATTCTAGCCGAGCGAGCTAGCATATCCTGCGTCGCTTTTGCTGATAACGAGCTGGAGATATCGTTAATAGTCTTCTTGGGGAAGAGTTGCGGGGAAAGCTGTGAATACAGCAAGGAAGCTCTCTGTGCGTGAGAAACCGCCAACTTGGTAAGAAAAGAGCAGAAAACGGCCTCTTCTTACCAATCCGCGCACCAAAAAGGAAAGCAATTCCCCGAACCGTCTCTCACTGCCTTGTCCATGCAAGACAGAACTGCGTGGAGGTCTTCAGGCGAAAGAGTGTCTTGCTCTTGAGTCCTCTTAGCCAACACTCCCATGGGTCCAGTCAAGAAAGTTAAAAACTTCTAAGACTCGGAACATTCCCTTCAGAGGTGATCCAAAATCGCTCATACCCCACGTCGTCTTCGCAGAATTCAGCGCCGAGCGACGTGCGGAATCGACCAACGAAGAGAAGTCCGCAGTCTGCAGAAGAGGGAAGAAGTTAGACCAAGGGCTCTCATTGACTCGTACCAGAAACCACATCTTACCGTCAGCTTGGACGGGGGGAAAAGAAAAAAACTGTCTTGCCCTTCTCTTCTTTTGAAAGCAACCAGTCGTCAAAGTTCTTCATTAGCCTTCTTCATAGACACTGTAGGCTTCATCTTAACGACTGAAGACTTCTTAGCCGTATTGGTCGTTGAAAATAAGGACGGAGGAGCAACGGCCGAAAGAGACTCCCCAAAATCTTGCAAGAGGAGGTCTGTAAGTCTCTTATACGAAGAAACCGAAGCATCTTTGGGCAAATCTTCCTCCGAATCAGCAACAAATTCTTCCGAAGAATGACGTCTAGAAGCTCTACTGCCCGGAGGAGAGCTAATCCTTGGAGAGCGCCTGTTCGGAGAGCGCCTACTAGGCGAGCGCCTACTGGAAGAAAAACCACCGGGAGAGCGCTTACACGGGGAAACGGGGAGCCGCCTACCAGGAGAGCGCCTACCAGGAGAGCGCCTACTTTGAGAGCGCCTCCCAGGAGAGAGCCTACTAGGAGAGCGCCTAGTTGGAGAGCGCCTTACTAGGAGAGCGCCTACTTTGAGAGCGCCTCCCAGGAGAGAGCCTACTTGGTGAGCGCCTGCTAGGAGAGCGCCTACTTGGGGAGCGCCTACTAGGAGAGCGCCTACAAGTGGAGGCCCGTCTGTCGAAAACAGATTCTAACTCCACAGAAGAGCGTCTGGATAAGGGAGAGTGCCTATCAGGCTCTCTGCGCCTGCTAGACTCTTGGCGCCTGCCATCCTCAATACGCCTGCCAGGCTCTTGACGCCTGCCACGGGGAGAGAAAACATCCCCAGATGAATCCCTGTCAGAAGCGCGGCGCTTACAAGGCTCTGAGCGCCTATCCAATCGGGAGTGATCTAACGGAGGAGAAAACTTCCGTTGCCGCCTACCAGGCTCTTGGCGCCTACTAGGCTCTTGATGCCTACTAGGCTCCGAGCGTCCGTCAAAAGGAGAGTGGCCACCAGGCGAAGAACTCTTCCTTCGCTCCTGACGAAAACGAGGCTCTTGACGTCTGTCAAGCTCTTGACGCCTAACTGAAGAGGAAAGCGGAAATCCTGAGGAGAGAGCCTGTCTGGCTCCTTACGCCTTACATGCTCACAACTCTGCTGGAAGAGAGGCGATCCTACTCGGAGAAAGAATCCCGAGCTCCAGCCTGCACTTCTGACCCCTACTAACAGGCTCAAAAGCTCTTCTAGCCAAAGGAGATTTAGCCGAAGGAACGTTCTTAGACTTCTTCACCGGAAGTGAGGCGTCCTCACTTCCGGTGAGGAAGGATACGCGCAGGAGATCTCTTAAACTCCTCTACAGGGGATGAAGTCCGAGAGTGAACAGGAGAAGCGTAACCGGACGAAATCTTGGTTCTCTTGCGTTCCACTTCTGGCTCTTCCGCGAAGGATTCGGGGCTGGAAGGAAGGGCGCAAGGATCCTTCCAGGGCCTCTTGAGAGGGCGAGACGACTCCGATGCGCTCCATCTACGCTGAGGAGAAGGCGACGAAGATGACGAGAAGCACTGGCGCAACAACTCCTTCTTGGTTCGATCCAAGGCAGCCTGGGAACGAGCAACAGGAACTGCCGAGGGGACCCGCCTGACCGGTGGGGGTTCTCCCTAACCTTCCTGCGGCTTTCGACTTTCCTCCTCCACTGGGTCTGGGAGTCTGGAAGAGGTCTAGGCCTGGAAGCGTTAGTGAGCCGGTCAGACGCACCCTCCACTGCACTAGGGGCACTGCACTGATCACTTGCACTATCATCACTCTTACCTTGTCGAGAGCGAGCGAGGCTCTCCTACTCCTGATCGAGGCTCTCCCAGAAGCAACTTCCGAAAACGAATCTTCGGGTTTCAAAAGCTGGGCGCAGGGGCTGAAACTGGAGAAGGAACTACTTCTACTACAGGATTCTCAGCGTCAACTTCACTCACCCTCGATCTACTAGAACTCTTTGAAGAAGCCTTGCGCACCCTATCCTTCTCTAACTTTCCCACATAAGAAGAGAGAGCCTTCCAACCATCCTCATCCAAATTCTCACACTCTTTGCAAGGGTTAATAAAAGAGCATTCATTCCCTCTACACGACTCACATACCGAGTGAGGATCTAATGCAGCTTTAGGAAGCCTAACTTTACATTCCTTCTCTGAACAAACCCTAAATAAACTAGGTTTCTTAACTTCAGAATCATCCATGAGTTATAGATATGTAAGAGAAATCCAAAAGAAAAAAATCCAAAAAAAAACAGTCCAAAAAGCGTTTGCCAAGCCAACAAACAAAAGTGTACTTCACCAAAATCCAAATTGTCGGCAACGAGAACGAATTTTAACTATCGTAAGGACTGAACAACAGGTGTTGTCCAGCCGGCGACAGAAAATAATCTGTCAAAAAAGGGGGACTGGTTCTTACACCCGCCTCCCAGCGGCGGGTAAGGTAGATCACCTGACCTACCTGTAGCGTGTGCCGCGAGTTTTGAATTTTCTGTCGTGACGTCAGAGACCTAAGCTAAGTATATATCTGGCAGGGAAGTTCATGTACAAAATTCTTCCCTTTGTCTTTTTCTGTATCAATTTCCCTAACTCAACTCGAGTGACACTCGGAGCTTAATGCCATACAATGGGCAACGAATTTAATGGTTTTATGTAATTCTCTCTCTCTCTCTCTCTCTCTTACTGAGATGAGATCATTTTCATGGACATGTATGTAATAAGTTTATCATTAATATTTTCCAATAATAATACTTATTAACTGTAAGTACAAAATTCATATCTGAGTATTTTAAATACAATAATCATTCCATTTCTCTCTTTTAAATACTGTGAGGACAACTCTCTCTCCCTCTCTCTCTCTCTCTCTCTCTCTCTCTCTCTCTCTCTCTCTCTCTCTCCACAAGATACTTGTCATACATTTGGTGTTTCTATTTCTTCCTTTTTATCTCTCTCGCTCTCAGCAAAAGAATGATAGACAGACAAACATAATTGCACAGTCCTCTCTTTCTCTCTTCTCTGGAGAAATATATGTGTTTATGGGAGGGGGAAAAAGTAGCCTACAGACTCATTTCAATCTATTGAAACCGTAAGGAGTTATCTCTCTCTCTCTCTC
This sequence comes from Macrobrachium nipponense, assembly GCF_015104395.2. Classification (NCBI taxonomy): domain Eukaryota; kingdom Metazoa; phylum Arthropoda; class Malacostraca; order Decapoda; family Palaemonidae; genus Macrobrachium; species Macrobrachium nipponense. The sequence goes on along the minus strand of NC_087200.1, from coordinate 184,631,042 downwards.
TCTCTCTCTCTCTCTCTCTCTCTCTCTCTCTCTCTCTCTCTCTCTCTCTCTCTCTCTTGAATTTTAATGAAAATATACAGTAATTTGTGAATACACAGTGTTGCACATGAAAAAAGTAAATTAGTGATAATTTTAGAGATAAGCCCTAAGAAAAATTGCAAATTAGTAGTGAAATTTTCCCTGTGGATATGTTTTCAAGAACGTCGTTCCGGCTTACGACGATTTTCGGGTTACGACGCGTCTTAAGAACGGAACCCCCGTCGTAACCCGGGGACCGCCTGTATTAACTTTTTAATGAATTTGGCTTCGAAAATTTCGAAGAATATATGACGTGTAACTACCGAAATTTTTGGTAGACACTCACATAGTTTGCAAGAAAGGGAAATATTAATATTTATTCATTAATACGTGTAATAAGTGTTAGAATTGATTGAGGAAATATACTGACTTCCTACTTTTAGGGAGTCAGTAAAGCATGTAAACTAGATACGTTTCTTTTAAAAGTTTTTTGGAACCTCGTACTAACGAGCAATTAGAGTATTAACAGTACTAGTAGTGTTGCATCCTCATCACCTTCTTACTTCGCAGAAACTTCAAATTCATAATTGCAATTTGAAGGCAAGGATTGTGGCTCAAAATGCAAGCTATTAAAAGGTAAGAAGTGATTACTAGTGTTCCCCATTGCAGTGGAGGGTGCGTCTGATCGGCTCTGTCTCGCTCCCAGGCCTAGACCTCTTTCAAGCTCCCAAGCCCAGGGGAGAAGGAATGTCGAAAGCCGTAAGGAGGTTTCAGAGAATCCCCACCGGTCAGGCGTCCCCTCAGCAGGTTCTGTAGAGCGTCCCAGACTGCCAAGGATAGCCATTGAAAAGGCATCCTTAAAAAAGTGCGTCTCTTCATCTTACATACGAAAAGACGAAGAATGTATATGTTTTGATGATCTAGCGCGTTCTCTGAAAACTAAGAGAACACTGAGCAAGAGCCAGCCAGGAACTTAGGAAGCCACGTTCCAGCAAGCTAGCGTGAGCCACGTTCCAACAGCCAGCAGCGAGCCGCGTTCCAGAAAACAGACTAGCGCGAGCCGCGTTCCTACAACCAAACGCGAGCCGCGTTCTAGCAACTGAGCGCGAGCCGCGTTCTAGAAAATTTTTCTTGGCGCAAGGCGCCTTCAAAGAGACGAAGCGCCAGCCTGGCTAGAGCAAGGAGCCTTATAGTACAGTGGCAATCAGAACGATCCGTCCATTGAACGTTTCCGGGCAAGAGGCTCTTTCTAAAAGGGGTCTAGTAGGCGCTCGGAACTATCAGGGCGCACGGGACCTTCCACGCAAGCTCCTTTCTAGCGTGCGGAACATTCCAGGCGCGCGGAACTATCCAGGCGCTAGGCGCAAGGAGCCAGGCGCCAGAATATTCCAAATCTTCTTATGAGAGAGAGGTCAGTCGCGAGGCTCCTCTTTGAGTTTTAACTTGAGCAACTTTCCCCTGGGCAAAGGTGCAAGATGTCGCACAGGCGGCCGTCCGCGTTTGTCAGAAGGATTCTCATACTAAGAGAAGCCATTTTTTCATTATTCAGAAGACTCCTGTGTTTGGCAGTTCCTCTCAATGCGGACTCTCTCCTTCATTCATGCTCTTCCCTCGTTATGAAGAGGCAAGAGCTTTGGGAGTTTTTCTTACAAGGATCTCATCGACGTTTGGGTATGATGGCGGATAGGAAATATCTACTTCCTTCCGTAAACCCTACAGATGAACAGGAATTCTGTCTCTTCCGCGATTTATGAGGAAATCACAAAGATTTAAAGAGTTCCTGGATTACCTTCCTTCCTTAAGGAGATATATATACTCTTTCTATCGTTCTATTAACGAAAAGAACGAAGACAGTAAAAATTTTTCCTTTCTCTATCTGCCTCGGCAGGGAAAGAAGGTAGTAGAGTATCTGCTGTATGAGATACGATACGGCAAACATCACATACCGTAGTTACTTCTTTGCAGAGCAACTCAATTACCAGTATCCTTCCAGGGAATTTCTAGGAAGGACTACGCTTAAAGGGATTGTTAAGACAACACCTACTTAGCTTCTAGATTTATCGAAGTCTTTTTTTCGCTTAAATATGCATTAATAAGAACTTCCTGAAGTTCGATAATAATTTTATAAGATTCCTTTATTTAATGGAGTAGCTGGCAACTCTGGAAGAGTAAGGCCAGACGGCTAACGGAGACTGCTATCGCGCCTTAGAGACAACGCAGTAAACATGTAGGTGTCGGTCATGAGTGGTTGGTTACATGTCTCTCTCCTGCGGGATGGAATAACTAACCGTGTCTCTCCCCTACAATCGCGTGGTGTTAGCCTCGGATGAGGGGATAGTTAAGCAAACATAAATAAAATATTGTCTGCCTTTGCTAATAAGAAGCTTTCAATAAGAAAGATATTACAACATTTCAATGCTGTTTACCGTAGGTAACATTATTAAAGGATTCTAACGCAGCGGAACTATATTATATGATGCTCTAATGCTTACGAAAGCATGGCTTATTAGAGTACATGCTTAGTGAGAAGATGAATGTAGTAGAAGAGAATTCACTTTAAGACTACGGTATGGTCAAGTCTTATGCACATACCGAGGTTAAACTACAGAATTCCTAGTATCCTTACAAAAGGTTTCCTAGATTAAGCTGTTTACCACAATGTGACAGTATTATAAAGGATTCTAATACGCAGAGCACGATATAATATAATTCTCTCATCCTTTTGAGAAACGCACACAACCTTTTTAGAATCGCATATTGCTCAAAGAGAAGATGGTGAGTCGGATGGGAAACATTTCTCTAGTGGCAGAAGTTGTTTTTCCCTCCCGAATGGACTATACTACGTATTAGTTTTTTAGTTTTTTCCTACTAAGAACGGAATTAACACGTGAAGGATGTCGGGTACCATAAAGGCACAGATGTACTGGCACATAACCTTAAAAGAACTAGAAGGAAGCGCCAGCCTGGCGCAAAGCGTCAGAAGCACCAGCCTGGCGCAATGCGCCAGAAGCACCATCCAAGATATTTCTCGTTTAGCGAGTTATTAACCTAAGAGTCCAGTAGTGGTGGTTTGGTGTGTGCTTCTCACCTCGGTGGTCGCGGGTTCGATTCTCGGCCATTCCATTGAGGAGTGAGATGTGGATTTCTGGTGATAGAAAGTTCACTCTCGACGTGGTTCGGAAGTCACGTAAAAACACCATACAAACAAACAAACAGTAGCCTCTCGGAGGCTCGGTAACAGCAAGATTCGTTCCTGATTTCGTTACCCATTTATATCGGAAAGGGGTCGCTTACAAGGAATGATGAAATGATTATTTTAATCACTTAGGCTAATTTCCACGACTCTCTATATCGCAAAGAGCATCAAGAATCTTTTTTCGCCCTGTTCGCGTTAACAAAAGAGAACCTATTTGGGAACAGACACGGAACGTAACGATCCTTAAGAGGTTCGATGCAAGATTTTGCATGTCCGTGAGAACCTTCTCGATCGAAGATAATAACTGTTAACGTATGTCTAAACCTTTATGAAAAGAGTTTTGAGAACCTGCGGAAAGTCTTCTTCATAGATCTCTTCGCAAGGTAGAAAGACGAACAGGCTTCATATAGACTGCTTCCTTTTCCTCGAACCCCAAGAGAAGTAGCAATATACGACATCTTTAATTTAAAGTAAGGGGATAAACTTTAGTCTTTTTTCCCCTAGTTATAAATTCTTAACAGATATTAAGATAAATGGGCGTCAAAGGAAGAGGAGTGAATGCCTCATTTTGGCCTTAGAGAGGTTGGATTCACAGAAGTCCACGTTCTTCTCACAGCATGTTTCGTAAGGCTTAGAGTATCTGGATATTCTATCAGAATCTATTATAAATAGGGGACCTGAAAAACCTCTCCACTCTGAGTCTTTCCGCGTGCAGACTGACCAGAAGTGGACATGAATGAGAGGATTTTTCAAGGTAAATGACAATAGTCATGGCTAAGACATAGAATTGCTGCAGATCGTGCCAGATGGAATGAGGAAACTGTCCCTCTTCCGATACCTCTGGTGAACCACATAGCGAGGTTCTTTCTTCACTTTCAGAGGGAAGAATCACCTAGGTATATATGCTATCAAAGAACGCAGTAAAAGGCAAAATATACTCCGTCTCTACAAGGGGAATTAGAGATAACAGAGATTAAGATCTTCGGGACCTTAAACTTATACCGCCAATACGACAAGAGTAGGATCATGTACTTCGAATGGGATTTTTTTTTGTGGCCACAGATTCCGTGTTTCCGACAAAATGGAACTGCTCCTCATCAAACTTCTTTGAGAAAGTTTATGAAGGAATTCTTGTTTCTCTTAGCCCTAAACGACAAGAAGACAAGTGAATTTTTTGTGCATTGGAATCTCGCATCAGATTCAATGGAGACTCGGCAATGGGTTCTTGCCAGCATAGTATGTCTGGCAAAAGAACTAAAACCCTCTATTCCTGACGCAACGCTTTCAGATAGAAGTTTCGTTGCCCAGGCAGGGTACTTACTTTTTCATCTAAAGAAGAAGAGAAGGTTTAAACTTTTGCCTACAGAGTCTTCGGGGTGCGATGAGGGCTCGAAATGCTTCCCAGAAGGTATTCAGAAGGATACAATAAGAGCTAGAAATCAGGGTTCCGCCCAATTTCAGCTCGGAGTCTCCTTCGACTTCCAGACTCCTTCCCTTCCTTCGGGCAAGGATAGGGAAGATTCTGCAACGAGGAACCTCATCAACATGTAAGAAGAGATCTCGTTAGCAAAGGAAGTATTCACGAAGGATCCTCCTCGGAGGAAGACTCTTCTCTCTCGTATTGTTAGATATCCTGTCGTCTACTGGATGTAGCTGACTACAATCACCTCCCTTGCCAGGGCCAAAAGCTCAAAGGGGAAGAATTTCTTCCACCCCTTCTCCAGTCTCCTGATAGACTATGTTGGTTGTTCAGGACTCTCGGACAATGTAGCGCCAGCCAGGCGCCAAATGCCAATACAGGCAAAAAACGCCAGAGGCGGACAGTTCCAAGGAACTCTGTCATGGTCGGATACTGAGAAGGAGCGGGCCTCCAACCTGGCGCATTTACAAATCGGACAGATATAAGAGTGTCCGATGTGGACATCGCCAGACAGCCTAGAGACTCTTCCAAGCTCGAAGCTCCAGCAAGTGTGGAGGAGCCAAGCCAGGCGCGAGGCGCCAGCCATGGCTCTAGGTAGGATCAGCCAGGCTTCTAGAAGGCAGCCAGGGCCGCCATTCCAGGCTGCCAGGCTCCTTCAAGGCTAGGCTCCAGTTCAGGATTGAGGATCCATCCAGGCGCAAGGCTCCTTCCAGTAAAGAGAAACCTAAAGCTCTGTCATGTAAGAGGGCTAGTCCCCATTGATATGATACAGGTAAGGCTCTGCCATGTAAGTGGGTCAGCCCCCATTGGCACGATCCGAGAAGGCTCTGTCGTGTAAGCGGGCTAGCCCCCATTGACATGATCCAGAAGGGTTTGTCAGTCATAGGTCCCTACCTCGCTGAAACTCTTGAGGCATGCAGACTCATAGACAGTAATCATGAAGTCTTCTGCAAGCTCCAGGCGCAAGGCGCAGCCAGACGCAAGGCTCCAGCCAGCGCGCGAGGCGCTAGCCAGGAGGGGAGGGAGCCAATCAAGGCGCCAGGCCAGGCGCGCGAGGCGCCATCCAGGTGCGAGGCTCCAGCCAGGCTCTTGGCGCCATTCAGGCGCAAGGGCTCAGCCAGCGCGAGGCGCTCAGACAGGCGCTAGGCGCCTGCCAGGCACGAAGCGCTAGCCAGGCTCCAGGCTTCACCCAGAAGAGATCTATATCAAAGAATGCCCTGGCCTTCTTTGAGACAATGTGATCTCCTAAGCACTTGACAAGTGCACTGATGATTCCTTTAAACAGCTGAGAATTAAAAGCGCATGAAGTGCGAGCTTTTCCGAATTCTTGTTCTTTCCTTAACAATATGTCATAAGGACATATTAGCTGTCACATACGGGAGATGCAACTCTGTGTTGACTTCCCATATCCGAAGGATGTCAAGATAACCTACGAGAGATCCTTCTCTCTTGGTTGATACGTGTCTGTGCGGATACATTGCTGGGATAGGGAGCCGATACTGATCCCTTAACTAGTTGCGTTTTAAACATTTTATTTAAACGTCGTGTTTTTTCTTTGGGTTGTTTGAAAGGAGTTTGGGAATAACTCTTTTCAACTTAAGCACTAACCCTCGTGTTAGGATCAGGTGATCGGGATCGGTGTTGTGCTCCTTAATTATGCCACTAGGCATAGGCATATTGTCATGTAAGAGGCTCTGTCGAGTAAATGGATAAGACCCCATCGACAGACCCACAAGAACTCTTTGCCATAGGTCACATCCTCGCTGAGGCTCTTGAGGCGAAGCAGATTCCTAGGCATTAGCCATGGAATCTTCCGCCTGAACAAGTAGGAACCAAGGTTTTATTTATTTTTTACCTACAACGTATGTTGTTTACCTGTCTATTCAGTAAATAGTTGTCTCTTACCACCACCAAGGGTGTCAATCAGCTAAGTATATCTCTGCCGGGGAGGTTGCATGTACAAAAATGATATTGTTAGAATACAATAAAGTTTTGTACATACTTACCGGCAGATATATACGATGAATGGCCCACCCAGCCTACCCCTCAGGAGACAGGTGGAAGAAGAGAAAATCTGGTTCTAGAACAGGAATGGTTCCCTATTCCTGCCACACAGCGGCAGGGGGGTAGATCACCTGACCTACCTGCAGCGTGTGCCGCGAAATTCGAATTTCTGTCGGACGTCAGAGACATAAGCTAAGTATATATCTGCCGGGTAAGTATGTACAAAACTTTATTGTATTCTAACAATATCATGTTTAATCACTAAACGAGATTGATAATCATTTGATCAACAAATATTCTTTAATATCTAATTCGTTCTTCCCCCAATAGATATATTTTAATATAAATGTACCGATGAGGAATTTGTTGAAAAAAAAAATCATTTCAAACCCCCATGGGATAGAGCCCCCGTCTTGTTGTACGGGGGACGAAAACAGGATAGGGCAATGCCTCTACCACCACTCTATCAAATGATATCATATTTTAGCAGTCTTTTTTGAGGTTTCTGATACCATGACGAGATTATCTTGCATCTTCATTTAATCTACGCCGTTGAATCTTTCTTCTCCTTATTCGTCGAGACGATAATAATAAGGGGAACACATTGAATTAGGATGCCTTTCCAATGGCTATCCCTGGCAGTCTGGGACGTTCTACAGATCCTGCCGAGGGGACGCCTGATCGGTGGGGATTCTCCATAACCTCCTGTAAGGCTTTTCGACACCTTCCTTCTCCTCTGGGCCTGTGAGCTTGGAAGAGGTCTAGACCTGGGAGCGAGACAGAGCCGATCAGACGCACTATTTGCAATGGGGAACACTATATTCACTTCTTACCTTTTAAGAGCTCGCATTTGAGCTACATCCATTTATCTTCAATTTGCCAATATGAAATTGTAGATTTTGTGAAGTAAGAAGGTGATGAGGATGCAACAACTACTAGTACTGTTAATACTCTAATTGCTCGTTAACACAAGAGCTAATAAAGCTTCTAAAGGGAGCTTATATAGTTACTTCTCTGACTTCCCCAACTAGGAAGAAAGATATACATTTCCTCAATCAAATTCTAACACTTATTTGTATTAATAAATAAATATAAGTAATTCCCTTTCTTGAAAGTGTTGAGTGTCTACCGAAAAATTCGGTAGTTACACGTAATGTGATCTTCGAAATTTTCGAAGTTATTTTATAAAAAAATTACTAAAAGTTAACAAAAGCGTATGCCGAACCAAAGATCCATTACTTCCCTGTAAAAGTTAGCCCAGAAGATCAATGGCGAAGAAACACGAAAATCAAATCAGGAGGGAAAGCAAACGTATTGTTTACATTCCCAGCGACAGAGAAAATCTGTCCTCAGAAGGTAATAGTTCCTATTCCTGCCACCCAGCAGCAGGCCGGTAGATCACCTGACCTACCTGTAGCGTGTGCCGCGAAATTCTAATTTCTGTCGGGGACGACGGAGTCTATAGCTAAGTATATATCTGACAGGTAAGTTGAATGTATGAAAACTAACATGTTTTAGATGGTGGACAGTTTCACTCAAGGTAAGCATCAATACATATTGCGCGCCATCGATTTGGCGAAATCGGGCGGAAATGAGGTTCCATTATTTCTATAGCCCATAAGTTCACTAATGGCAGCTTTTACACTGGTTTGTATCAACGAAGTAGGCAGCTCATGAATTAGTTGTGATCTTGACTTCAAGGGGGCATGACGTGTTCCTGTTCCTCCCATGATATCCTTTTATTTATATTTACTCATAAATATGCCCAGAGGTTGCTGTTGATTTTAGTTCTTATCTTTTAGATGTATGTCAGTTATAATATGTTATTTTCATGATAAAATAAATTTTTGAACATACTCACCTGGTAGTTATATATATAGCTTACGTCCCTGACGTCACGGCAGAATTTCAAAACTCGCGGCAATCGCCGATTGGGTAGTCAGGTGCACCACCTGTGCGCCCTCTACCAGGTACGTAGCACCATACCAACTATTCCTCAGATCTTCCATGCCCATAGTTTCTAGAGGGGAGGAGGGTGGGAATTTAATATCATAATAATTATATACTACCAGTTGAGTATGTTCAAAAATTTGTATTTTATCATGAAAATAACATTTTCAAACATCTAACTCACCTGGTAGTTATATATATAGCTGATTAACACCTTTGGTGGAGGGTCAGAAACAGCTATCATCGTTGGAATTGACATAAGTGTTAATAAAAACAAACTTACGGGTTCGTACCTGTTAATGAAGCTGACTTTAATGATATCCTGTCTCATTGTGTCTGCTTTCCTTATGAGGTCCAGCGATCCACCCAGGGGGCTGAAGACCTCTTGGAGACTGTCAACCGGTCAAACCTCTATGTGACTAGACTCCCTACAATACTCTTGTTCCGGGCACTACTAAGGAACAAGTTGATCACCTGACTAAAGATCAATGATTGTGGAAGACTGCATCCAGTCTCCACAAACAACCATAACTTTTCAATAGTTCCAAGAGAAGAAAAAGAGTATTGGATTATGGGTTTTAAGGGGTAGACCCTTTTCCCACTACTGAAAGAGCTGCTACAAACGGGCCCAGTGTGTAGCAGTCTTCATACAAAGTTTGCACTTGCGTAAGATAGTGCGACGTAAAAACTGACTTGCTCCTCCAGAATGTTGCGTCCAGGATATTCTGAAGAGATCTATTTTGTTTAAATGCTACCGAGGTTGCTACAGCTCTAACCTCGTGAGTCTTAACTTTAAGTAGCTTCATATCTGCTTCAGTACATGCTGAATGCGCTTCCCTAATTAATTGCCTTATAAAAAAGGATAACGCATTCTTCGACATTTGCAGAGAGGGTTTCTTGACCGAACACCAAAGCCCTTCTGAAGTGCCACGTAATTGTCTCGTTCTCTCCAAGTAATGCCTCAGAGACCTTACCGGACAAAGAACTCTCTCTACTTCCTCACCCGTGAGATCCGAGAGGTTCGGAATTTCGAATGACTTGGGCCAGGGTTGAGAGGGGCGTTCGTTTTTGGCTAGGAATCCCAACTGTAGCGAGCAGATGGCTTTGCCCTGTCTGAAACCTACAGTTTTGCTGAAGGCATGGATTTCGCTGACCCTCTTTGCTGTTGCTAGGCTAATCAGGAAGAGAGTTTTCATGGTGAGGTCCTTAAGGGATGTTTCCTGTAAGGGTTCGAACCTGTCACTCATGAGAAACTTGAGGACTACATCCAAATTCCAAGATGTTGAGGATTGTATTCTTTCCTTAGTTGTCTCGAAGGATCTAAGAAGATCTTGTAGATCCTTATTATCAGATAGATTAAGGTTTCTATGCCTGAAGACAGCAGCTAGCCTGCTCCTATAACCCTTGATAGTAGAAGCAGAAAAGTTACGTCTCTTCTTGAGGTATAGTAGAAAATCTGCTATCTGAGTCACAGAGGTACTGGAAGAGGAAATAGAGTTGTCCCTGCACCATCCTCTAAAAGTCTCCCACTTCGATTGGTATACCTTAATGGTTGAAGACCTCCTTGCTCTTGCAATTGCACTCGCTGCCTCCCTCGAAAATCCTCTAGCTCTTGTGAGTTTTTCGATAGTCTGAAGGCAGTTAGCTGAAGAGCTTGGAGGTTTTGGTGATACCTTTCCAAGTGGGGCTGTTTGAGTAGATCTACTCTTAACGGAAGGCTTCTTGGGGTGTCCACCATCCATTCCAGTACCTCTGTGAACCATTCTCTTGTCGGCCAGAAGGGTGCCACTAGAGTCATCCTGGTTCCTTCGTGAGCCACAAACTTTTGTAACACTCTGTGTACCACTTTGAATGGGGGAAAGGCGTACACGTCTAGATGTGTCCAATTCAGAAGGAACGCATCTATGTGGATTGCTTCGGGGTCTGGGACTGGAGAACAGTAAGTCTCCATCCGTCTTGTCTGCGCTGTTGCAAAGAGATCTATGCAAGGGCGCCCCCAGATTCGCCATAGACTCTTGCAAACTTCCTGATGGAGAGTCCATTCTGTTGTCAAGACTTGCTGATGTAGGCCAACGCCGTTGTGTTGTCGGAGTTGACCTGTACCACTTTGTTCTGGACTACGCTCTCTAATTCCTTGAGAGCTAGGAAAACTGCAGTCAATTCTTTCAGATTGATGTGGAACTTTACTTGCTCCTTGTTCCAGAAGCCCGAGACTTCTAACTTCCCCAGTGTTGCTCCCCAGCCCGAGTCCGAGGCGTCGGAAAACAACACTAGGTCTGGGTTCCTCTGCTCTAGGTGGGAGAGGCCTTCCTGGAGCTTGACGGGATCGTTCCACCACTGTAGATAGTGTTTCATGTCGTTCGAAACGGGATACACATTGACTCTAGTGTCTTCTTCTTGTCCCAATGCTGATTTAGATGAAACTGCAGAGGGCGTAGGTTCAGTCTTCCCAAGGAGACAAACTGTTCTAGCGAGGAAAAGGTCCCCAGCAGACTCATCCATTCCCTCGCAGAGCACTTCTGTTTCTTTAGGAAGTTTCTTATTTTCTCTAAAGCTTGTTCCGTTCTCAATGTGGACGGAAAAGCCCGAAAAACCTGACTCTGAATCCTCATCCCCAAGTACAAGATTTCCTGGGATGGGATCAGTTGGGATTTCTGGTGGTTTATCAGAAGGCCTAGGTCTTCTGATAATCGAATTGTTTTCTGAAGATTCTCCAGACAGTCGGCGTAGGAATGGGCTCTGAGGAGCCAATCGTCCAGATACAATGAGGCTCTGATGCGTTTCTTGTGTAGCATTGCTGCTACGTTGCTCATAAGTTTTGTGAAAATTTGAGGTGCGGTATTTAGACCGAAACAAAGAGCTCGGAATTGAAATGTTTCTGTCTTGTAAACAAATCTTAGGTACTTTCTGGAGTTTGGGGTGGATCGGGACGTGAAAAATAAGCATCCTGGAGATCCAACGAAACCATCCAGTCGTCTCGTCTGACTGCAGCAAGAACTGATTTCGTTGTCTCCATAGTGAATTTTGTTTTCTTCACGAAAAAATTCAGGGAACTCACGTCCAAATCGGTCTCCATCCGCCCCGAGTTCTTGGGGACCAGGAATAATCGATTGTAAAACCCCGGAGATTCCAGGTTCTGAACTCTTTCTATTGCTTCCTTCTGAATTAGCATAGAAACCTCTTGTTGTATCGCTAGAGTCTTGGACTCCCACTCTGTACTTGGCTGACAGATCGATCGGTCTTTCTGCTAAGGGGGTTTTTTCCAGAAAGGGATCTTGTATCCTTCTTTGAGAAGCTGAATAGACCAAGGATCTGCTCCCTTTTTCTCCCATGTTTGCCAGAAATTTTTGAGTCTGGCTCCTACCACTGTCTGAAGAAGAACTTTGTCAGACTTTATTACTTCCTCCTCTGAAGCCTCTTTTCTTGGAGTTTTTGTAATAGGTCTTGCATTCCCTCTCCTGAGGGATCTACCTCGAAAGGGCCGAGAACTACGTGGTAGAGGAGTGGTTTCTTTAAGTTTCTGTCCTGCAAAACTTGACGGAACAACTCTCCTTGCTGCTTTAGTCATCAGATCTTGTGTCGCTTTTTGAGTCAGAGCTGAGGATACTTCTTTTACCAAACTATGCGGAAAAAGATGAGTCGAAAGGGGAGCGAAAAGCAGTTCCGCTCTCTGAGTGAGCGTTACTCCACTCGAAAGAAAAGAACAAAATTGGGCCCTTTTCTTCAAGATTCCAGCTGAGAAAAGGGCTGCTAGCTCGTTCGACCCGTCTCGAAGCGCTTTGTCAATGCATGACATAAGGTGAACGAGTTCTTCCGTTTTGGTAGACTTCAAGTTTTCAATTTTCTTTCCAACGAACCCAGAGTCCAGTCTAGGAAGTTAAAGACTTCGAAGGCTCTAAAAATCCCTTTGAGGAGGTGGTCCATTTCAGAGGAAGACCAAAACACTTTCGTCTTCCCCATGGCCGTCCGACGAGAAGAGTCCACAAGACTAGAGAAGTCCCCATGGGAAGAAGCTGGATCTCCCAAACCCAGGACTTCTCCAGTGTCGTACCAGATGCTGGATCTGGAAGCTAATCTGGCCGGAGGAAATGAGAAAGCTGTTTTTCCCTGGTCTTTCTTAGAGTCCATCCATTCCTTCATTAATTTCAAGGCTCTTTTCGAAGAGCGCGATAATACCATCTTCGTAAAGTCGGATTCTTTAGAAGCCTTCCCTAAAGTGAACTCTGAAGGTGGAGAACGAGGGGCAGCTGGCACAAAACTTTCTGGAAAAAGTTCCGCAAAAACTTTCATAAGCCTTTTAAGATCTGCTGAAGGTTGTAGATCTGTTTGATATTCTTCCTCGGAAACGACTTGCATCTGATCAAAAGGAGAATGGGGGATGTCTTCATTCCTTTCTTCTGATTGAGCACAACAACTGATTTTGTAGCGATGTCATGTTGCGTTTGTGCATCCTGCTGTCCAGTTTCTTGATGCCTGGAGTCTTGTCATCCAGTACCTTGATGCCTGGTGTCCTGGCGTCCTGTCTCATAACGATTTTCGTCCTGGCGTCTTGCTTCAAGACGTTTTTCGTCCTGGCGTCTTGCTTCAAGACGTTTTTCATCCTTGCGTCTTGCTTCAAGACGTTTTTCGTCCTGGCGTCTTGCTTCAAGACGTTTTTCGTCCTGGTGTCTTCCTTCAAGACTTCTTTCGTCCTGGCGTCTTGCTTCAAGACGCTTATCGTCCTGTTGTCTTGCTTCAAGATGTTTTTCATCCTGGCGTCTTGTTTCAAGACGTTTTTCGTCCTGTCGTCGTGCTTTAAAACGTTTTTCGTCCTGGCGTTTAACAGTAAGAGTAGCAGGTTGATATGACTGCATAAGAGAGGAGAGTTTCTGCTTAAAATCTTGCAGTACGGAAAACTGTGGAGCTTCTTGCTGCTGGGAACAGACTAGAGAAGTTGCAAAGTCAATCTCTCTCTCTTCATTCTGTTCGTCTTGAGATGAAAGGCCTGAAGAACGCCAATCCGAAGGAGGAGCAGGAGCATGCACTGAAGGCATCCAATCGTCCGATGCGTCCTTTACTCCTACCAAAGACGACGGCCGCCTGTGCGGTATCTTACGTCTTATATTGGTAGGAGAGCAAACATCGGAGACGAAAGGGAAGCGAACAGGAGTTGTAGCACGCACCGAAAGTCTCCCTTCGTCCGATCCTTCCTTACTTCCTGCCAAAGACGACGGCCGCTTGTGCGACATCATGCGTCTTGATTTGGAGAGAGCAAGCATCGGAATCGAAAGAGAAACGATCCGGAGTTGCAGTTTGCACCGAAGGTTTCCCCCTTTCCAATATTTCCTTGCCTCCTACCAAAGACGATGGTCGCCTGTGCGACGTCTTACGTCTTAATTTGGTAGGAGAGCAAATATCGGAACCTGAAGGGAAGCGCTCGGGGCTGCTCCAATGACTACATCCTGGACGCTCTTGACGTATATCGTCATGGCGTCCAGTATCAAGACGCTCGGCGTCCTGGGATTTCCTTTTAATGGGGTCTGGATTAGAAGTCTGACGCCAGCCCCGTCTGGGTACTGCGTCGTCAGAAGACGAAGAAAACACTTTAACCTCGCCTTTCCTATAGCGAGGGTGAGCGTCCTGGGGATCGTCTACAGGTACGCTCGAGGGGACGACCGCTCGGGAGCTAAAACCTCTCGCCTCCCTTCGTCGGTCGACTTTCCTTCTCACAGGGGTTGGTGAGCTTGGAAGAGGTCTAGGACTAGGAGCACGACAAGTCCGAGCGGCCGCACCCTCCACTGCACTTGCACTAATTTCACTATTCACTTTAATATCTCTCATATTAGACCATAATTTATCCCTGTCTTGTGCCAGGGATTCTACCCGTTGACCAAGGGCTTGAATGGCCGTCATCATGTCCTGTAATGATGGACTTTTACCTGTTTCTGAAACTGGATTTGGTAATGATACAACAGGAGGAGGAGGATCAATAGGATTATCGAGGGATAGAGAACTATCTATTCCTTGACTGTCTATGGAGGAGCGAGACAAGGTCTTCTTCGCTCTCCTTATCCTATCCTTCTCTAATTTACGCACATAGCGGTAATATTCAATCCATTCAGTCTCAGGCAAGCCCACACATTCATCACATCTATCACCTATCTCACAAACTTTTCCTCTGCATTTACTACAAATAGAATGAGGATCTAAAGAGGATTTAGCAAGTCTAGTCTTGCAACCTTTACAATATCGAAACGAAATCAAAATCCAATCAAGCGAAAGCCAAAGCCAAAGTGTACTTCACCAAATAATACTGCAAAAGACACGGGCTATAACGAGCGAAGTTCCAACGATGTCACCGTAGCGGCGGCAGGGAAGATCTGAGGAATAGTTGGTATGGTGCTACGTACCTGGTAGAGGGCGCACAGGTGGTGCACCTGACTACCCAATCGGCGATTGCCGCGAGTTTTGAAATTCTGCCGTGACGTCAGGGACGTAAGCTATATATATAACTACCAGGTGAGTTAGATGTTTGAAATGTAATTTTGCAAAGAAAAGTGCAAAGAAATATTGAAAAAACAAAAACAAACAGAAAAGTACTAGGAAACATTAAAAAAAAACAATCAATTCGTAATGCCATTGGGAATGAAGAAAACAAAGTGAAATGACAAGCAGGACATAGGGTAGAAGAACAGCTCCTCATAGTGCGATGGCTGAAAGCAAAGTGAATGCATACTGTTCGGGTGGGCGGGAATATCCCCAGTTGGACAGTGCTTAACTATCTAACCACCTTGCTTGAATGCTTAATGGCCATTTCCAGCTGCAATGAAGCATATGCCTTATATAAAGCCTGACAGTTTATATACTATATAGGAATACTAACTTACAAATAAAATATCAACAAATAGCAAGAAACTAACCTGGAAGAGCATAATCTTGACAATGAAGCAATGCACCACAACCACCA
Organism: Macrobrachium nipponense; assembly: GCF_015104395.2. NCBI lineage: Eukaryota > Metazoa > Arthropoda > Malacostraca > Decapoda > Palaemonidae > Macrobrachium > Macrobrachium nipponense. Next base: position 184,615,508 of record NC_087200.1, on the reverse strand, counting down.
CAAGGCACCTTACTGACAGGAATAAATTGATCACATGTGCCATACTCCAGAACATCATCAATACATAGTCCATCCTTCATAACCGACCTTGAATGTGTACCTTCTGCTCTCATTCGTGACGTATCTCTTTCTTGAGTTTTCACTGACTCAAGTAGGTTTTTTTCATAAGCCTGCATTCTATTTGCAATGTCATCTGACACAGTGTCTTTAAAATTACCCCAATCATATTCCTCAACAGCTTTTAGGTTGGAATTCAATTTCTCAGCTCTTATATTTTCAACTTCTGTATATGGGAGAGTCACACGAGATTCTCTCTCCTCATAATCAGTGTCTTCTCTTTCCACTTTCTCAAAATCTTTCCTTGGAAGCAATTTCTTCACTATGAGAGGAACTGAATTTTTTTTTCTCTGCTCTAATGATAATCTTTGATATTTCTCCGTAAAATTTCTTCTTGATAGAAGATCTACCCGAATGCCTTTAGAAGCTAAGTGTGAGCTATATAAAATATTTTTATCTTGAGCCAATTGTACAATATCTGGTGGGTTTTCTTCAAGAGTGTTCTCACTCGGGTCATCCTTCAACTTAAAATCCTTACTGTGACTTATGTTTCTTAGAATATTCAACTCACATCTATATGCACTTCTTGCTAGTAAGATCTGACACAGAACTCTCATTTTCAAGACGGAGTTGTAACCTTTAAGCAAAGAATCCCTTCCAACACTTATAAATTCTTGATCAAAAATACACACAAAAACCTGAAAAGCATAAATACTTTTGGTAAATGCAAATCATTCAAAATCTAAAAAAAGCAAAATAAATTTTCAAGGCTCTACAATTTCAACAGATACAAAATGATTTCTCAAAAGAATTGCAATTCTGGTAACACTTGTACTGCTTACTAAGAAGAATAAAGTCAGACAAGATTCAACACCTTTCTGACACTTCCTAATTATACAAAAAGAGAGATACATCAACAAAAAGAAAAAAAAAATTCATTTTCAACTCATTTGCCTGAGCAGTATAAATTCAAAGTATCCTCTATTATGAATGTTGCATACTGACACTCTTACCTACAAAAATCAGTCTTAACACTTATTTTTATTGAAATATAAAAGCTCACAATTTTTCTTGTAACAAATAGGGCAAGAATATTTGTATTGATTCATTTGTAATTTCATGCCAGTGTCTCAACAATAGGATCATTTCTAGCGCCTATCTGGATCCGGTTAAATCGCAGATGAAAGCAAATAATCTTCTGAGATCTGACAATCTGTACGTATATCGGGTGAAAAGTGGTCAAGGACCATGCACCCACACCACAGCGTTCAGTCTTACCCAACCCAGGATGTCTTTTAGCAAGACAGAGGGGTGGCTAGAGGTAGGCAGTACAACGATAAGACCTAAGGTTTGTAGCTATGAAAAACACAAATTGTCTTAGAAAATTTGTCATTTGTTCATACGCAAACAAACCTTTGGTCTTAATAATAGGGTAGACTTATACTTGGAGGGAGGTACAGACATCCTAAATCGGCTGGGGCCTACCCACCAGTCCAGCTCCAGAAAAAATATCTTCAGGAGAGAGACTGATGCCCTTGAGAAGCTAGATACAATGGTTCCCCCTTATTCGCAGGGGATGAGTTCTAGACCCGCCCGTGAATAGTTAGAGCCCACGAATAGTTGGAATCCCTATAAATATGCTTAAAACCTGCTATTTTGTTAGTTAAAATTCAAGAAAAACCCATAAAAATTTATATACCTGGTTTTTTTTAATAGTTTTATCACAAGAAGTGCATTTTATGATGAAATTGGTTAAAGAAAACAGGAATTTGTGGATATTTCTCATAGAAAAATACTGCAAATATGCGAATTTTCTGCGAAATAAGGAAGGGAAATGTTCCCGAGAGAAATCCGCAAATGCGTGAGTCCGCGAATACAGGGGGTCCACTGTATGTACACTGATATCCAACCACTCGGACACTGAGCGACATATAATATGTGGAAGAATCATTGTATAGGGAACTAAAGAGAAACTTTGACTGTCCATAACAAACCAACACACCAGGGTTTGTTACCACTCCCTACTACCCCTTGCCAAGGAGTGGAGCATATGCTACCAAATAGAGGGTTGGTTATTTGCATACCAAGGGACCAAACTATCAGTATGACTACCTTACTCACTTGTATCAGACCAGTCCAGCGAATGACGCGTCTATTTCTCAACCCGCCCAAAGGAAGAAGGAAAGGTACAAGAGAAAGAAAGAGACCAGCCAACTCACTCATTCTCTCATCCACACAATCACCTTAGGTAAGATACAAATGTGCCCCATTGGGCAATGATGAGTTACACAATCTGTTGGGCAGCCACCCCAGGACCCAAGGAAAACGTGTCCATAGATCTGTGGGCTACATCCATAAGATGGAAGGAGGTGAACGTAGACTGGCGTAACCAAGCACCAGCGCTCAGCACTCTATGTACAGCCAAGTTCTTTTTGAAAGCCAGAGAGGGACCAACACCCCCAACATCATGCGCTCTAGCCTGCACAGACGTGGCAGCGGAATCATCAAGAGTCAAGTATGCCTGTCTGATGGCTTCCTGTATCCTAAAAGAGATAGTATTTTTCGATACATCTTTCTTTGTAAGCCCCGTGCTAACAAAAAGTTTACGACAGCCTGGTCCAACCCAGAGCCCTGGCAGGACACAACAAAAGCTTTTGAGTATCACTGCCCACAAAGTCATTTAGTGATGGAATGGAAAAGGAGGTGAACCTATCATCATGCACCGAGGGATTCTGGGTCTTAGCCACGAGTTCCGGGACAAATTCAAAGGGCACTGGCCCCCAACTCCTGGTATGCTTCACATCATCGTTCAGACCATGCAGCTCCCTCACTCTCTTCGAAGATGCCAAGGCCAGGAGAAAAACTGTTTTGAGTGTCAAGTCCCTGTCTGATGAACAACACAAAGGCTCATATGGAGCTTTAGTGAAGCTACTCAGGACCAAGGAAACATCCCAAATCAGGGGCTTGAGCTCCCTAGAAGAACTTGATTGCTCAAACCCTTTAACCAGCAAGGACAGTTCCCAGGATGAGGAGATGTCGATACCTCTAAAGGCCTGTCCAAACGAGCGGGCCTCATTGGCGTGCTCCGGGGTAGATGGGCAAATTCTGGCGGGCTCACACGTGAATGTTGTCCACACGGGTGAGGCGATGGAGAGGTGGGCGTGCCCAACGATGCCAGTATTGTGTTCAGTGCGGTACAATAAACATATTATGTAGCATCATAATTGCTTTGTGTGTGATGAAAAAGAAGAAAAAGAAGAGAATATGGTGCAAAGAATGGCTCAGTAAAAGAAATGCATATGGTTATCATACGCCTGCCAGGGTCAAAGCTCAAGCCATCGGGCACCTCCATAGTGATTTTGCTACAAGACCCATCGGGCAATTTGATGGTTTGCCTGTCAAGTGTGCCCATTAGAGGGGATCAGGCCCGGTCATGTGGACAGGCCTTAAGACTTACCACTAAATTCAGGGCCGCCCTATAGCCTCTAATAGCAGAAATAGACAAATGTTTCTCATCTTCGAGGAAGATCAAAAAGTCTGCTATGTGCTGAATAGAGGTTCTGAGTGGAGAAAAACCCCATTTACGACACCAATCATAGTAAATCGCCCATTTGCCTTGGTAAACTGCAGAGGTCGACCTTCTGAGACTGCTGGCCACATGCCCTGCTGTCCTCTGAGAAAAGCCTCTCGCTCGGAGATAGTACTTGATAGCCTCCAACCATGAAGAAAATTGATGTGTGACTGAGGTATGTGTGGTGTTAAAGTGGATATTTACCCGAGACATTTTTTTGCCAAAAAAAAAAAAAAAAAAAAAATTAAATTGTTTATTAGATATGAATTATTTAATATTAGAATATAATAAATATATATATAATTATATATATTATTCTATCTATATATATATATATGTATATAGTTATATATATATCTATAATATAATAATATAATATATATATATATTATAATATATAATATATATATATATATCATATAATATATATTATACTATAATATATAATATATATATAATATATATATAATATATATAATGAGATATATATATATTATATATATATATATATTATATATATATTAGATATATATATATATATATAAATTATATATATATTATAAATAATATATATACTATATATATAAATATATATATATATATATACTATATATACCTATATACTACCTATATATTACAGTATATATATATATATATATATATATATATAACTATATATATATATATATATATATATATACTCTACTTGTTCTAATTTTGGCCACTTGGGGTTGTAAAGGAGCCAATATTCTTTTTATTAGTTTAAGTTAATTTTAAGAATATGTAAGCTTTATATATTTTCACTTTAAGGGGGCCGGCTGGCTAATGCCGTTTTTTAACGACAGGACTTTGACATTCATACCACTTATAAGGTGACTTGGGACATCTCCAAACCGCATATGATTTTTGCCTCTGACCTTCGGTTTTGTGACGCCAGGGCAATTTATCCCGAAAATAACAATTTTTCAAATTGTATCTCCTCCTTTGATATTTAATATTAAGACCTGGGATTACTACCATATATAGACCTGATGTAGACCTCCAATCAAATGGAGAGGTTTTTTTCTAAAAGTCATTTTTTTGCTAGATATGAATTTTTCAATATGGTAAAAAAATAAACCCTATAAATCACGAGAAAGAAATTTGTAAAAAAAAGACAAAACAAAAATTGGAAAAATGGCTCTATTTGATTGTTCTATAATGTCTTTCTGAGTTATATACCAAATTCCAATGTTATAGCTCTAAAACTAAGTGAGGAGATAGATTTTGAAGGTCAATAAGTAGTTTTGAGATACGGGCGTTCAAAGTTTTCCTTCGTATTTCTATAAAGACAATGTTAATAAATAATTATTATTATGAATGTATATTTCTTTTTGTGTATTAATAAACTAAAACTATTTTATTTATCATAATTTAATCATAAATGATGATCCCTTTGCTCATATATTGTAGCCTGGGGCACTGCTTGAGGCAAGATGGGGCACTTCTTCCTACGTAACCCCCCTCTCTCCCCTTCACTAACTCGGCTTATTACAGCGAATTTTCTTCTGTATGTTCGCGAGATGTTTTCCTTGTATTTTCCTCTTTGGCATGATGACATTCTTGCCGAAACAAAGATAAACAAACGTAAATGCAAGAGAATATCAGAGGTGAGACTCGAAGGTGTACTCTCTTTTTACAAAGACAATTTGATAAAGCATGATTATTATGAATTTCATATTCCATTTTGGGTATTAAAAAACCAAAACTATGTTATTTATCATAAATGAAGATCTCTTTGCTCAAAGATCGTAGCCTTGCGCACAGTGTGATGTGTGCTGTCAGGCAAGAAGGGGGCGTTACTAAACAACCCCCCCCTCTCTCTTCACTAACTACACGTATATTATGATATTCTGTAATAATACTTGAGCGATTTTTCTTCGTCTGTATGTTAGCGAGATGTTTTCCTTGTCTTTTCCTCATTGGCATGATGAACTTCTTGCCGAAACATACATAAACATACGTAAAATGCAAGCGAATGTCACAAGGTGAAACTCGAACGTGTAATTTACTTGAAGTCTATGGTCCAACTGATTCATGATTGAACCAGATACTCGCTTATGGCTTATGCGAGCCACGGAATCTCTACAGATGCCATTTCTCACAATTTCTTTGCCAATAATGATCAAAATTTACGATAACAGAAGAAATATTGCATTTTCTTGTACAGATGAATGTTTTAGGCTTATTGAGTTATGTTTACTAATTACCCTGTAACTACGAAAGTAAGAGGAATTTTGACAAAATATTTTGTATACGTATTCTCAATTGCCATATGAAGCTCCATGAATTTTTTTATGACTTTGCATTTTTCGCCCTATACCACCATAAATAGGGGATCCGGCCGGCCCCCTTAAACTTTCTGCCTTTGCTCAATTATTGCTTCAATTCTCATTTGGCCATAATAATGTAAAGGACTAACAGTTTGTATATTGCATAGGGACGTTTGGAATGATTATATCTGGGTGGGCGGGGTGGGGGGGGACCCGCTGACCAGATGGTAGTTAACTGCCTCACCACTTTGTTCAAAAGTTAAATGGCCATTCCAGCTTTGCTGAAAGTAATTCCTAATGTAAAGCACAGACAGTTTGAATGCTGCATAGGAACAAATGCCGGTCTTTTGCATGCCTGGTGAACAAGCATGTCTATGTTCAATGCTCTTGTGACCTCCATTACCGCTCCATTCTCTAGTGCCAGTGAGACCTCAAGGGGGAGGATACGACCTTAGCCACAGTATGGGACCAAAGACCAATCTAGGACACGGTGGCAATCCAGCGACAGACTCAGACAAGCCAGGTCTGGGTTAACCTGTTCAGCCAGTAAAGGCCTTTTTAAGGGTATGTAATATTTCCTTCGGCGAGTGATAGGCTGAGGATATGGGGTCCCAAAAGGACCCAGTGGCTGAAGATTGGTCTATGGGAAAAGCAAGGTCTCTTCCTCAAGATTGTTGAACTGAAGCATCGGACACATGATCTCAGCAAAGCTCCTCTGCTACTAGGGGGTGTCTGTATCCTGGGACATAGGATTCTCAAGTCCTTCTAGGTCATGGTCTTCCCAAGCCACTCCCTGAGCAGGAGAGTGACTCTCCCCAGAACCCACAGACAATCTCTCCACCACTTGAGCATATGTACAACCAGTCTGGCCTGAGGACTGAACCTGGAAAGTATGTTTCTGTGGGGGGGGGCTGGGATGGGAAAGCAGATGGTCCCTGTCCTAAATCCTAGGCCTCTCTGGCTCCTGGCTCCCAAAAAATACTGGAGGTGGAGGGGACAGGTAAGAGATCCCTAGCACCCTTACCCAGTCTGCCAGAGGCCAAAGTCCTGTCCTGGCAGGTCAGTAAGAGTGAGAAGTCGTCAACCCATGGTGCTGACGTCTGCATAGGTCAAGGAAAATGGTCCTGATCATGGGAACATGAATGGGGCCTGTCTCAGGGATGTGCTACAATCTTCTTATAAGCTGTAGCCTCTACAGGAAAAGACTGGGCGAGGGACCTCCTCTTCCCTTGCCTGGACCAGCATCACTATTCCGGGACCCTTGCACTTCTCTCTTTGGAGAACAAGACGGTGGGTAAGAGCGCCTGCTACCTCTCTACTCACTTCTTCTTGCTGGGAAATGCTAGCAGCTAGCCCTGGGTCCATAGACCAGGGACCCTTACTGGCTCAGGAAGGTGAGCTCCAAGGACAGGTACTGGTGTGTTGTAGGTCCTTGGAACCCCAGACAGCAGTTGCCCCCCATGAGTTTGGCAACAGGAGCTGCAGTACTGGAAATACCATTAGTGAGAGACCTAGCAGCCTTCTCCCATAGAGAAAGCTGAGGGCCAGAAGTCCTACAGAATTTCTTGTGGATGGGTTTGGCAATCACCTCTTCTTCCTCCACTTGCTAGCTTATGAAGTACAAGGAGAGGAGGTGACAGCACTGAAACGAAGATGAAGACGATGACGAAGACTTCCTACTCTTCCTCTGGCTGAGGCTGGCCTTCAACAGACGTCTTCATGTGACGACAGCCAGAAGCAAAGTGGAGTGGCGTCCAACAGGTGGGCCGGGCTTCCCCCAACTGTCAGTAATTAATGGCTATGTCTGAAGGTTAAATAGCCATCCAGCTATCCCAAATTGGGCAGCTGAATCTTATGCTATGTAAAAAACAAAGGTTTGTATTTAGCCTAAGTAGAACAAAGGTGAGATAACCAATCAAATGGATGGTATTAAACATGGAGGAAGCTCCCCAAGATGCCGTGTTTAGAACGAGCCCCTTGGAAATGGAAATAATATATTAGGTATGGACAAAGTAGGTGAATTTCACATTATTCAATGAAAAGTTCTTGGTAAAACTACAGGGTAACTCTGCACTGGGAGCCATATATTTAAGAAGGGATTGACTAAATGGAACTTTACTAACCTGATATACACTAACCCAGGGCCAGGGGTGTCACTCTAATCCTTTCGAGGGCCAATTAGGGTAAAAAACCGCATGGTAAAGGGGTGGACCATGTACGATCAATGTGTACAACCCCAAAAAAAGCACATTATAACGCATCCTGACATCGGAGATGGGCATCAGACGCGACTTGTTGTTGGTGAGAAACAGAGCTAAAGACCTCTACTCCGGTGTCAGGACGCGTTATAATGTACTTTTCTTGGGGTTGTACACATTGATCATAAATGGTCCACCCCTGTACCATGCGGTTTTTTACCCTAGTATGCACTTGGTTATGGTCTCGCAGGCCATCAAAGATTTCTTATGACTCATTTATTAAGATTTGCAGTAAAAGAGCCTTATTGCCAGCAATTATATTATGAAATAAATTAATAAATAATTGTTATATGAATGAAAAATAAAACTTATTACCTATGTCTCATTTTAACAGTTTAGTAGCTTTAGTTAAATTTTCCTCAGTTCTAACAGTTATACCTAGTATCTCGACTTGAAAAATCTCTTGGCACACAGGCCACATTTGGCCTGCAGGCCATGAGTTTGACACCCCTGCACTAACCTAACCTGGCAGGCTGTTACTTAGCCGGAGGCTCCGGCCCCACTTTCCCCGGTGAAGGAAACTCCACTTCTAACCATAAAGTCACCTAGGTAGGTAGTTACTAATGGTAGGTAGTAGAAAGTTACCTAGTTTACAAAGTAATACCAGCCCAATGCAGAGCATCCCCCTAGACTAGTTGTACCAATTTCTTAAATTATATCACTTGTACTGCATTGTAAACCCCATTTTCTACTTTGTTTAGCCCAAAAAATCATACCTGTTAAAATACGATACATTCATGCGGCCGTCTATAGCCTAGGTAGGATACTGCACGTTTACCCAAATGAGTGGACTAGCTGTTCCAGTCTTGCCCGCTTGTTGATCTACCCTCCGGAAAAGTACTTTTGCTTACTTTGAAAGGAGAGTAGCGGTCTAAAGGTGTTGCTCCCACCACCGATGACTCATGACTGGGGCCCATCTCCGGTGTCAGGACGTTACAGAACTTTTTCTTAGATTGGATCACCAAGCGGGCAAGACTGGTTCAGCTAGCTACCTAGTCCACTGAGTTGTTTCCCCTACCTACCTACACATTCCTATCTAGCTCCCTACATGCAGAGCTTTTGTGAAAATTACCTTGGAGGGATTAATGGGGGCACCCAGCAACCAGGGTGCAGTATATCATCAACATAGATAGCTATATTAATCTCAGTGATAGAATTTGTGAACGATACCGAAGAACCTTTGAAATTACCTAGAACTACCTACTACTACCTAGGTACCTATGCCACACGATTGTTGCACGACAAAAATTAACCGTAACGGCAGTGTCATGATTAACCTACTGGTACAGAGTAATTTCGGTATCAAGTCGGAGAGGTTTACTAAGAGGCGGGGCCCTACTGATATTACTCAGTCGAGTACTACCTAGCCTATTTGTAGCTTATAACTTCTAGTCGGCACTATCAAATTGGGCTACCTAACTTTGGTCTCATCGTTTCAAGTTGCAACCATTCTCGCTAAGAAGTTGCATCATATTGGTTATCAATTTGTAGCATTAGTACACAAGTTGCTCGCTGATACTCGGACATGACAATACCAATGCTTTACTTATTTCCAACTCAACATTTTCAAGGAAGTCGAATTTTCGACTATTTCTGAGAGTATCTCACCGCACCACTGCAACCAGTTTCCCATTCTTAACAAGAGATGTCCAAGCTACTTCGGTCAACATGTAAATTAGCTTTGAACAAGATAGACGTGTTAATTATAAATTACAGAACTTACTTTTACATTATTAAAGTATATGATTCCGTAGAAATAAATGTCTTAGGGGAAAATATTTTTTTTACATCACAGTTTGAGTGGTTACGGTATAGTTGTAAGATCTCCCCTTTCCCAACATGAAAAACCATTGTTCGTACGTAGTAAATATTGAATCCGAAACTGCGGATTTTGACTTCAGTTGATACTGAACACCTTCAGTTAAAACTATAATATATAATTTTATTTTAAAACATATCTCCTAGAATAGTCATTATCATTTAATTGTAGAATAGATCACTTTTTCTTTAAAATTTGTTTTTCAAAGAACCATGGCCGTATACCAGAACTCTTTCCTGAAAGCAACTTATTCCCTCATTTATTATTTAGGGTAATGCATATTGATTCGTGCATTACAAAAGACCCATTGAAGGGGATGCAAACTCTCACTAAAGCCTCGTGGAGGGTCTGTAATATTGTTAATTGTCGCATTCCGCAATTCGCTTGTTTGTGTCATCCGCCATACTGGATTGGCAGCTCTCAGCGGCCACAACTTCCGGCTCACGTTGTATGTTCTGGGGTCACACAGTGTGGCAACTATCCCTCCCTTAGAGCTCTGTAAGGTGTCATCATGTCGGAGAATAACGTGGCACCGGATTCGTGGGAGACGGCGGCCGATGAGCCAACGGAAACGCTTTCAAGTAGCTTCACAACCCTCAACGTCAACGCCCCGGTCTTCATCCCCAACGTGAATGCGCCAGTGTTCGTTCCCAGCTATATGGTGGAAACTGCTACTCAAAGTCGACCAACGGCGCCAGGTACGCCTAAACAGCCCTAACGAGATTGTTAAGGTGAATTGTTGTGCTCATTGGGAAGTGGGGGTCGACTGATACTTCAGGCAGTTTGCTCGTGATGATGTAGGTCATGGGGCTTCCATGTGGGATGTTTCCTCTCTGCCAGCAGTGACTGTGCCTGCTCTCGTGACAGCTGGATCGTGTTTAGAACATCACACGCGGATGTTTTCACCTCAATTTCCGTTGTTTATGAAGGAATCGTTGTAAAGAACCGTTGCTAGAAAGTTATCGCCTCGTGTGAAATTAGATTTTGTTTCGAGGACCTCACGAGTGTGGACAGCCTAACCAACAGTTACGATAGTTCCTCGCATCCGCTTGTCAGAGCCAGACCATTGGTCAGTTGTAGTCAAGTGTTTACATAGTTATCGATATTAATTGCCCATAAATTTCCTTTGTTGCTCCCTTATGGTTTTTTGAAGAGAAAATTAGTAGGTATACCTATAGTCTGGAAAGTAACCTAATTGTAGCCTACCCTACAGAAACCTCAGGCGAAAGGTCTACCCAGACATACCTACTGCTCAAAGGCCTGTTCGTACCATGTATATTTTTTCAAATAAATAGGTTTACAATTGACGCTATGACTCTGGGTCAGTAGGCATGACCTAGAAGATAGTTTGGTATGACTATGGTATAACTCTGCATGCTTTACCTTGGAAATTTAGTTTTTTTATATATTTTGGTTGCTTATCAAGAATCTATCATTGTTATTAACTTCAGAACTGATGTTATTGTATGTTGGCCATTGTGAATTGCTATTGCACATGCACAGTACCATAGGGGAGCTTTTGGTAAAAAGAGGAATTTCCTTCATGAATGCTCCAGGGCGCGAAGCCCTCCCAGCTTAGTAACATGGCCTACTAAGTTAGGTTAAGCTAATAAGTCGATACACCTGGTTCATTTTATGATAGGCTTCCATAGCCATCCCTTCTTGAACATATGGATCCCATATGCCCTGCGTGTTCATGGAACCATTTCAGGGGGGCCATCATAATACATAGTAACGTTCTTTCTCTCATCTTCCCTGTTTTTCCTCACCCAAAAAGTGTTTAACTCTAACACCAATATATTGGTTATTTATACAGACTCAAAGTGATATTTAATAGTATTTGTAAATATAATCTATTCCATCCTTTAGTGCAAAAGGTTCAAGAGTGGCTGTGCCGTATTCGGTATTTCTACAGAATGAGTCCGCACGGACTGCAAGGAATGTAACCGCGGATACGACATTCACTAGGGGTTGGGGGCCGTCCAGTGTATTTTGCCGTGTTTAGTACTGGCCCTGGGGGTTTAATTACAGTCGGCTGAATAAATATTACTTGAAATTCTTGTTCAGTAGGTATAACTGCATAGATAAGCCGCAACTGCCATAGTCTAGGGCGCCGCGGATTAGTACCCTAGATCTACTACCCTGTATTCATTCTCGCCACAAATCTTTATGCTTCTGCTGGGTACCTGCTCTTGTTGGAATAAAAGGGAACAAACATGTAGATGCAGAAGCTAAGTTTGCCAGCACTAGGGTAGAACATCACAGCAGGCCAAGCAGGCCACCTACAATCAACACCTAGCCACCCTCCGAAAAAGTACATTATAACGCGTCCTGACACCCGAGATGGGCATCAGTCGCGACTTGTTGTTGGTGAGAAACGGAGCTAAAGACCTCTACTCTCCTTTCGAAGTATTTTCTCCAAAGTTAGAAATTAAGGCCAAATTTTAAGATTTAAACAGAGTGTACTGAAAATGGCGCCCACGGCAGTGGAAATCTCACCAAAACGCTTTAGAAATTTTTACTTACAACTAAAAATGTTTCGAAGATTGACGCCATCTCGATGTTTACAGAGTCGCTTGTGTCAACAAACTTTCCATTTCCTGTGATAAATCCGCACACCACTTGTACCCACAGACGCTGGAGCACTTTTATCACAACAATCGAAACACGATTTCTCACCAACAACAAGCCAGGCGTAAACAGCTGTTTGGGTAGATGATGACGAGAAGCGTGCTCTTGGCTAATTTTTAAATAAGTAGTAAAACATCAATATTTTACATATTTATGATGATTAATTTGAAAATATTCGTTATTGAAAAAGTAACTCGACTCTGACTCAAATTTAAGTAATTATTTTTCTGAATTAGAACGTTCTTTCAAGTTCTGTATTATGACGTCACGACATCTTGACTTTCGTACCTATTGTAAATAATTGCTATACTCAACTGTCATTGCAGAACAGTTTACCAGTTATTCATGCAGATTGTTATCAGCTATACATGTAATTGTTATAATCGTAATGCGCATATATATCTTTATTATTTACTTTTTGGATATATGAAGATGTTTTACTGCTGGATTATCGCCGTAGTGTGACGCAATCGTTTTCGGTCCATGGGCCTCTGTCTGTTTTCGCACCATAAGAAATATGGGGGCCGAATTGGCAATGACCAGAAAGTCGTTAAAAGAGGAAAGTTAGCATTGAGGGGCATATGTTTTGACTGAGAAAAATACAATTGTTCCGATACGTAATACAAACCCTCGGTCCTTTAACAATAGGAAGTAGCTAGCGGCAGCTGGAACGGTCGTAAGCTTCGAACAAGGGGAGAACGGTAGTTAACTGCTTGTCCGATTAAACAAATCACTTTTGCTTTCGGCCGTGTGTGGGAAGGACGTGTTCGTCATCGCTCTGCCCGCTTTGTCGTTTGCTTTGAGTTTGAGTATTTGCCCTCTCTTTCTGTATAAATCAGAGTGACTGTAAGTACTTGTACATTTCTTTATTGATCTTGCAATGAGTAGGAAGAAATGGAGATATCACCGCGCCCTCCAGTCGCCCGTAGTGTGTGTCCCGGGCTGGAGGGGCGTAGATGGGAGGTTTTAGATCATTTGTTGATGTGGACCCTCACGAGGTTTGTACTCGTTGTCGGGGGCGATGAGTGCTCCCGCAACGAGCCCTGTGTCATTATGTATGAATTGGTTCGAGGCGCAGTGGGTGCTGTACGAGGGCAGGAAGAGACTTAGGCCGCCCAAGAAGTCATCGGAAAGTCCAGTGACTCCTTTGGTAACGGACACTTCGTCCTCTTTCCTGCCCCCCGGCCAGCCCCCACGTTTCGCGCCTGCCCCTGCGGGGGGGGTAGCGGAGTCCTTCTCCTCTCTCGATCCGTCGAGTGTGGATGAGGGCGCCCGCTACCCGGACGTACAGCTGTACTCGGGGTCTTCCGTCCGCTCTGGGGGGGTGCTTCTCCCCCCAGGCGTGAGGAAACCCCTCTAACTAACCCGACTGTTGCTGTCCGCAGGTGTGCCATCAGCGAAGGACGACCTTGGACAGGTGTGGGAGTCGCTGGGACTGCAGGGAGTGCCCAGCATCCAAGGGTTGATTCAGCGGTTGGCGGGGTCGGCAGTGGTCACTCATGGTGCGGTGGACCACTACTACAACCACAGTAACGACACCAGCATATGAGATGCCACCGCATCTGGTGTAATATCGCCACATATAATGTCGGTGACACCCACGGCTGCTATACAAAAAACCCATTACTGCCGTGCCAAAGAGGACGGTGCCACCACACCTGGATTCTTTGTATTGCCGACCCCGGACTTCCGCTGCCCAAGAGTACCCCCCTGGACCTGCCGCCAGTGCCGAGGATGACGGTAACTGCCGACAGGACGCCTGGCTCTCCTGTGGTACCTGCCGTGCCTGCCGTACCTGTTGCTGTCCCAGCCGCTCATCCTTTTCAGATCATGGGGCCTGCGCATTCTCTTTCAGATGTTCCTGCCGTTCCTGCTGTTCCGGACCTGTTCCTGTTGTTCCTGCTGTTGGTGGTGCTGTCACAGTCTCAGGTCTTTCCGGACAGGTGCAGTCGGGCCCTGTTGCTTCGGCAACTGCCCCGGCTCCCTCCTGGATGGAAGACCTGACGTCTGTCCTGCGGAGCCTGGTGAAGAAGAAGAGGAAGAGGAAAAGAAGGTGTCGTCGTCGTCTTCGTCGTCGTCTTCGTCGTCTGCTGCCTCTCCTTCCCCTTCGACTTCTAAGGCTAAACAGCCGAAGAAGAAGAAGGTTGCCTCCTCCCCCCCTAAGAAGACTCCTTCGGGATCTTCTAAGGGCCCGGCTCGCTCAGGCGAGCCGGGGAGCTCTTCTGCTGGTCCTCCTGTTCCTGCGGGAACGGGGCCCGTCGCTTCTTCTGCAAAGAAGAAGTCGACGGGGACCAGAGGTGCACCAGCCTCGGCTGGTGCGTCCTCACCTGGTGCTAGCGGTTCTGCCGCTAAACCAGGTTCGCTCGGCCGCTTCTCGTTCGCGAGAAGCACCGAGTGGACGCTCTTCCAAAGAGGACCGTCCAGCCAAAGTTTTGACGCCCGAGCTCGCTCGCCGTCAAGACAGCGGCGCGGCGCAGAAAGGTACTGGCGAGAGTCGTGCACACGAATCTCGCCAGGCCAGTGGACGCTCTCGCAGCGATCAACTGGCTGCTCGGGCTGACGTGACGGGTCGCTGACCGGCCACGGGTGAGGCGAGGAAGGAGTCCCCACGGCCGCCGGTACCAGCGGTATTTGACGCAACCGAGAGGACGCTGAAACCCGGTTCTTTCGACGCGACAGAGAGCCTAGCAGGTCACCCGTCCCGCCGCCCCCTCCCGATGGGACCGGGGGCGGAGACGGTGACCAGCGGCAGCTCGCCTGACGCTAGAGATCGGTCTCGACGTTCTCAGCCGAGCCAATCGCCCCAGGCGAGCGGCAAGGCTAGGCCTGCTGCCCGACGTCACCGCGGGTTGACGATCAGCAGCAGCCCTCCACGCACGCTGGTCCGGCCAGCGAGCGAGGGGGGTGGGAGCGTCAGGTCTGCCTCTCCTCCGTACCGTTCAACCTCCTCGGGCTATACCGGGAGGAGCGAGGTACGAGGAGCGATCACGAGAGGTGCGCCGCTCGTGACCCAGCTATGACGCCGTACGGCTCAGGCACGGTCTTAGGACCGACCAGAACGTACGCGCAAGTAGTTGGAGGCGACCGTCAGGGGTCTGTCGCTGTTTCCTCCTTCTGAAGGAGGAGTATCGAGGGATATGGGGGGGCCCCCCCCTCTTGTGCTGGAGGGACTGGACGGTCCCTTACTCCACAAGACGCTGTAACTCCTGAGATACAGAGGAACTTCGCAGAGGTCATTAAGCTGATGCGTCTGCATAATGACCTTGCGGAAGGATCGCCGCTACCACCGGGCAGAGCCCACGTCCCGGCTCGAATCATTTTGGGGTCCCAAGAGGGAGCCCAAAATGAATGGGTGGGGTTTTGCCCCGCCATCGAGATTGCTTGACTCGGTCCTGGATCAGGTGGAGAATCTCGTCTCAGGACGGGAGGACTCGCTAAAATCCGGACGGTCCTCTAAGGCTGCTTCTCCTCCTCTACAGCGGCAGAGGCGATTTTACGTGCCTCGGAAGACCCATACTGCCGAAACAGGTTAACCCGGAGTTAGCGAGGCTGACTCCAGGTGTGTCCCTGCAGCAGCTCCTGTCGGAGAAACCTATGGTTCTCGCAGCAGGAGGCACTTGCCCTGGAATCTACCTCTATGGCAGCATTCCAGGCAGTTTCCTGGTTGGATTTGTGGTCCCTCACAATATCCAAAGTAGCGGCCGGCTCTGGGAGTTCTGCTCTCGAAGACGACGCTTCTTTCAGGAGGACTGTGCCAGTCTGGAGGAAGAGCAATCTCTTACCTCGCCCATCAGACTGCTAACCTGTGGGCCAACTTGGTTCTTCGACGTAGGGACGCAGTCCTTACCCGAGTGACCAAGGGGGCCGGGCGTGAGGCGGCACTCGGGCTACGAAATGGACCTCTTAGGAGTTCCCCAGCTCTCTTTCCTGGAGAGATGGTGGACGCTGCGGTGGAACGGCGCACTGACGAGAGTGACCGCTTAGTCCACCAGGCAGTCTCGAAGGTTTCTGGGCAATCTCGGAGTAACTGCGGCCAAACCCAAAGAGCTTGGCTAGCGCTTCCACGGCGGCGAAGACGGTTGCACCGTACAAAAAAAGTCCACCCGTGTGAAGACTCCTGTTGTTTCAACTTCTGCTAGAGGAGGCCGCAACCAGCCCCTCCTCTTTCCCCGCCCCAGGAGGTGCTGGAAAGAAGTCGAAACGAGGAGGGTGGAAACGCTAGGGACGGCGTTCCCCCTCACCTGCTGCCGGAAGGGGGGGGTGGGGGGGCCTAGCGAGCCCTTGGGCGACTTGGCAGCGCTACGGCGCCGAGAACTGGATAGTAGAACGTCCTTCGGGAGGGATATCTACTACCCTTCGAGTCTGGCGGCCCCCCCTCATCTCCAAAACCGGTCCATCTACAGACCTATTGTCCGGGGGGATCAGCAAAGGACAACGCTCTCGACAGGAGATCAAGACCATGCTGGCGAAACGAGCTGTAGAAATCGTGGAGGACCAGTCACCGGGCTTTTACAGCCGCCTCTTCCTAGTGGAGAAGGCATCGGGGGGCTGGCGTCCGGTGATAGACCTCTCTCGACTGAACCGCTTCGTTCGCACGACGCGGTTCACGATGGAGTCGGCACGCTCAGTGCTCGACTCGATCAGGGGGTAACGATTTCATGCTTTCAGTGGACTTGAAGGACGCGTATTTTCAAATACCCATCCATCAGCCTCCAGAAAGTACCTCCGCTTCATCTTCGACGGGACGGTGTACCAATTCAGGGCACTTTGTTTCGGTCTCTCAACCGCCCCACAGGTGTTCACGCGAGTGTTCACTCTGGTGTCGGCTTGGGCCCATTCGAACAAGGGATACGTCTTCTGAGGTATCTCGACGATTGGCTAGTCCTGGCGAGCTCCCGCTCGCAGTTGCTACAGGACAGAGATCGACGACTCAAGTTTTGTCGCGATCTGGGATCGTGATAAACTACGAGAAGTCCGATCTCGAACCCAAGCAGAAGATGAAGTACCTGTGTATGCTGATAGACACGGTAGCAGGGCAAGTCTTTCCCGCAGACTTGCGTATCAGCAAATTCAGGGAAGCAGCCGGCCGGTTCCTGTCTCGGCAGGAACAGGCAGCACAGCAATGGCAAGTCGTGATCGGCCATCTGTCGTACTCGAGAAGTTAGTCCCTCACGGGCGTCTTCACCTGTGGTCTCTCCAGTGGAGACTGGGAAGGGAGAGTTGGTCTCAGGCCAAGGAATCCTCCTTACTTTCCCGTGGCTATCACGGACAAGGTGAGGCAGGACCTAGCCTGGTGGCTCGACGACAAGAACCTCTTAAGAGGAGTGCCCATACACACTCCCCCCGGAGATGCTTTCGTTTTCTCAGACGCATCGACCGAGGATGGGGCGCACACCTGGAGGAGTTGCTGACTGCAGGTGGTGGTGGGACCATCACGAAAAGCACCTTCACATCAATGTCCTGGAACTCAAGGCGGCGTTCAACGCTCTCCCCAAGAGTTTCAGGACCGCTTGGTGGGACACTCAGTGGTGTTGATGTGCGACAACACCACAGTAGTGCATATGTCAACAAGCAGGGGGGGCTGGTGTCTCTTCCGCCTCCATCAGTTGACGGTGCAGGTGCACGAGTGGGCCACGGCTCACTCGATAGAGCTGTCAGCACGCTACATTCCAGGCAAGAGGAATGTAGTAGCAGACAAGCTCAGCCGTCGGGATCAGGTGATAGGACCGAATGGTCTCTACACCAAGACGTAGCGGAAAGGCTCTTCAACCTGTGGGGGCACCGGTCGTAGACCTGTTCGCCACCCGGCACAACAGAAAACTCAGGTTTTCTTTTCAGCTGTGCCGGAACCCATGGGCAGCTGCAGAGGACCGCTCTCCAACACCCCTGGGACAACCTCTTCGCGTACGCCTTTCCTCCCTTCTGTCTGATTCGGAAAGTGATCAGTCGAGCGCTGGTCACTCCCAATCTCAGAATGATCCTGGTGGCTCCCAAACGGCCACAAGCCGTTTGGTATCCGGACCTGCTGGCTCTTCTTGCGGACGCACCGAAAGAGCTACCCACTTGGCACAACCTTCTAGCCCAGCCACACGTAGAACGGTACTACCAAGCAGTCCAGTCCTTCACTTCACGCTGGCTGTTATCCACCATCTCTTGCGAACGAGAGGCTTTTCTCGTAGCGCAAGCAACAGAGATGGCTGGACACGTCCGACAGTCCTCTGCAGCTGTGTACCAGGGAAGTGGGCCGTCTTCTGTGGTTTTGGTGTCGTAGACAGGGTCTGTCTCCTCTCAGAGCCACTCTTCAGCAGGTAGCGGATTTTCCTCGTGTTTCTTCGCCGAGAGAAGCTCCTCTCAGTACCCACAGTTAAGGGATATAGAGCCGCCCTGGCTCTCGTCCTAAAACTGAGGGGACTGGACATCTCGAATTCGTTCGAGATATCCTTGCTAATGAGGGAGCTTCGAAAGGTCTTGCCCACCCAGGGAACTCAGGCCCCCTGCGTGGGATGTGACTCTCGTACTTAGGAGTTTGACTCGAAGACCCTTCGAGCCACTCCGAGAGTCGTCAGACAGGATCTGACCCTCAAGACCCCTCTTCTTGCTGGCCCTGGCCATCGGCGAAGAGAGTAGGGGAACTACATGGCCCTTTCTTATGATGTTAAACATACCAGAGGCTGGGGATCTGTGGGACGCTCGATTTCGTCCCGAACTTCGTAGCTAAGACTCAGAATCCGTCGATCCCTGACGACAGGTTCGAGTCTTTCACGATCCCCTCCCTCCTGGACTTCACCGATATATAACGATGCGGATGAGATGCTGCTTTGTCCTGTGAGGGCGCTACGGCGCTATCTGAAGAGAACTCGACATCTCTGGGCCTGAGTGTCGACGCCTCTTCGTTAGCACTGGGGTTACCAAGAAAGAAGTCTCCAAGAACACGCTTTCTTTTCTGGCTGCGTGAGGTGATCATTGAGAGCGTACGAAGCTGATGGTAGCGACGACATCCGTACGCTCCGACCGAGAGCCCACGAAGTCAGAGTATCGGACCCTCTTAGGCGTTCCGTAAGAACTTCTCCGTGGCGCAGGTCCTGAAGGCAGGTGTCTGGGCCAACCAGACCACCTTCACGTCCTTCTACTTCGGGATATTGCCCACAAGTCCTTGGATACTTTTTCCTTGGGACCTGTGGTGGCTGCTCAACACGTTGTGTAAGCTTACCCAGCACCCGAGCAGGCAGAACAGCATCGATTCCTGGATATGACTGGGAGAATGAATGCGTGAATGAGAGAGTGACTGGCTTCTCTTCACCATCTTTTTCTACCTCTACCTGTGGGCAGAGGATACGGTCGTTACCTTGCTGGAAGGGAGTCAGATGCAGGTAAGCTATTCAACAGAGCTCCATCCTACCTCTTTAACTAGAGTATAGTATATATCCACCACTTTCTCCAACAAGGGGGAGAAAGTGGATTGCCGACATGAGACAAACCCATTACTTTACATTTGCTCATGTAAAGGAAAAAGTTCTTACAATGCTGGTACAAAGAGATACGCTTGCCTCTCTCTTAGTACTCGGCCCAGAGGTCTGACCATTGATACCTGCGGTGCACACCCCAACTGATCAATCGGACAGAGGCTTGGATTCCCGTCCCACTCGCTCTTTACGACCAGGGAGGCATTCCAGGGATGGACGAACCAGTCTGTTCATCAAAAAGACTCAGATTCCTTCCACCAAGAAGTGAGTCTTCCTATTGTTTAAAGGACCGAGGGTTTGTATTAACGTATCGGAACAAATGACAATTTGTCGAAAATTGCATTTTTCCTAACTATACAAACCTGAGGGTGTCCTTTACATATAGTCCCTCCTCATGCCACCCCTCACTCTGCGTATTTTGCATGGGCCAAAAGCAAAAGTGATTTGTTTACCTCCAGTCGGGCGCGGCGCGCGACCCCGATCGGACAAGCAGTTAACTACCGTTCTCCCCTTGTTCGAAGCTTACGACCGTTCCAGCTGCCGCTAGCTACTTCCTATTGTTAAGGACCTCAGGTTTGTATAGTTAGGAAAAATGCAATTTTCGACAAAATTTTGTCATTTTCATACAAGTCAACTTAACCGTTCAGATATATACATCGCTAAAGACTCCGTCGTCCCCGACAGAAATTCAAATTTCGCGCCACTCGCTACAGGTAGGTCAGGTGATCTACCGGCCTGCCCTGGGTGGCAGGACTAGAACCATCCCCGTTTTCTATCTATTTTCTCTGTCGCCGGTGGTATCAACATTGTTGTTATTACCTCCTGACTTAGATTCATTTTTCATCCTTTGATCATCGTTTTTTTCGGCTTTTTGGTGACGTATTTGGATCGTGTTTTGGCATTCCGCTACAGTGGACTGTTTTTGGAATAACTCTTTGGATTTTCTCAGTATGGTCTGATTCTAATGTGAGTGTGAGAAGTGTGTGAATGTAGGCTGCAGGGTGAGGATACCGAAAGCTTCGGTTGATCCTCACACTGTATGCCGTAAATGTAGGGGGTTTCAGTGTTCTGCTATTAATACTTTGTAGAATGCGAGGGATTGAATGCAGAAGAGTGGAAGACTTTTGGACTTCTTTTTATTTGAAGAAGTTTTAGAGAGGGATAGAATTAGACGATTGAAAGGTGTAGTTCAAGGCCTATTGAGCCTTTCACTGATAATTCTAATCCTACTGATGTAGATTCTCCCTATGTATCTCATTCTCAGAGTGCTTTTTCGGATTCGGCATCGGAAATCGCCATTGTTCCGATACGTAATACAAACCCTCGGTCCTTTAACAATAGGAAGGTAACTAGCGGCAGCTGGGACGGTCGTAAGCTTCGAACAAGGGGAGAACGGTAGTTAACTGCTTGTCCGATCGTGCGCGCGCCCGCGCGCCCGAGAGGTGAAGAATCACTTTTTGTTGCTTTCGGCCCCCCCCCCCCCCCGCGGGTGTGAAGGACTGTTTTCGTCATCGCTCTCTGCCCGCTTCATCGTCGTATGCTTTGTTTTATATTGTGTTTTTCTACTAATGGTTTGGTTTGATTTGAAAATGAAAACTGTAAGTACACTGTTTCATTTTCATTACTTAATTATGAATCAACTGGAGCTATCGCCGTAGACGGCGATTTCCGCTCTTTTCATGATTGAACCCTTGAATTATGTCTCGGTGCCGAGGGCGGGCGCACTCGCGCCGAGTCATGTATTTTGGGCGAAAGTGTGTAATTGAAAGATGTAAGTACTCTTTTTCATTTTTTTTTTGCCCTGTGGCGTTCGTTGCCGAGAGCTGATTGCGCTCGGCAAGAGCCTCTTATTTTGTATGAATAGAATGCAATGAAAGTGGATTCGCAATGTAGTTGTCTTTTCATTTTCATTTATTAATTGCATCAAATTTAATTTTGGATCAATTTCCGCTCTTACCCGGGAATTAATCCTTACGATTTATTGCTGTGAAAGTGAAAATAGCAAGTGCAGTATTGTTCATTTTCATATATATTTATGATAGCATCATATTATTATGGATCAAGTTTCCGCTCTTACCGGGAATTGATTTTTCCCTCTTTAAGTTCTATGAAGTGAATCGCAAGTGCAGTTATTCTGTTTCATTTTCATATTACTTTTCACTGCTGTGCGGGGGTAGGGGAAGCAAGAAGGTCTGCCAGGAAGTCGTCGGAAAGCTCTCCCACGACTCCCTTGGTATCCGATTCTTCGTCTTCTTTCCTGCCCCCCCGCTCAGCTTCCTCGTATTTTGTTTTTGGGGTGGGGTCTTCCTTCCGTTCGGGGTGGGGCATGTCTCCCCCCCCCCCATGCGTGCGTGAAGGAACCCCTCTTACTAATCTGTCTGTGCTACCGCAGGTGTACAGCCGTGGTGGAGACGACCTTGACAGGTATGGACCACTGCGGCTGCAGGGCGTGCCTAGCATCCACGATCCGCTGCAGAGTCTAGCGAGGTCTGGGGCGGTGACCTTGGAGTGGTCTCCACTACAACCTTCACGGCCGCTTATGCTGCTTCCCCCCGCTGGTCTACACTCCCCATGCTGTGTCGGTGACGCCGTCTGGCCGCTTCTAGGGCGGCGGTCGCCGCCGTACCGAGGAGGGGTATGCCGCCGCCGCCTGTGTTTTCTTCGTGTTGCCTGCCCCAGACTTCCGCTGTTCAGCAGCTCGCCCCTGGGACCGGCCGCCAGTACCACGCTGGCTGCCGATGATTCTACGAGGCGATGGCTGGGCCTGCCGTACCTGTCGCTGATGTGGTTCCCCGCTACTGGCTTGGCTGTCCCTTCTGTGTTTACCGCTGCCGCTGTTCCTGCCGCTCCTGAGCTGGTTGCTGTTCCTGTCGCTCCTGTTCCTGCGCCTGTCCATGCTGGTCCTGCCCATCGGTGGTTTGTCTTCCCCAGTCCCACCAGGTCCTTCCGGACAGGTGCAGTCGGGCCGTGTTGCTTCGGCAATAGGCCCGACTCCGGCCTGGATGGAGGACCTGACGACTGTCCCCTGCGTGAGCTGACGAAGAAGAGGAAGGTCATCTTCGTCTTCGTCTGTTGCTGCCTCTTCCCCTTCGACTTCTAAGGCCCATAAGCCGAAGAAGAAGAAGGCTGCCTCCCCCCCTAAGAAGTCTCCTTCGGGAACTTCTAAGGGCCCGTCCCACCCTCGTGGGGACGGGGGGTCCTTCTGCTGGTCTTTGCCTGCTCCTTCTTCGGGAGTGGGGCCCGTCTCCCCTTCCGTAAGAAGAGATAGACGGGGACCCCAGAGGAGTATCGGTTTAGCTCTGGTACTTCCTCGCCTGGTGCTAGCGGCGATGCCGCTACGCCAGGTTCCGGCTCGGTCTCTCGTTCGCGGGGAGATCCCGAGTGTACGCTCTCCCTCGGGAGACCGTGCAGCCAAAGTTTCGGCTGTTTATCTCTCTCATGTTTTGGTTATTTTCTAAATTCTTGTATGCTAGCATATTCCTTTATTTCGTAATGTTTGTTCTTTGCGTGCTTCCTCTTCGGCTATCGGCAAATCTCTTACTACTGCCTTGATTAATGTTTCTCTTTCAAGTCTACACTGTCTGTAGTATCTAAAGTTCTCGCCGAGTTAGATATTCTAGCTCCAGAGATTTTTTAACTTTGTTTTATATAGGAAATGCTTTCTTCAAGTATGTACGATCGCTTTCGAACTAGGCAGGAGCATTGTAACTCCTCTCCCACTGCCTCCCACTTTTGGTGCCTCGTTCTCTCTCTCCCTCTGTCGGAGTGTCGACTCGTGTGGACTGCGGACCAGGGTTCCCAGACGAATACGAGTACAATAATTTGACCCTGTACAATAAACGATTATTAATCAAATTACGATGAATTGAAGAGATTTGGTACGATAATTTGTACTGATACATCTGGGTACCCTGCGGTGGACATTTTTGACTTGTCTCGTGTGAACGCAGTTGACTCATGCAGAGTGCGGTCTTGGCCGAGTCCCGAGTCGCTTAACTGTCTTGCTCTCATTGAGTCGTGGTGGATGCGATACAGCACTCAGATGCTGTCACCTCTTATTGACGAGTGTCGCTTTTTGTTGCCAAGGGTTGCAGAAAAAGAGCGATCCTTTAACCTCTTTGTTTATCTCCTGTCGGCAGCTGTCCCCTCCCGTCGCCCGCTGACAGAAGAAGAGTTTGAGTGGAGTTGTTGGAGGAACTCGTTTGGGCCGGTCAGTGTTTGTTGCCGCACTACGCCTTGCTGTATCCTCATTTTGCTGAAAATCAGTCCAAATAGACAATAGATCTTAATTGTCTTAACGTAATTTGGCGCACTAAATATTTGAGAAGAGAACCAACACTCTCCAATTTGAGAGCATTTCGTAACTTCTCTCGTCCTCGGACACAATTTCCCTTTGTCTGCCTTGGCTTGTCATCTTGTCTTTTAAAGTCGCGGAGAGCCGAAGGCCAACTTTTGCTGTACAATGCTTATTGGTCCTTTAACCATCTTTAATAGAAAGTTCACTTTCTTTTTCTTCCTGTTGGAAATGAACTCGAGACTGACAGACATGCTGATGGATTTTCAGTCTACCTTGAGTTTATTACTTTTTATCTACGTTGTCTCGTCTCGGCGACTTCTTTAGAGAGGTGGAGATGCCGACCCAGCGGGAGTTTTTAGCAGGGAAACAAGTAACCCATTTCTGATGCTGCAGGGTAATGTCCTCAGGATTATACTCACTCTGTTTGGAAGTGAGAACACTTTCGCTTCCTGTCTGATTATGCAGCTCGGGACTGTCTATTGGTTGTCTTTATTTTATACCTTTTGGGGGTAAGTGTAGATTCAGGTTCTGGGATATGGACAGTTGCAACCTCCTAACATCCATGGAGAGACTTGGTACCAGTATGTTATATAGTGGAGATGACGAAGGGCAGTGTGATTCTTTTTGGTTGTCCTCTACTGGTTTTATCTTCTTATAGCTTCCCCTTGTCTTCAGCAGAAATCTCTCATAAGTCTCTTTTTAGTAGGAGATTGTATATAGAGGGTGAATGATGGTCCAAGGGTAATTCTTTAGGAAAGAACACCCATAAGTAATTGGAGATATTCATTTGGAGACTGAATATCAGAAGTGTCTGCCCCATATACTTGTTGGTTTTTCTCGCATGGTTTTTAGTGCCTTTCCAAAGAATGGTCAGACTTGTGGTACACATACAGAATGTATTCCACTTACCATATATCCAACAGTCATGCAAGTTCCTTCAAGAGGTTTTACTAGAAGGTATTGCTGTTCTGTTCACTATGGGTTTAGTGTGCAGCCCTCAATAAGTTAGGTCAGGGACTTGTTGCCTTTGGTAGATGGTGTCGACTTTAGGAGCAAGACACTTCTACTGAATCAGTGATTCAAGTTAGTCCCACTCTGTCAACAGTATTCCAAAGGCCAAGGACCTGTTGCTTCTTCTGGCCCAATTTCTATGCATTATAATGTTAATTCTTTATATCCCCATTCTTATCTAGTGATGTGGGGATGATAGTTAGTTATGCATGCTTGTCGATCAAGATGAATAGGCATGTCCTGCTTGAATATTTAAGACCTGAAAGAAACCTCCTATGGTAAGGGCTTTTCCTCATTAGGAAACAGGCCTCACAGGTTATTTTCAGATAATCATGCTCAATTAATGTACAGTTTTAGAGTAAGAATTACGACTTACAAATAACTTTCATTGTAAGTAATCCAGAACCAACTTTGGCTCCAGGACTATAGGAGGGACACTAACCAGGAATCGTCCATTTGGTTCTTAAGTCCAATTTTTGGTCTTTTCCCTTTGTCATGCAACACAGAGTTTAACTAGTGTCATTACACTTTCATGCAACGTAGAATGGTCAAACTACACCTGGTAAAACTTTATAGATGTCAGGGCAGTGGAAAGACATCAGGATGCTTAGCAGATTTATTCCCAGTCAAAACCGTCTTTGTGGGAAGTTGCTGCTTTGAGTGAAATGAAACAACATATTGGTTTGATCATCCATTCTGTGGAAGAACAGTGTTGTAGCAATTGGGGATTCAGGAAGAATAGCTACCTACAAGGGCCTTTACATCCGTAAGTTTGGCACTTAGTGTGGATTTAAGGAACTCATTTAGCTTCCTAGCATGTAGATGAACAGGGACATCTAAATGATTACTACTACTTTGTTGGCCCTCAGGCTTGTGCAGTGGATGTTTCCTTAAATTTTGCCTAATTCAGACTCATATTCCTGCCCCTTGTATCTACTCTGAATTCTATTGAGCAATGTCAAGTTCAAGAATTGCTTAGTCTCCTGTAGAGCCCTTGTATCCTCAGGGCAAAACTTTAAAGAATTTCCAATGCTCTTGGTAGATGTCTCATTCTTCCATTGAGAAGAAATCAACTCTACTACACAATTCCATACAGTTTCATTACTTAGGCATCTCCTTAACTGCTTGGAGAGGTTAGAATGTCCCCTCCCAGTAAGATTTTTCATGTTGTTATAGGATCTGTCCTTAATTTAAAACTGCCATGGCCTGGGGTCAGAAGCAGTGGTCTGTGTGTTGCTGAGGGTACCATTCTGTAGACGTCAGTGTTTTCTGTTTAGAGGAGATAAGACTTGTCACTGTCTACTTCCTAAGTTAGCGTTCCATACGTACTTTCCTCGGTATTGCATCAAGTATTTTGAGATCTTGCTGAAGACCAGCACTGTAAGGTGTTGAGATTGAAGCCCCTTCATCTCTATATCACTCTCTCTGGGGTTTAGGTGCGGGTCTAAACTTTATTTGAATTTACTGTAAAACCTTTTATTTAGCAGTGGTTAATAAGTAAATTTACTCAGCAACCTTATTTAAGCTGGTGGTAAAGGGAATGCTATTTAGCTTTCTGCCTTAGAGCTGAGGGTGATGTTAAGGCCATGCTTTACAGTTCCCTGTAAGAATTGGGGGGGGGGGGGGGGGGAGGGGGGGGGGGGGGGGGGGGGAAACTTCTCCATCCTGTTGGGCATTTAGAAATTAAAGGTTAAACCTAGAAACATTTTTATCAGCCTTTTAGAGATCTTGAACATCTTTGTCAAAGGTAAATGCTGGAAGAGGCAAGTTAACCTTTGGTTTTGTGGTTTTAAGAAAAACAGATGTGGTCAAAGGTTAGCCTGGAAGAGGCAAAAATCAACCTTTTGTTTTTTGATTTAGAAAACCTAGCTGTCTTTGCCAATGGTTAAGCTTGAAGGCAAAGTTAACTTTTGGTTTTGTGGTTTTAGAAAACCTAGAATGTATTTGTTGAAGGTTAAGCCTGGAAGAGGCAAAGTTAACCTTTTGTATTGCAATTTTAGAAACTTAATAAATGCCTTTGCCAATGGTTAAACTTGAAGGCAAAGTTAACTTTTGTTTTGTGGTTTTAGAAAATATAAAATACAATGTATATGTGAAGGTTAAGCCTGGAAGAGGCAAAGTTAACCTTTTGTGTTATGATTTTTAGAAACTTTTGTCAAGGTCCTCTGTGACTAATGGCTAGGCTAGTGCATGAGAACTAGCTCTATATCTTCTACCTTATTGAAGTTAAACATTCCTAATGTGAGCAGAAGTTGCAACTTCATTTAGTGTTAAGTCAATTTGTCGCTCCAGAATAGGATTGATGTGTCACAGTAGGAGTACAATTCAGTTTTTGCCTAATCACTACCTTAAGTATACAGAATTGTTTGAAAACAGTAAAGCCCTTAATTCACTAATAGTAGTGGGTAGTCTTTTCCTGAAACTGAAAAGAGCAATTCTTTAGGCTTTTTTTGTTTAAATTCTGGGTTTTTAATATTTTGGGGAGCGTGAGGGTACAACTTTTGTATAGGAGCATACCTTTATATTGTAAAGGTATGCTCCTACGCCGAAGGGTTATAATAAAATTGTCTCCCGTATGCTGGGGGGTCTCGGAGTGAGGCGCGGAGCGGAAAAAATATTTTTTTAAAAAAACTCACAGCATGCGCATAGTTTTCAAGATTAAGATTTTTTTTTTTTTTTTTTTTTTTTTTTTTTTTTTTTTTTTTTTTCTCCTGAAGTTTAGTATGCAACCATCAGAAATAAAAAAAATCATTATCATATATAAATAATGCGATATATGATAGCGTGAAAACAAAATTTCATATATAATTGTATTCAAATCGTGAAGTGAGCAAAACGGTTAAAGCTAACGAGTTAATTTTTTTTCGTTGTATTGTACACTAAATTGCAATCATTTTGTTATATAACACATTGTAAAACTATCAAAGCAACACAGAGAAAATATTATCACGAAATGATGCATGAATTCGTAATGCACGGACAAAAAAAAAAATTTTATTTTCAACATAAATCTAAATATTGTTCTAGAGACTTCCAATTTGTTTCAAAATGAAGATAAATGATTGATTATTACTATACTGTAAGAGTGTTAGCTTACAATTGCAGTTTTCGACCATTTCAGACGAGTTAAAGTTGACCGAATGTTGAATTTTTTTTATATATTTTTTTATATGCAAATATTTCAAAAATGAGAAAAGCTACAACCTTCAATTATTTATTGTTGTATTCTACATGAAATTGCGCACATTTTCATATAGTAAACCTCTACGGAACGCCTAATATGAAACGGTAGCAATTTTATTTACGAGAATGCGACGTACGCATTTCGGAGATTTGTGGCGGAGAATCCGCGCGCGGAGGGAAAGAAAGTTTTTTTTTAAATTCACCTTAAATATGAATATTGTGCTAGAGACTTTGAATTTTGTTTTGTTTCAAATGAAGATAAATGACTGAATATTACTAGACTGTAAAGAGTTTTAGCTTACAATTGCGTTTTTCGACTTCGGTAGAGTCAAAGTTGACCGAACGTGGTTTTTTTTCTTTTTTTTTATATATCGTGATTTATATGAAAATATTTCAAAACTGATAAAAGCTATACCATGGGTTGTTTTTAGTTGTATTGTGCATGAAATTGCGCACATTTCCATATATAAAAGTTTATGTAACGGTTAATTTAAAATGGTGCAAACACTACGACAATCGCACGAAAAAATTTATCGGAAGAGTTACCGCACGGACACAAGGAAAAGGTTTTTTCCATAAATTGAAATATTGTGCTAGAGACGTCCAATATAAGAGTTTTAGCTTACAATTGCGTTTTTCGACCATTTTCGGTAGAGTCAAAGTTGACCGAAGGTTGAAATTTGGCACATCGTTTTTTATGAAAATATTTCAAAACTGATAAAAAGCTATAATCAATTTTTTTTTTTTTTTTTTTTTTTTATTTTTTTTTTTTTTTTTTTTTTCTACAAGAAATTGCGCACATATTCATAAATAATACTCCATGTAACGGCTAATTTAAAATGGTGCAAAAATTATGTCAGTGACTAAATAATTTCTGAGATGTGTCACTGATACTTTTTAGTGCAGCAAGAAAGAAATTCGCGCTTGCGTGCCTACGTAACGATTGTAAACAAAACAACGCCTTGATCCGTGAGCTCCCAGCATCCCCCAAGGCGCGTGATTCACAAAAGTTTTCGCCTGGTAGGGGTGTAAGTATTTTTCCATGAATTTTAAAAAACTTTTTATCGGCGCTTAATACGTCCAATCGGCGTTAGAGGGTTAAGTGACTGTTTGATAGGGGTTTTGGACCCAGGCACAGGGGTCCCTCATACCGCTTGCGTGTCATGTGGGCTGAATCGAAGCGGTTTTCTCCGCAAGGCTGCTCTTTGCTGCATACATATGAGAGCCTTGCTCCCTGAATGGAATCCAACTTCTGGTGGTAGTAAAACCCACCAAGGATTCCAGATCAGGTGAGAATGTTTTGGGTTTCGTATAAGAAACCTTTAGCTCGAATGGCTGAGCTGAATTTTGTCTAGCTGCACTACCCACCATCCTCTTCTTAATGTGGGAATCAGCTAAATTTAACAGTAGGTAAGATTCATCTCAAATAATATAAATTTTCATAATAAAAATTTATTATTTGTATACTTACCTACTGTTAAAGTAGACCCACCCACCTCCCCACAACTTAGTGGGCTGTCAAGGAGAATTCTGACGAGCTAAAACATTCGAAACACACCTGGTGGAGAACAGGTAAACTAGACAGTCATCCGGGCAGCCATTCAATTTTTTTGTTTGAATGGCGACTCGCCTAATCGGCGGGGAGATATAGCTAAATTTAACAGTAGGTAAGTCTCTGAATAATAAATTTTATTATGAAAATTTATATATTCCAGTAGCTACTTTTGAAAGTTGTGTGTGGCTGCACATACCATTCCACTCTTTTCCAGATGAAGTGTTTCCAAATAATTTTCCTTTGCCCTAAACTCGGCTATTTCTCCCAAGACCTTTCTCATCTACACTTAGACACCCTTAAAGCTACTTTAATATGCCAATTCAATCGCATCAACTTGCCTTTTCATCACTTATGTGGGCATCTTTCTATAATGGGGTCCAATAAGTTAGCATCCAGGTGAACTTTCTGTACAAGCCACTCTCCTCTCTTGGAGACAACTTCTTTAAGGAGAGATTCCTCACTTTGGAGGACTGGAGATTTTGGCAACTGCTCATCAAAGGAAACTTTGCAAATCATGAAAAACCTTCATGACATTTGAAAGATACTGACCATCGCCTTCAGTCAATAATACCCAGATGAAATAATTAAGTTAATGGGAATAATTGTTATGTGTATTATTATGGATAATATAAGCACAGTTAGACATTGTGTGTGGCTTAGGAAGCAACAGAATGTGAAAAAAATGCAGGGGAAAAAAATTCAGTTTTTTTTTTTTTTTTTTCAACAAAATTCTCTCTCTCTCTCTCTCTCTCTCTCTCTCTCTCTCTCTCTCTCTCTCTCTCTCTCTCTCTTTGTAAAGTGTCATAACCTCAGGACTGCCTGTGTGTGTGTGTGTTAGTGTGTATATATATATATATTACATACATACATACATACATACATACATACATACATACACACACACACACACACACACACACACACACACATATATATACAGTGGACCCTGTATTCGCAGATTTCTCTCAGGAACGTTTCCCCGCATTATTTGCAGACAATTCACACATTCACGGTATTTTTTTTTTTTTTTTTTTTTTTTTTTTTTTTTTTTTGAGAAATATCCACGAATTCCAGGTTTTTTTTTTATCAATTTCATCATAAAATGAACTTTTTGTGATAAAAACATTAAAAAAACCAAGTACTATATAGATTTTTAGTGGGTTTTTATTGAATTTTAACCAATAAAATAGGCTGTTTTTAGCATTTTTATAGGTGTTCCAAACATTTGCGGGTTCTAACATTCACGGGAGTGTCTGGTACGCATCCCCCGTGAAGAAGGGGGGACCACTGCATATGTATGTGTCTGTATATATATAATTAGTATATTATTATATATATCTATATATATAATATATATATATATATATATATATATATATATAATATATATATATATATAATATATTGTTGGTATGATTATTAACCTTTAAACGCCGATTGGACATATTAAACTACTATATAAATTGTCTTTTGGGTGCCGATTGGACATATGGAACGTCGATATAAAAAAATTTGTTTTTTTTTAATTCGCAGAAATATAGTTATAGGCCTACTAGGCAAAAACTTTTGAATCACGCACCTTGGGGGATGCTGGGAGCTCACGGATTAAGGCGTTGTTTTGTTTACAATCGTTACGCAGGCACGCAAGCGCGAATTTCTTTCTTATCGCACTAAAAAGTATCAGCGACACATCTCTGAAATTATTTCGTTACTTTGGCATCATTTTTGCACCATTTTAAATTATCCGTTACATGGAGTATTATATATGAAAATGTGCGCAATTTCATGTAGAATACAACTAAAAACAACTCATGGTTGTAGCTTTTATCATTTTTGAAATATTTTCTATAAATAACTTAAGTGCCAAAATTTCAACCTTCGGTCAACTTTGACTCTACCGAAATGGTAAAAAAATGCGATTGTAAGCTAAAACTCTTATA
Organism: Macrobrachium nipponense; assembly: GCF_015104395.2. Classification (NCBI taxonomy): domain Eukaryota; kingdom Metazoa; phylum Arthropoda; class Malacostraca; order Decapoda; family Palaemonidae; genus Macrobrachium; species Macrobrachium nipponense. Next base: position 184,583,411 of record NC_087200.1, on the reverse strand, counting down.
TTTTAGTAATATTCAATCATTTACCTTCATTTTGCAACAAATTGGAAGTCTCTTAACACAATATTTTGATTTATGGTGAATTTATGACAAAAACTTTTTCCTTACGTCCGCACGGTAACTCTTCCGAAAAAATTATAATTTTTTTGTCCGATTGTGGTAATGTTTGCACCATTTTAAATTAGCTGTTACATAAAGCCTGTCTTTCATAGACTTATGCCCCGGGTAGCTTCTTCTCTTCCTGCGTGATGTACGTCCGACGAGGCATTTTTTTTTTTTTTTCCAAAAAAGGCCAGTCTAATCACAGTTGAAGACTGGCTGAGAACTGTAGCCTTCGTTGAGAGTCATCTCGTCGAATGTCTCCTTAAAGGCTTCGGCCGCTTTCGTGTCCGAGCTGGCCACCACCGAATGGATGCCAGGCCATTTACGGAATTTCTTAAACCACCCATGAGAAGCCTTGAACTCTGGGGTTGGCGTTGATGTCCCTTCTCCTCCGTCGTTTTCGGCCTGGGCAATCAAATCTACGAAAATAGCGCTGGCCTTGTGGGAGATTGCCGTCTCCGTTATCGTATCTTTGTCTTTTATCCACGTGGGTCCTCTTGCTTGACAAAATAGTGACGCCCTTGTAAGGTGTAGCTGCTTTGATGACATTCTTCTGCTTAAGGATGGTGCCTATTGTCGACGGATTTCGGCCATATTCCTTGGCGATCACACTCAATCGCATACCGGCTTTATACTTCTTGATAATCTCCATCTTCGTTTCCAAAGAGAGCATCTTCTTCTTTCTGTGAATTTCAAGTTTCTTGGAACCCATGACTACGTATATACTGTACGTAATTATGTTATATAGTAAAGTTCTCACACAACATGATAAAGTATACTACAACGAAATCACTAACGAATTTATTTTAATAAACTAAATCGTAAAGAGCGAACAAAGACCGCGTGTGCACGATGCCAATGATGCCGTTAAGTGGCCGAAGAAGCACGCCGCTACGTAGATGCATCATGGGAGGGATAGTAAGTCCCTGGTTATCGATGGGGGGGGGGTTCTGTTTTTGGCAGGGTGCTGATAGCGAAAACTGCCATTAACCGAAACTGTGTGATTTATGCCGCAACGGGTTAATGGCGCCTCTGTTAGGTGTGTTATGGTGCCATTACTCTATTTTCAACACCTTATGGTGCCAATAACCGAAACTTGGCACTAGACAAGCCCCATAAAACCAGATCGGCGTTAACTGAGTCCACCGGTAACCATTGGAAAGTTTTTTTTCTATTATCTTGTTTCATCGGTGAAGATTTACCATCTGACATTTGTATCAACAGCTGCTTTTGTATAAAATTTGGGATGAATTTCGATTCATGGTATAGTTCGTGTTTATTTATTAATGAGTTGAAATTGCCAAACTCTGTGTCCAAACATAAATGAGTGCTTATCCTTAATTAATCTTTCCGAGAGAGAATTTCCTGTGAATCCATAGTATCACTTATCACAATCCTTACAGGGAATTTCATAAACTCCTAGGTCATTAGAAACTGGTTTTTGCTGAATGTTATTTAAGGATTTCCCCAGTGGTCTTACAGCCTGATTGAGTAGTGGTGTACAGACCCTTTACTTGTTGATTCAGAAGTCTAGCATCTGCTAAATCTCATATGTGTGGTATATTAGAGGTGCTGGAGCCATTCGTGTGCTCCTAACAGATCTGGAAGATAACACTCCAGGTTGGGCAAACCTTACCAGTCGATTCAGAGAGTAACTAGATTCCTCCCATCAGTGGGTTAATCTATGTAAAGAACAAAGGTTTGTATATGTGGAGGAACAATTAGTAGATTTGGAAAGTAATTTTTATGTTTCTTAATATAATAAACCTAGAGTTCTTCACAGTAACAGCCCACCTCGTCCACCCTTCTGGTACCGGGGCTGGAAGGCAAAAGAGAGTGCAGACCAACAGGTAGGCGGAGCTTCCTCCTGCCTGTTGGTAGTTGACTACTTTGTCAGTAAGTTTGAAGGGCTGTTGCTGCTCACATTCACAAGCCAAAGCCCAATGTAAAAAACTTCATATTTGTATATTAGGAAAAATAAGTGTTAAAATTTTCTGTATTTTTTTCTGAAATGGCTTTATATGGTCCAAAATTGGGGGAAATTGTACCTGGGTAAAAAATTTTAGTGTAAACACGGGTTTGATTAAGCTTAGTATAATGCATGTTTTGAAATAATTTGCACTCATGATTTTTGATAAGTCTTATTTTCTCATGACAGAGCCGCCGCCTGAACCCGCAGCAGGAGGGACACTTGACGAAAATATGGTGAACAATGATGATGTCCCAGCTGATTCTTGGGAAGAGGCTGCTGATGCAGCCACACCTTCGCCTTCTCAAGAGACCCCTCCAAGTCCGCCAACCCCTGCTACTCCAGACGATGATGAGGATGAGGATGCTGATAGTGAGGGCACCAGAAAAATTAAAAAGAAGCCCATTGAGGAGGACGAAAGTTCAAAAAAGGAGCCTGTGAATGTCATTTTTATTGGGCATGTTGGTACGTTTGGTAGTCTAGTGTAAAATATTTGATTTGAAAGTGTAGACCAGTCTAGTTTCCTGAAAGTATCTTTTTAATTATTTTAGACATGGCAACCGTTTTATATGTATATACAGTGAACCCCCTTGTATTTGCGGACTCACATATTTGCGGATTTCTCTTTGCAACATATACTCACCCCCATTATAGGCAGCCCACGGGTACCATCACCATTGGTTAGCGGCGTTTAAGTTTTATGGCACTTGTTAAATATATTCATAACTGGGGTGTACATTCTGTAGGGTTTATCGGTTTCTTAGGCTAGGTGCTGAGACCGCTTCATAAAATGCAAACATAACGAATATGCATCTTTTCCTCTGCTCTTTTAAAAAGTTAGCCTTTACTTTGCTTTATCTAGTAATACTGTATGTAGTCTTGTATTACTATTTGTGTTATAAAATACAAACAAACCGATTATATTGTGGTTGGGAAAAATCAGCTGAGGGCGGAGGTAAGATAATTTTGTTGTATTTAACTCAATTCAGAGCGATTTTCTTGCTTCTATTTAGCGTAAATTAATCTTTAGAAACTATTCATATATGACAAGGTTATTTTTCTTTATATGAAGAGTTTTTAAGGTAAAAAATTATGCAAATAAGTGAACTAGACTTGGTTATTTTTTTGGTTAATAGATAGCGCAGTTGTCTGGTTATCGGTACATATTTCAGTACTTGCCAAAGCACCAAGAGACCCTCCTAAAATACAAACATAACGAATATACATCTGTTCCTTGGCTCTTTTAAAAAAGTTATGCTTTACTTCACTGTGTCCAATAATAGTGTATGTAGTCTCATTACTACGTACGTATGTATAGGAGTAGTATAAAATACAAACAAAGTGATCCAGGTTTTGCTTTGGAAAAATCAGCTGAGGGCAGAGGCAGGGTTATTTTGCCCTACTTAACTCTATTTTCTTGCTTCTATGAAGCGTAAACATATTTTTTGTTATATGAAGTGCTTTTAAGTTGAAATAAGACTGAAATATGTACGTCTTGTAATGAACTCTATTGTTATTTTTTTCGTTAATGGATGGTGTCGGGAGCATGTTAATTTGTGTAAAAAAAACTGATTACGTTCGTTACTTTCATCCTCTATCATAATAATACAATATTTACGTATTTATCTGTTAGCGGCATGAAAACAACAGTAAAATGTATTCTTTCATGGCGAGTATATTTTACTAAAATACATTTTCTCCACTATTATTTGCGGTCAAGTTTCATCAGGTTACTGATGCACAATAATTTATAGTCATTAGCAGTGTGAACATTTTCCTCAGCTTAAGCTACAAATGCAGCTTAAATTTAGCAGTATGTACTCTTTACTATATTTCCGTGCCAGTTTTTTCTCCATAGCGAAAAATGTATAACATAAAAGTATATTGGTCCTATTCTACTTAATGTCATTTGTAACAAAACTACAGTAATTTATTGCTATCGTAGGATGGCTGAAATGCAAGTGAAACGTTATCAGATTCGGTTTGGTTGTTGTAGCAAAACAACTGTTATCGTTCAGTTGGTTACGTGTGCAGCGTTTAAGCAATGATTATAACAGTATCTCCTCTCTCTCTCTCTCTCTCTCTCTCTCTCTCTCTCTCTCTCTATTTTGGTTAGCATTGGGCCCCCAGGAACGGAACCCCTGCCGTTAACTGGGGGGTGCCTGTATTTGCAGAAAATTCACCTATTCATGGTATTTTTCTATGAGTAATTTCAACAAATTAGTTTGTGTGTGTGTGTTTTTAATCATAAAATGCACGTTTTGTGATATAACTATTTAAAAAAAAACTGAACATTTTTAGTGGGTTTTTTCAAGGTTTAGCTAAGAAAATTAGTCAGTTTTAAGCATTTTTATATGGGGGTTTCAACTACATATTCACAGATCATAGCTGTTTCCTGGGGGTCTTGTACCCATCCCCCTCAAACACGTGGGAAACACTAAATGTGTATATTCCTAAACAAATACAATCCTGCATATTGTGCATAAGATTTACCTTAAGTGCAAAAGATGATGGCTAATTAAACTTACTGACAAGGTAGTTAACTATCAACATGTAGGGGGAAGCCTCTTCTGCTTGTCAGTCTACAATCCACATTTTTTGTCTTTTGGTTCAAGTTAAGTATATCTTAGTTTTACCAGACCACTGAGCTGATTAACAGCCCTCCTAGGGCTGGCCCGAAGTTTTAGATATTTTCACGTGACTAGAACCATTTGGTTTACCTAGCAACGGGACCTACAGCTTATTGTGGGGTCCGAACCACATTGTATCAAGAAATGAATTTCTATCACTAGAAATATATTGCTCTGGTTCCGCGTTAGCCGAGCCGAGAATCGAACTTCGGACCACCGGGTTGGTAGCCGAGTGCGAAATGCACTTGGCCAACGTGGAACTTCTTGTTGGTTTAACTTGCATAATTGATACTTGCCCCCTCAACCTTGAACCCCTTGACATAGTGAGTGGGCTATTGAACTCCTGAAATTTGTCCCTGGGTTTGAGTTCAAGCGTTGTATAAGTACAAATTGTCTATCCCCTTAACTTGGGGGCTCATGAACCCATGGAATTTGTTCTTGGGTTTGAGTCCAAGAGTCCTATACAGTAATCCTTCAATCATCTGAATTCAAAATCTGAATAATGACAAGTAACTTATAACTTTGTCAATACCACATAAGTAACTGTAAACACTGTATGCATATAAGCAACCACCATCACACTAAAAACTGAAAACTTTATGCAAATGCAATTGTTCAAATATTTTCCTTTGTTTGTAACAAAATCTACTGCATAAATACATTTTGGGAAAAATGTAACTCCCTTCATTTTCTCCATCTAGTAAATGACACCCTTCATTAGGTAGGTAGCCTACTTGTGTTTACCATGCCTAACATGATTTTATGACTTTTAATGCATTTTTTATGTAAGTATGTTACCAAGTAATTACTGCCATATTAGTTTCCACTTGTACGGCAGCTTAAATTCAAAATCCAGGAGTGACTTGGCAGGTAAATTCATTAAATTTTTGTTGCCCGAATTGTAAACATTGAATACTTAAAGCAGCTTTTTTCTTTTATTTTCTTGTCCTGACTGGAATGCGGTGAAGTATTGCTTAAACAACCACTGGAATGTATTTTGTCTAGCCTTCAAGCTGAAATCTTTCAGGATGGGTTGTTTCTTCTTTTTGTTATTATGCTGTTGATTTAGTCAGAATCATCAACTGGCCGCTGGTATACAATTTTGCCTGAAAAGTAAATTCTTGAATGTACTACATTTCTCAAGGCCAAAACTTGCATTTATGATTTGTTTACCAGCGGGCTTAAGTAAGTTCGTGAATATAATGTCTTTCCATTAGGCCTAAACTTTTGTAATATATAATGTTTATCGGACATAGGCTACTTGCCAGCTGCCGGTAACAATTGCCTTAAAAGTAATTTTGGAATGAAATGCCATTCCTGTAGGTCTAAAAATGTGCAATTTATGATTTGTTGACTGCACCTAGGCTACATGCAGGCCACTGGTAAATAATATTACCTTAACCTTCACACTTTCCTTTGCAGAGAACTGAAAAGCGTAATGGCAAAAAGTTGTAAGGAGAGAAAGGTGCTTAATTGGTTGCGAAGAGCTTTTGTAACATGTTCTTGACAGCCAAGATCCGACTCTGATACTTGTTTCAGCAGTACATACACCAAATTGAAGCTTGGAGAGATTTTATATGGTTCCTGTGTTAAGATGATATACAAATCTGGAAACATTCCAGATTATTAGCTACATCTTGGCATCTCATGCTGCAAGTGCCAGACAGCTCCCAAGCTGCACCAAGCCTGGCACCAGCTCCAAGACACAGCTCCTATTCTCATATGCCTGGTGCCAGCTGCCCACCTAGCGCTATTTTAGAAGGGGGCAGCCTCCCAGAGTGTGCTTGTGGTGGCGAGATGCTAATAGTGGAGCACATTCTGGTTGCTTGCCCCAGATATTTTAACCAGAGAGAGAGTTATCTTAGGGGTAAATCCCTTTGTGATATTTTGGGAGATGAAGAAGATATTTCTGCTCTCATCTCCTTTTTGAAGTCTATAAACATTTTTAATAACATTTAATTATTTTTTATCTATCACATCATAGATATATATATTTATTTATTAAGCATTTTCTTCATTCATTTCTTCATTAATTCATTAATTTCTCATATGGTAATTTATATATGAACCATTTTCTTCATACACTTAATAACTCATTTATACCATTACAGCGCTGAATGGCTTCTTTGGGCCCAGTGCCTGGGCTTTTGCCCTAAAACTCTTACATCCATCCACCTAGCGCTAATTCTCTTCTACTAGCTCTCCTTTTTGTTATCCACTTGAGTTTGAGTTAACAGGAATTTACCCTGTAACAGTGAAATGTTGTGAAGTAGATCAGGTAACTATCCAACCCATCGGCACTCCTAGACTTCAGTCACTGTTCTGCTCCACTACACTTGGGAGAAGACCTACTGAAAGTCATATGGAGGCTGAGAGGAGGTTCCCCTGTTAAATGCCCATTCAGTCAAGCATGTTGCATATTCCCAGGTATCGACAGACAGCCACTGAAAAGGCATCTTTCTGGAATTTGGTGGAGCTGGTGGCTATTTGGCCCATCTGATATCCTAGAATGAGAGTCCCTGCCCTGCTCCCCTACACCTGGGAGAAGACATATTGGTGGTCCAAGGGGGTCCGAAGGAGTTTGTCCCTGGGTAATTGCCCCCTAAGTCAATCCTGTAGCACAATCCCAGGCATCTGCAGACAGCCACTGGAAAGGCATCTTGATGCATTTGTATTGTTAGACTACCACTGAAAGACATCTTGGAGGATGTGTAGTTTACTTGTCATATTTGACGTCCTCCTGAGTATCTGTTGCCAGCCTGCTACTGTTAGGCCAGTCCAAGGTGTTGACAGACACCCATGGGAAGGCGTATTTAGGATGTGCATTCTTTGTCTTATAGTGATATGGACTCCGGTGCGGACAAGAGGTACCGATGGCGCTTATCTGATGACTCAGTCATTTGGCGCTTTTCTGATGACTCAGTCATTGGAGAGAGAAGTTCAGTAGTAACGTTTTGAGTGCCCCTTAGTGTCTTGAGCTTCCACCTGTCCGTTTGGTGCCAGCTGTCAGGCCTCCGGCCTCTCACTAGCAGGGTGCCAGGCACTTCCTCTTCAGTTTGTTAGGTCTGTTTTATCTATACCTATGGTTCATGGTCCTTTGTTGGAACCTATTCTACATCTGCATAGTAACATTGTAGGCCTGTTCCAACATTCACCGAGCATCGAGTGTCAGTGTGCTCAACTCCTACTCTTCATATCAGATTCCTGTTTCTGAGCAACATACATTTTGCTCACAAGCATTTTGACTCTTCAGTCTGTTCCACCTTCGCCTAGAGTTCAAGACAAGATTTCTTTTCCCTGTCTTGAACGACTTAGTATTTTGGAGTCCTGTCCTTTGTGGACAAGGACTGTGGTGTTCCGAGTTACGAGCTTGTTAAAGAAAATTCCCCTCCTCTGGCGCTCACTTTGTTTCCCAGAAGTCTCCAAGGATTAGGAGTTTCGCTCTGGTTGGAAAGAGCAATAAGTGTCTTTTGTTTGATGGCACTAACCTTCTTTAGGAAGTGTTATCCTCTTCTTCAAAACACACCCTCAAGAGTCCCACTTTTGGACTTCAGTCTCAACACTTGGCTTTTTTGGGTTGGTTTTTTATTGGGCTTTTCCATCTTCCAAGAGAACCACAGTTATTTTAGGGCAGTCTAAGTTGCCATCCCCCCCTCCCCCTTTGATCTTCTTGCTTGGAACTTTAGTGGATGATCTTTCTAGAGATTGAAGGTTCTGTCGTCCACCAAGTCATTAGGCAGTTAAGAGACTCTGAGACTTTTGCTTTGCTATTCTACCTCCAATTTTCATACAGTCCTGAGGAATGCCATGAACTTTATCACACCAGTCCTCCCAAAAGGTGCCTTTTCCTGAATGCCAGGATTCATCTTCTAAGCTTCTGACACTAACTTCCTAGCACTGGATGTAGATTCTTGAAAGCCTGGCGCCTATTCCAGATCTCTCGGCACTAATTTTCAAATACTTGGCTTCAGACATCTAGCATCTGCTCATGAGCTTCTTTTATCTTTGGCAAAGAATTTGTCTCAGCCTGGTTGTTGACAGGCCACTTTTGTGCACGTCTTATGCCTGGAGAAGGTATTGTCGAGTCTACGCAAAACATTTTCAAGTCCAATAAGAAGTTGAGTTAAAATTATGTCCACGTTTTCAGGGTTGGCCATTCAGCACACAATTGTTGACCAGCCTGTACAATGATCTGCAATTTCGTGCGGTTTTTAGTGAGTCTATGGCCACAGTCCCTCTTTCTCCCAGAATAAAAGTCAAAGTTCATGATGGAGATGAGCCAGGCAGTCCTGTCATCCTTTTCTCCTGGATGGTTGAATGGCAACCTTAGATATGCAGCAAGCATACTCCTATATCCCTGTCTAGGCTTCAGAGAACTTCTGAGTGCCATCTTTCAGGACAGAATTTTCCAGTTCGTAGGTCTGTGCTTTGGCCTCTCTGAGACACTTCAAGTCTCTTCAGCCGATTCCTCCTCCTGTGTTTTGACTTCCTTGGTTTTTGGGCATAAATACCAGTCTACATGTAATCTGATTTCTTCAGTTTCGTTCGAAGAAAGTTTGAAGGCTTTTTGACAACAAGCCTTACTGGGGCAGGGAATTGCAGCTTGACACCGTGTTGTCCCATTGCCCAGGATTTAAGCCTGACCTACAGTGGTGGCTGCTTAACAGCTTTTGAGTGGAAGTCCCTTTCATCCTTTGATCCCAGACCTAGCCTCCTACTCTGTACCTCAGATCTGGGTTGGAGAGCTCACTTGAAGAACAGGAAGTTTCTGGTTTCTGGTCTCCAGAAGAATGGAACTTTCGTATTTTTGTAAGAGAACTGAAAGCGATTCAATTAGGGCTTCAGTGCTGGTCGATCCCACATTCCTTCTTGACCAAACAAGGACAGATCAATCGAAGCTTTAGTCACTTGATTTATTCAGGGAACTATCTTGTGATGGACATACTGAGCTGTCAGAAGCATGTCCTGCCCATCATGGACTTTGTTCCCCTAGTTTATCCGGATCTGGGCATTTTATGGGAGGTCAACCTTGGACCTGTTTTTCACCTCAAGGAACATAAGTCTTCTACAAGTACCAAATCATATTGCATGGGCAACTGTAGTCTTCCTCCAGTCCCAAATCATATTGCATGGGCAACAGACTTGTGACTAGATTGACAAAGCAACAGTAAAGTGAAGGGCAGATGGTGTCGGGTGAAAGTATGTAAGGCTATTCAGACAAAGTTTTTCTTAATAGTAATTTGTTGTATATAACTACTACACGACGAAACATTGGAACTTTGGTATCAGAGCAAATGAAAATAAAACTTATTTTCTTATAGAATCAGGATTTTCTTGTTAAAAAAGGAATTTCTAAGGAAAATAAACCATTTTCATAATACACACACTCAAGCACACATCAGTTTTCTATAACTACATAATCTAGGAAATCAAAGAAAATACAAGTAACGAACTTTGCATATCAAAGGAATTAACCTGTATCTGGAAAGTAATGTAAAAAAACAGTACATCAATATGTATACTAGACATTAGAACACACACACACCAAAGTGTAGTCTCTAAAGTTAAAAGGCCCCTGTCCGCCTGTTCAGTTTCACAGCAAAATACAGTGATGCATACGAATATGAAAGAATTGTATGACTGTGTATACAAAATAGATTAACATATATTTATGCAGAATTAATTTATCCTGTAGTTCTAGGGACTTTAGTAAATTAACTCTTTACATAGACGCATATACATATATGTATCAACACCTTCTCTTTGGACACTGTTCCAAAGAAAAGTATTACTAATTGCACATCAAAAATAATGTCTTTTATATCTAAGGTCAGCCTTGATTGCACAGTATAAAGGTGGTCTATAACACACTACTGACCCATTTGACGAACCTCACTAGTGACACGATACCTTCTTTAAGACCCATCCATAAGAGGGGAGAAGTTCCATGCCTATCTAGAAAAAAAATTTGTTATTAAATACTGAAATATTAGACTTTTCCAAACAAACTCATTTACAAACCCATTGCCTTTATTTTTAAACCATTCTACCACAAAACTCCATGCTACAGTCTGGTCCATCATGGACCTACTCGCCTTCTGCCCTTCAGCATGGTCAATGAAGCCCTTATCAAGTGTCAGGCTCATGGTGAAGTAAGATGATACTCTTCGCCTTGTTCTGGGGGCCATTTAGATGGTTCCTAAACGTGCTAAGGTTGTTGGTGGACTCTCCAAGATTCTTCCCCCAAACTGTGTCTTCTCAGACATCAAGTTTCAGAGATACCACCAGCGGTGGTCTGCTCTTACCCAGACAGGCTCTAGACTGTGTGGAGGCTTGTCTTCCAAGAGTTTTTTCAAGATGTGTTGCAGAGGCTGTTGCAAGGTGTGGAATTCATCTTCCTCCATCCACCAGACTTGGGGGTTGATTTTTTAAAGCTGGTGTCTCAACTTTATGCCTTCTAGGGCATCTGTGACCCAGTAAGGAGTATCAAACTGTGTTAATCTTGTGTTTAAGCAGAGATAACTGGATCTTTCATCTCTTAATCTTAATGACCTCTTAAGACCTTTACACGTCCAAGCAAGGAAGGAAACGCTGTTTGGTCGTTTACCATTGGATTTTTAGCTAAGAATGAAGACCTATCCAAAACCTGGGTCTATTCTCTCCCTTAGGAGCTTAACAGTCATCCTCGACTTACAGGAGTGCTTACTGGCTCTGAGGAAGAAGAGTGAGCTCTCTGTCTAATTGGAGTTTTTAGGTATTACCTGAATAAGACCTACAGATCAATGGGCCATTCTTATCCTCCGGTTTTCTGTCAAGAATCCCTCTCTCCCTCTTAACGAAGATAGTGTTGTCTTTCATCCTAAAGTGATTTTATCTGGAGCACACTCAGATTCAGAAGAACACATTGTCTTAATTTTGGGTGGAAGCTAAGGACATCAGAGCAGCCTCTCTACTTCCTTAGCTCTCAGGCACATGATGGCCCTTACTTACATTGTGCATCAACCTACTGGGTACAATCAACCTCTGTGCATCTGGTGCCAGCTACACAGTGATTGAAATTTTGCAGTACCTCCGGATAGTGACTGGCATGGTCTAGCAGGAGGAAGCATAGAATGTTCTCCCACTATCTCTTCGCCATATAGCAAGTTGTTTGGTAGCCGGGGGTATAAGTACCTGGAGCACCCACCACACAGGGGATTGGTTTGTGGTATTATTTCAGTGTAGGTGACAGTGTTTCATGGTTTTTATATTGGTACTGCACCCTGAGCAGGGCCACCCATTGATGCTATGCTAGCCAGCAGACAGCAGCAACTCTGCATTGCTCCTATGATACACTGTAAAGTTCTCACTTCAATAGAGGCAACCCATGGCTTTACTGCCACTTCACTTCAGGTTAACCCTTAAACGCCGAATGGACGTATTAAACGTCAAGTCAAAATGTCCCCCGTGTGCCGAATGGATGTACCATACGTCGACTCAAAAAAGTTTTTTTTAAATTCGCGGAAAAATACTTATAGGCCTACCAGCCGAAAACTTTTGAATCACGCGCCTTGGGGGATGCTGGGAGTTCACGGATCAAGGCGGCGTTTTGTTTACAATCGTTACGCAGGTGCGCAAGCGCGAATTTCTTTCTTATCGCACTAAAAAGTATCTGACACATCTCAAAAATTATTTCGTCACTTTGACATAATTTTTGCACCGTTTTAAATTATCCGTTACATGAAGTATTATATATGAAAATGTGTGCAATTTCATTTAAAATACAACAAAAAAATACTCATGATTGTAGCTTTTATCAGGTTTGAAATATTTCCATATAAATAACAATAAGTGCCAAAATTTCAACCTTCGGTCAACTTTGACTCTACTGAAATGGTTGAAAAATGCAATTGTAAGCTAAAACGCTTATATTGTAGTAATATTCAACTATTTACCTTAATTTTGCAACAAATTGGAAGTCTCTAGCACAATATTTCGATTTATGGTGAATTTATGAATAAACTTTTTCCTTACGTCCGCGCGGTAATTCTTCCGAAAAAAATCATACATGCGATTGTGGTAATGTTTGCACCATTTTAAAATTAGCCGTTACATAAAGTTTTATATATGGAAATGTGCGCAATTTTCAACCTTTGGTCAATTTTGACTCTACCGAAATGGTCGAAAAACACAATTGTAAGCTAAAGCTCTTATATTTTAGTAATATTCAATCATTTACCTTCATTTTGTAACAAATTGGAAGTCTCTAGCACAATATTTTGATTTATGGTGAATTTATGAAAAAAATAACATTTTCCTTACGTCCGCGCGGTAACTTCCGAAAAAATCATACGTGCGATTGTGGTAATGTTTGCACCATTTTAAATTAGCCGTTACATAAAGTTTTATATATGAAAATGTGCGCAATTTCATGTAGAATACAACGAAAAATAATTGAAGGTTGTGGCTTTTCTCATTTTCGAAATATTTGCATATAAATCACGATAAATAGAAAAAAACCACGTTCGGTAAACTTTGACTACCGAAATGGTCTAAAAACGCAATTGTAAGCTAAAACTCTTATATTTTAGTAATATTCAATCATTTACCTTCATTTTGCAACAAATTGGAAATCTCTAGCACAATATTTTGATTTATGGTTAAATTATGGAAAAAACTTTCCTTCCCTCCGCGCGCGGATTCTCCGCCATAAATCTCCGAATTGCGTACATCGCATTCTCGGAAAATTTGCTCCGTTTCATATTAGGCATTTCATAGAGTTTTATATATGAAAATGTGCGCAATTTCATGTAGAGTAAAAGGAAAAATATTTGAAGGTTGTAGCTTTTCTAATTTCCAAAATAATTGCATTTTAAAAAAAAATTATAAAAAAATTTCGACATTTGGTCATTTTTAACTCGTCGGAAATGGTCAAAAACTGCAATTGTAAGCTAAAACTCTTACAGTATCGTAATATTCCATCATTTAACTTCATCTTGAAACAAATTCGAAGTCTCTATAACAATATTTAGATTTATGGTGAATTTAAAAAATTTATATTTTTTTACGTCCGCGCGTTACGAATTCATGCATCATTTTGTGATAATATTTTCTCTGTGTTGCTTTTATCGTTTTACAATGTGTTATATACCAAAAAGATTGCAATTTAGTTTACATTACAATGAAAAAAAGTAACTTGTTACCTTTAACCGTTTTGCGCACAGCGCGATTTGAATACAAACAATTATATATGAAATTTCGTTTTTGCGCTATCATATATCGCATTATTTATATATGATAATGATAATTTTTATCATTTCTGATGGTTGCATACTAAACTTCAGGCAATGACAAAAAAAGGAGCCAAAAATGAACTCTTAATCTTCAAAACTAAGCGCGCTGTAAATTTTTGAAAAAATTATTTTTTCCGCTTCCGCGCTCACTCCAAACCGGCCCCGGCATTCGGGGGAGGTTTTGATTTTTACCGCTTCGGCGTTTAAGGGTTAAGTTGAGCACCAATCATAGGGTTTTTTTTTTTTTTTTTATGTTTTTTTTTAATACTGTAGGCTCTCTTAA
>NC_087200.1:184496520-184568658 GCF_015104395.2 Macrobrachium nipponense | reverse complement strand
TAGGCTCTCTTAACTGATAAGGAAACAACAAGCATTTTAGTTAATGCTAGCAACTTTTATATTTCAAATTCATTATATAACTTCATGTTTTGCTGTAGAATATGTCCATGTATCCCACCTCCTGTCAATGTGGGATTCAGCTATGTAATTACGTACTTGGCAAGTTACTAATATAAAAATGACAGTTTTATTATAGAATAAAGTTTTGTATTTTGTATATACTTGCCAAATAATTAAAGATTTGGAGCCCACCCTTCCCTCTGATGGACATTGGCATAAACAGAATGAGCTTATCTTCAAAATTGTTCCTGGTATTGCCTACCATTAGGGTCTGGCACTGGTCACCTACACGAACGATCTATTTTAATTTAAGCTGCTGTACGAGTGGAAACCAACAGCTATGTAATTACTTGATAAGTATATACAAAAATATTTTTTTATAATAATGTATTTTTAATGTTATATATTTTGATGCTTTCAGATGCTGGAAAGTCTACAATTGGTGGTCAAATTATGTACCTAACTGGAATGGTGGACAAACGTACTCTAGAAAAATATGAGAGGGAGGCCAAAGAAAAGAACAGAGAAACATGGTATCTATCTTGGGCATTAGATACCAATTTGGAAGGTTGGTTATAGGCTTAGTTTTATTGAATTTAGTTTATTATTTAAGTCTTTAGAGGCCTTTGGAGGATTTTTATTATTAAGTAACAAACCACACCACTGTCCTTTATTTACCTCTGACAGGACTGATTTGAAGTTTTTGTCTTTATATGTAGCTTAGAATTTATCTATTAAATGGCAGCCTTTTAAGAAATATACTTGGGCAATTGAAAATGATTGAGGTATTAACGAAACTTCTTCACTTTTTTGTCCAAAACTAGACGTTCAGTAATGTTTGGATCTCGTGTGCTATTCAACAAATATCTATATTGCAAAAGTAACTAGTAATTCCAAGATTAGTTAAAATAACTTGTCTCATTACTCTTGATATGAATTATTCTAGATTCTAACTTCAGGCTTGATCTGTTTTGAATATGTTATTATCATGTTCAGTTATTAAGTTAAGTTCTGCCAGTCAATAATTACATTTAATATTAGAGAATTTATTTAAACTATTAGGAACGTTAAAATATAACCTTGTCATATTTGTAGTAGTTTCTGATTGCTTTCTGAGCTTTACATACTTTATACAGACTACAGTACTACACCACTTTTATGTGCTTCACTTTTTCACACCTTTTCATGTTTCACTTTGTCACAAATTTTTTTGGAACATTTTGTATGCAGGGACTTTACCATTTTGCAAATTTTTCTGTGGACCATATCTCTAGAAATATCACATTCACTATTTTTCGTAGATAGAGCAACACTAAGTATTCACTAATTACTGGATTGTTCTTATGCGGAACAAACCTTTGGTCTCAACATTAGGATAAATTTTTTTTGGCACGCTGGAAACTTTTTAAAAGCAATTAAAGAATATACTATATATGTACAAGGAGTATGTGGCACCTAAAGCATAAATGAGGTGGAAGCTGGTCAGTGACCACACTCGAACACATGACACATTTAGTCTTTCCTCAACTGCCTTGGAGAGTAGATATTTTTTTTTTCTTTCTTCCTCCCCACTAAGGCTGTGATTCCTTTCCTGCTTTTTGGGTGTCTGTATTTTGTGATTTATTATGGGATTCCTCCATCAGATTTAAGAAGTCGCATGATGCCAGCGCATGTGTCCTGGCATTTCAGGGTTCCCATGTTCACACTTCTTAGCCTCCACCTTGACTGACCCCCATACGACTGCAGTAGATGCCATTCCAGTTTTTGTAATATAACCAGAACTCGGCACATTATGGCTCCATAAAACGCTGATTTTATGGCGCTAGACAAGCCCCATAAAACAGGATCGCCATTAACCGAGGCTTCCCATAACCGGGGACTTCCTGTATATGTTGTATGGCGGTGTATGGGTAAGAGACAGGAGGCCTATTTTTATGACATCTTAAACTTAGAATATTTTTTAAGAGTTGTTACAAGTTAATAGCCTGGGCAGCAACACTTGGTTAGCCTTATTACTTGGCTACTGTAAATGGAAGGGGGAAATGGAGTGAAAGGTCACCAGTGAGACCCTGGTGATACAGTTCTAGGGTTTTATTTACACAGCATATTGAGAATTAAATACAGGCAGTCCCTGGTAACGGGGTTCCATTCCGGCAGAGCGCCAATAACAAAGTCAATGACAACCGGAACATCACACTAATTATGGTAATTAATGTTTCACAACGCCATAAGAACCAATTGGTGCTGATAAACCACTTACCAATGCCGAAAATCACTTACCAACGCTGATAAACCGCCTACTGATGCTGATGAATCACATACCAGCACCAAAAACCTGGTCAATGACATTAGCCAAGTATTGTAGAACTGAAACACCATTATCTGATTCTGCCAATGAGCGGGAACTTTGTACAGTTAATTTTCAAACAGGCTCATAATTAATCACCAATGAATTACATGGGGAAACATGAATACAGCTAGTTATAAAGAGGAAATAATCTCATTCAATTGAATTAAAGATGTCCCACATTGGCAACAGAGTTAACATGGATTAGAATCCACAGCAGATGGAGCTTATTCAGCAAACTTGGAGTGGGAGTATGGACACAGTACAGTCGATCCTCGGTATTCGTGGGGGATGTATACCACAACCCACGAATAGCTAAAATCCGTGAGCACTTGGAACCCTTCTAAAAAATGCTTATAACTGCCTATTTTAATAGTAAAAAAAAATAAAAATGCTTATACCAGAGAATTTTATTAGTTTTATCATAAAAAATTCATTTAGTCACAAAGATATGAAAATAGTAATTAGTCAGTATTTCTCTATTAAAAATACAGCGAATTTTCCACAAATAGGTGAGTCGGCGAATCCAGAGCCGTGAATAGGCTTGGGTCAGCTGTAGTCATGTTAAAACTTCTGAAATCCAGAGAGGGATTTGTTGATTATTAAAATTAACATGCAGGCCTATCAAATGAACTGAACAAATTTTAAGGCTGAAGGAGGCTTTAGATTTCATGTATTCAGCAAAGGGATATTAAATCACTGAAATGCCAGCCATATGAAATGCACAAGAAAGGAAAACTTCAAGTTGGGAAGACAAGAAAATAGAATGGGGGAAAATCCCCCCTATCTGACATGTACCTGCTTGACTTATGATAGGCTCTCTTAGCAGAAAGCAAGGATGACTTAGTTAGCTCTTCGTAACAGTATCGTCCTAGGCTCGGTTTTTTGGGGGTTTGGGGAAGGGTCCTGCTTCACAAGGTTAAAAGCGATTCCAGTCCTCAAGTGATGTGTCCTCCTTGGCTCCATGCCAACGTGTGGTTGCTCTTTCCTATTCAGGGCATTGTCTGACTCCTCTTGGGTCACGTGACTGGTTTGGTGGCCATTTTCACCTAGTCTTGACCAGTACGCTCTGAAACAGGAATTTTGTCCATTATGAAAGCTGGGAAACGGGATTAAGAAAAAAAACGCAAAGGAGTGGTAGATGCAGTAATGGGAGGAATTTGACTGGGGCATTTGATGCCTCTTTGCTGGAAACTATCTTTATACACCTTTGTTTACTTTGATCCATTTTATTGTATCACCATACAATCAATCTATTTAAAATGGCAGGCCTGCAATCTGTAATATGCAATCTTATTTTCTGTATATTTGTTGTATTTTATATTTTATTTCATTAAAGAAATTCTGAACTATTCATGAAGTTATCATATATTCAAAAATATCCGAAAAGCTATCTTCAAATCTACAAGTTTTCTGGGTTATCCTAAAACCTAGCATGAAAGGATTTTTTACCATACACTGGCCTGTTATAGATATTCTGAAAATATTCGGGAAATACTGTGTATTATTTGAAAGCGTACTAGTGGTGAAAGTTGCTCATATCTTTTCAGTTCTCTTTTGAAGTATGGTAGTTTCCAGAGAAGAATGTGTGTGTATATCCACTGAATTTATTTTAAAGTTTATTAATATAACACAGATGTCTATGCAAATTTTTAGGGAGAGTTTTGTTCTTATGTTACATACGTTTTCAGATAATCTGTCATCTGTCTTCATGATAAATACATTAATTTATAACATTAAAAATTGTGTTAATAAAAGGTAAACCTAATCACAGGATATGGGTTTTGGTTTTTTACTCTTTTGTTTTTACTTGAACCTCCAGAACGCGATAAGGGCAAAACAGTTGAGGTTGGCAGAGCATATTTTGAGACTGAACAAAAACACTTCACCATTTTAGATGCGCCAGGTCACAAGAGTTTTGTTCCAAATATGATTGGTGGTGCTTGCCAAGCAGACTTGGCTGTTTTGGTAAGTAATATTTAGTTTTTGGGGTCACAAAGTGTTAAGAACACTGAATTATGTAAACTTTACTTTTTCAGAAAGTTAACTAGCATTTTTATAATGTTTATTACATAAATTGAAGATAAGCCAAAGTGTTAGTATAATGTTAATATAAAAATTTAGGGATTCAGTACTCTTCATTTAACAAGTAAAGTCATGGCAGACAGTTGCAAATTGTAAATCATTGTTCTTATAGTTTGTGACATATTGTAATCTTATTAATGATATAATCAAAATTGGAATTTGTGATGGATGATGCATCCAAAATTCCAGTGGTGTAGCTATTAATATTTTTAATTAATTGAAGAATGTATAGAAACTTGAAAACAGGGAGTGAAAATGTTCAGAAAATCAGTACAAGACTATTGCTTGATACTTATTTTTTAGCCTGCAAAATCCCAGACCTGTCAGTTGTGTCAGTGAACAAAGGAGAGAGACCAACTAAGAGATGGCACTGCTTGTGGACCAAAAGATCTGATTACTCTGTATAATCCATTTTAATGGAGGAACGGCAGAGTTGGAAGGGGTTCTGTGCAGTGGGATTTGGGATTGTTTTATTTTACACAGAAAAAAAAAACATTCCTAAAGTGTTAATGCACAAGTAAAAAGCAATATGAATTCAGATATACAGTATTACATGGAAATAGACAAAATGGGAGTCTGTTGAAAATTTGCCTTGCAATACAGTGGAACTAATGATTGCATGATATTAAAGGCTGTCAAAGTGTTTAAACAAAATTGTTTTCATGACAAATGTGCCCAGTTGGACATGAGAAACTTTTCATATTTGAGAACTTAACATACTGCAGCTCTTTGTCTTTCCAGATTTAATAGAACTTTGGTAGGCTAGCTTAGGCTTAATTGTAGAGGGTTTTCAATTAAATGTTTGGTATTTTAAGAAATCTGTACAATAGTATATATAGTATATAAATATAATTGAGAAAGTATTCATACATTTGAAGATTATGTATAACGTTTTAAAAGAATCGCTTCCATCATGAAGGATAAACAAAATTTAGTATAGTTCTAATGTAAATTCTCAAAATAGTTTGTGACTGTATACACTATCCTGAGGTTAGTAACCTGTTTATATAGAATCTTGATTAGTTTGTTGAGTTGTGAGTGGATTCTGATTTAGTTTCAAGCATATCATATGTATTTTCTATTAGTTTATAATACCCTTGTTAAATGTTTCATTTTTAGGATCATGGTATTATGGTTTTTAATTCATTTACATAGTAAATTCAAATAAAAAAATACTTGACATTTAAAAGGAGTTTAAATTATGCATATAGAGGCACTTCTTGAGTAAATTCAGTGATGCACGAGGCTCCAGAAAATAAAAAGATGAAAAGGATATAATCCTGTAAAAGGGAAAATTTTTATAGGAGGAGCCATTTCAAAAATAAGGCAGTACACCTTGCTGTACTCTGCTTTATTGCCAGAGGGTTTATGGCAAGGTTACATGCTCATTTTTAATTCATCTGACAAGGGCCTGAAGTTATGCGAGTTAACTCAACTGTACAGCAAGAGGAGGAATTTTGTTGAAAAATTGAGTGCTTTTGCATTTTTATTGCTTATTTTATTCAAGAAAAATTGCAAAATGGTGCTAGCAGGTGGAGGGAAAACAGGTTTTATAAATTATTCATCTTCAATATTGAACACTAAAGCTGATGCTGCACTTTAAAAAGGTAAAATAATTTTACATTCCTTAATAATAGATGAAATTGTCGTTAAACAGGCTTCCCATGGGAAAAAACCAGTTGCATTCATGGCCATTGCAGTTAACAATGGCTGGAGATTATCAATATAATATTTTTAGAAATTAAACTTGCTGCTCTGAAGCCCTGTGCCAGCAGGAGAGTGGCAGAGTGTAAAGAAGGGTGAACTGTGTTTCATGTTTCTGTTGTTCTCGTTTTGTTAGTGTTGTTACAGTAAGAGGAAAGGTGGACAGTTTTGTTTCAATTTGCAAATGTAGTTTTGATGTTGTGATTTGATGTTGATTGGGTTTCGTGTTTGAGGGATTTAGAACATATATCCTAATCCTCTTTATGGTTTCATCCCTCGTAATCTTTCTTGGGCTGTAAATCCATTGTGTGGAACGCCCATTATTTCAAAGTTTCTGCTTGCATCCATTTTGCATAGATTAAGGGTATTTATGATTAACGGGATTGTGTGAAATGTTTTATAAACTTTTATTGTTAAAGCCACATGTTTTTGTATCCATGATACTAGATAATTAAAAACCAAATAGTAAATGGTATTTTACCCTGAAAATTTGATTCTATATTGAGTGGGAGTCATAAATTCAGCCAAGATATTAAGTACTGACATCAATGTATGCCTACATAAACTAAATGAAATTAATTGTAACCATGATATAAATGCACACTTTAGGTGAAGAGAATTTGTGTAATAGGATCAGATTCCTTGATTTTGGGAAGAAGGGTGGATTGTGTTTAAACCAGTATTTTTATTTCAGGTAATATCTGCAAGAAAAGGTGAATTTGAAACTGGATTTGAGAGAGGTGGCCAGACCAGAGAACACGCTATGTTAGCAAAGACTGCAGGAGTCAAACACCTCATTGTTTTGATAAATAAAATGGATGACTCA
Organism: Macrobrachium nipponense; assembly: GCF_015104395.2. Classification (NCBI taxonomy): domain Eukaryota; kingdom Metazoa; phylum Arthropoda; class Malacostraca; order Decapoda; family Palaemonidae; genus Macrobrachium; species Macrobrachium nipponense. Next base: position 184,561,636 of record NC_087200.1, on the reverse strand, counting down.
ACAGTGCAATGGTCGGAAATTAGATATAATGAATGTAAGGATAAATTGGTACCCTATTTAAAGAAGGTATGTTTTTCTGGTGATTTGTAGTTGTATCTATATTAGTTGTATGATTTAAGTGGACTGTGGTATTTGACAATTTTGTTATTGAAGTAAATACCTATATGGAGTGCACTACAGGCAGTTCCCGGTTATCTGCTATCTAGTTTTATGGGGCTCATCTAGCGCCATAAAATCTGTGAATTATGGCGTCTTAACGGCGCAAGTTGGTTATCGGCGCCATAAAGCACCTTGTGGCAGGTGCCGTAATGGCACTTACGGCGCCGATAACCAGCTGTCAGTTCCATTATGACGCCATAAATCTTCAAGTTTCAGTTTATGGTGGTTTTCGCTTATCGGCACCCCCTCGGGAACGGAACCCTACTGATAACTGGGGACTGCATGTATTACACTAACAGATATCAGGCTTTTAACCCTTAAACGCCGATTGGACGTATTAAACATCAACGAAAATTGTCTGTTGGGTACTGAATTGACGTACAAAATGTCAACGCAAAAAAAAAAAAAAAAAAAAAAAAAAAAATTTAAATTTAAATTCGCAGAAAAATAGTTATAGGCCTACTAGGCAAAAACTTTTGACTCATGCACCTTGAGGGATGCTGGGAGTTCACGGATCAAGCTGCTGTTTTGTTTACAATTGTTACCCAGGCGCGCAAACGCGAATTTCTTTCTTCTCACACTAAAAAGCATCAGCGACACATCTCGGAAATTATTTTGTCACTGACATAATTTTTGCACCATTTTATATTAGCCGTTACATAGTTTTATATATGAAAATGTGCACAATTTCATGTAGAATACAAAAAAAAATCATGGTTATAGCTTTTATCAGTTTTGAAATATTTTCATATAAATAACGATAGTGCCAAAATTTCAACCTTCAGTCAACTTTGACTCTACCGAAATGGTTGAAAAACGCTATTGTAAGCTAAAACTTATATTCTAGTAATATTCAATCATTTACCTTCATTTTACAACAAATTGGAAGTCTCTAGCACAATACATATTTCAATTTATGGTGAATTTATGAAAAAAAAACTTTTTTTTCCTTATGTCCGCAGTAACTCTTCGAAAAAATAAATTTTTTTGTCCGATCGTGGCAATGTTTGCACAGTTTTATATTAGATGTTACATAAAGTTTTATATATGGAATTGTGCGCAATTTCATGTAGAATACAAAAAAAACAATCCAGGGTTGTAGCTTTTATCAGTTTTGAAATATTTTCATATAAATAACGATAAGTGCCAAAATTTCAACCTTCGGTCAACTTTGATTTGACCGAAATGGTCAAAAACTGCAATTGTAAGCTAAAACTCTTACATTCTAGTAATACTCAATCATTTACCTTCATTTTGCAACAAATTGGAAGTCTCTAGCACAATATTTTGATTTATGGTGAATTTTAGAAAAAAAGCCTTTTCCTATGTCCGCGCGGTAATAGCCGAAAAATTCAGACATTTTTTCATCCGATTGTCATAATGTTTGCACCGTTTTATATTAGCTGTTACATAAAGTTTTATGTATGAAAATGTGTGCAATTTCATGTAGAATTCAACCAAAAACAGCTTAGGTTATAGCTTTTATGAGTTTTGAAATATTTTTATATAGAAATATTTTTATATAAGTAACGATAAGTGCCAAAATATCTACCTTTGTTCAAATTTGACTCAACCGAAATGGTCGAAAAACGCAATTGTAAGCTAAAACTCTTACATTCTAGTAATATTCAATCATTTACCTTTATTTTGCAACAAATTGGAAGTCTCTAGCACAATATTTTGGTTTATGGTGAATTTATATAAAAAAAGAAAAAAAACATTTTCCTTGAAAAATGTCTGGCACGGTAACCGCTTCTGAAAAAAAATTGACCTTTTTTTTGTTTTTTTTTTTTTTTTTTTTTTTTTTTTGTTTTTTTGTTTTTTTTTTTTTTTTTTTTTTTTGTTTTTTTTTTTTTTTTTTTTTTTTTTTTTTTTTTTTTTATCTGATTGTCGTAATGTTTGCACCACTTTAAATTAGCCGTTACATAAAGTTTTATTTTAAATTAGCCGTTACATAAAGTTTTATTTTAAATTAGCCGTTACATTAAGTTTTATATATGAAAATGTGCGCAGTTTCATGTAGAACACAAATGAAAACAACCCATGGTTGTAGCTTTTATCAGTTTTGAAATATTTTCATATAAATAACGATGTGCCAAAATTTCAACCTTCGGTTAACTTTGACTCAACCAAAATGGTCAAAAAATGCAATTGTAAGCTATACTATTACATTCTAGTAATATTCAACCATTTACCTTTTTTTTTTGCAACAAATTGGCAGTCTCTAGCACAATATTTTGATTTATGGTGAATTTATGACAAACTTTTTCCTTACGTCCGCGCAGTAACTCTTCCGAAAAAATCAGAAATTTTTTTGTCAGACTGTCGTAATGTTTGCACCATTTTAAATTAGCCATTACTTAAAGTTTTATATATGAAAATGTGCGCAATTTCATGTAGAATACAACAATAACAACCCATGGTTGTAGCTTTTATCAGTTTTGAAATATTTTCATATAAATAACGATAAATAGAAAAAATTCTACCCTCAGTCAACTTTAACTCGATCGAAATGGTCGAAAACTGCAATTGCAAGCTACAACACTTACAGTCTAGTAATATTCAATCATTTATACCTTCATTTTGCAACAAACGGGAAGTCTCTAGCACAATATTTCGATTTAAGCTTGCTGTGATTTTTTTAAAAAACTTTTCCGCTTCGGCGCTCACTCGCGAACGCCGCCGGCATACAGGAGACACTTTCGGAAATACCGGCTCGGCGTTTAAGGGTTAGTAGAACCTTAAATTTTGTGTGTGTGTGTGTTGGTCAATTTATTATTGAAGTAATGGAGTATAGTATTACTCCACTGTGGCTTTTAGTAGGGCCTTAAGGTTGTTTTTCCTCTATGAAATTTAAGGCTATTTGTTGTTGTTGTTGTTGTTGTTGTTGTTAATGGTAGTTAACATTGATTTTTTCATGAATATATTTTTAAAACTTCCAACTGAGAATGATTTTATGAAATTTGAATGATCCTAGTCAAGTTACACGGAAAATTTGGGATCATATTATTGAATATTTCAACAAAAGCATTTGAATCATATGCTAATTATAATTATGCCAGTGAATAGATATTAGTATTGTATTTAAATATCCTGATGATGAGTCTGTTACAGCATAGTGTTTATTACAGTTATTAACTTTCAGTATCTGAAATGTAACTGGTAATATTAGCATTTCTCTTGACTGGCTGATATTGGGAAGCCAAGTATATTTTATTTATGGCCCTGGTTTATGAAATTAAAATTGTTAAAAAGAAAAAAAAAAAAAAAAAAAAAAAAACAATACCATGCAAAGCTCCATGTGATATGAAAGTTTTTTATGGTGCTGGTCCTAATGATATTGCAGAGAGCTCAGTTTTATTATGTTATTTGTAATTCTTGCAGCATATTAATAATTTATTGTTTTTTATCACTACCTACAGGTTGGCTTCAATCCCAGTAAAGATATAATGTTTATGCCCTGCTCAGGCCTAACAGGCGCAAACCTAAGAGAGCCCATAGAAGACTCATTATGTCCATGGTTTAAGGGTCCTGCTTTTATTCCATATATCAATCAGTTACCACCCTTAAATAGAAATATTACTGGACCTTTCATGATGCCAGTTGTTGATCGCTACAATGACAGAGGAACCATTGTAATAGGCAAGGTGGAAAGTGGAGGTTGTAAAAAGGGGGACAGCATCTTGGTAATGCCTAATAAGGTAAGAAAAAATTTCTCTCTCTCTCTCTCTCTCTCTCTCTCTCTCTCTCTCTCTCTCTCTCTCTCTCTCTCTCTCTCTCTCTCTCTCTCTCTCTCTCTCTCTGTTTGTACATGAATGGTCATTTCCAAAATGAGATAGGGAATAAGCCAGTAAGTAGTTATGAGAGAAAAACACAGGCAAAATGGAAGGAAAGGCAATCAAAAGAAGAGATTGAGTCCATTCAGAGATGAACAAATAAATATAAGAAAATTGCTCTTCATGTCTATGACATTTACAAGTCATTTGAGTATAGAAAAGAAGCAAAGATTTAAAATTGTAAAATATTGCACTGATATGCATATTCAACCTTGTAGACTCTTCCTTATGAGATGATTATTTGGTAAAAGTAGTTATAGTCTCAATAGATGAAGTAGGAAATTTGGATAGAAGATGAGCTAAGTAGAGTTCATCAGTGAGGCATCCTCTTATCTACAGAATGAATCTTAAGAGGACTTGCTTAACCCTTGATGGACGGATAGCTTCTCTGGAGTAGTAATAACAGGTTTGGGATGGTGGATGGATTGATCCTGTAGAGAAGCAATATTAAGCGCCGTCGATTTGGAAAGAATCGGAGGGAAAAAAGGTGCCAAAACTTCTATAGCCCATAAATTCACTAATGACAATTTTTACACTGGCTAAAGCCACGAATCTAGCATCTCAGGACTTCAGTTCTGCTTCTGATTTCAAGGGAGAATGTTCTGTCTCTGTCTCACATGATGTCTTTTTGTAAATTTGCACAAATATACCAAGGGTGCTGTTGGATTTTGTTATAGTCTTTTATGATGGTGTATGTCAGTTGTAAATGTGATTTTGCAAAGAAGTATTAGAAAAAACATGTACATACAAATAAAAAAGTTACTGAATCTTCATTCTTGGTAAATATACATAAATATTTTTCAACAAATATGCTAAGAATTTGTTAATGATTTTATTTCTTATGTTTTGATATTGTGTGAGCTGTCATTATAATTTCACAAAATAAAATAAAATTATTAGAACAAACTTATATAAGTTAGTAAAATTTACAATTGTCTTGTGAAAGAAGCCCCACAAGGGGGTTGTAAATAGTTATTTTAAACTTCTCATAAAAAGCTTCTGAGTTGTGGTCTAAGATTTCCTCTGTCGCTTCTTTGTGTAAAGGAGCTGCTACCTCTTAGGGAAGGGCAGAATACTTCTCAGACCCTGGCGAGTATGCAGTTAATGCTATTGGAGAATAGGATAGTGGTAGCTTCTCTCTGAGTGGAATTGAATATCCTTCCTTCAAAATCTAGACTACCTAGAGTTCTGCTTGTCTTCAGTTCTATTCCTCCCAGAACAGGAGCAGCTTGGCACCCACTGGGATGCGAGGGACAAGAGAATCACTTCTTAGGGGCTGGTTTGGTTGGCGCTTTCTTGATCAATCTAGAGGGGCCTGGAGGTTAGTCCTCAGTCTAGACTGCGGCCAAGTTCTACCTCCTCGAAAGGGCTGAGACTGCAAAAGAGAGGTCTTGGACATATAAGGAAGTGGCTCTTTAGGACGTCTGGTCGATTGTGTCAACAGGTCAGAATAGGATTTTTTCTGAAGATCAGATAGCACCTCCCATCGGGGTTTGTGGATGAAGTAGATTTATCCATGGGCGAGGATAAGTGCCGATTTCTGTGTCAGTCACCCCTATTGACTCATAAGAGCACCATAATTCCCACTTCTTTAAGATACCCATCAAGAAGAGGGAAACAAGTTTGCCAGAACCGTCCCTCACCACCTTGAGGACAAAAGTCCTAGCCAGTCTGAAGATAGTCCTCTGCTAGATCAGGACAGTCTTCTATTTTTCTCACCAGTACCCCCACAGTCCAATCAAGAAAACTAAATATCTCAAGGACCTTAAACAAGTTCCCAACAAGATGGTCCAGTTTTAAGGGGAGAGAAATAAACCTTGGCCGATGAGAAAGCTGATCATCTTGAAGCATCCACCAGACCGGAGAAGTCTCCCCTGGAGGAGGCCGAATCTCCCAGGGAAGGAGTTTCCCTGGTGGCATAGAACCTGTACTTTAGAAGTTTTGATGGCAGAAATGCAAACATGACTTTCCCTTGTTCCATCTTGTTAGAAAGCCTCTCCTCCACCTCTCACAACACCTTCAAGGAGGAGGACAGAACCAACTTGGGGAGTTTGACATTTTCGTGGCCCTTCTTCCTCATAAGGAAAGTAGATGCCAGCAAAACTGGAGTAACAGGCACAAGAAAATGTGAAAAGTTTGGCAGGGAGAACTTCAGCAAGAAGGGGCTGCTTCCTCCTCTTCAGACAAAATCGGTGGCAAATAACTGTCATTAGACTGATAAACTGCAGGTTTCTTCTTAAGGAAACCCATACATTCTAACAACTGGTCGTTGATGGGAGTTAAGGAAGAGTTTTCATACATTCAACTTCCCTGTCAGATATATACTTAGCTATAGACTCCGTCGTCCCCGATAGAAATTCGAATTTCGCAGCACACGCTACAGGTAGGTAGGTCAGGTGATCTACCGCCCCGCCGCTGGGTGGCAGGAATAGGAACCATACCTTCTAGAACCAGATTTTCTCTGTCGTTTGGAATGTAAACGTACGTTTACGGTTCCTCCTGATTTGATTTTCATGTTTCATCGCCATCGATCTTCTGGGCTGTCTTTTGCAGGGAAGTACTGGGTCTTTGGTTCGGCATACGCTTTTATTAACTTTTTAATGAATTTCGCTTCGAAATTTCGAAGAAAATACTAAGTGAAACTACCGAAATTATCAGTAGACACTCACCTAGTTTGCAATAAAGGGAATTATTAATATTTATTCATTATTACATATAATAAAGGTTACAACTTTATTGAGGAAATATTAAACTCTAATTTCCTACTTTAGGAAATCAGAAAAGCATATAACTAGATACGCTTACTTTATAAGCTTTAATAGCGTTTGTGCTAACGAGCAGTTAGAGTATTAGCGGTACTAGTAGTTGTTGCATCCTCATCACCTTCTTACTCCACAGAAACTACAAATTTATATATGCAAATTTGAAGATAATGGATGTAGCTCAAAAGCGAGCTCTTAAAAGGTAAGAAGTGAATATAGTGTTCCCCATTGAAGTGGAGGGTGCGTCTGATCGGCTCTGTCTCGCTGACAGGTCTAGACCTCTTCCAAACTCACAAGCCCAGAGGAGAAGGAATGTCGAAAGCCGCACGGAGGTTTCAGAGAATCCCCACCGATGCCTTTCCAGTGTCACTCTGTTGACGTTTGGTTTCGCTCACCAGGCTTGACTGAAGGGGCAACTGCTCATGGGCAAACCCCATTGGCCTCCCTTGGAACTCTGGTATGTCTTCTCCCCGTTGCGAGGGCGAGAGACAAGGACCTTCGTCTAGGAGCACCTGTGGGACGAACTGCCACTTCCTCAGAAAGCACTGTTCTATTACTGGGCAAAGCACTAGCACTTGCACTGAGAGATGATCTCCTTATGAAAGACCTGAAAGAATGACCTAATTCCATTACTGCCTTGGCAAGGAATTAAAATTTCTTAACATATTTTCACTCAAGACTGGCTACTGTGTTGGGATTAGAAGCATGTGGTCCTGGAATTGGAGTCTAGAGGTAATGGAGTAGGAGGGCTAAGGATTGGAGACATGGTAGGAGGTTGAGAAGAAATAGTTACCTCTTCTGCTACTTTAAGAGAAACCTCTATTTGGAGATATGATAATGAGGTTAAGAAGAAATGGCTACCTCTTCTGCTACTTCAGAGAAGCCTCTACAGAAACCCTACTTTCACCTCTAAGAGCTGCCTTTCTTTTCCTATCTCTAGTAACCGTATCAAGATGAGACTTTAAAGTTTTACATTCAGGATATGTTAGATCTTTCAGATATTCCTACCCCTTACACTTATTGCATTTGGTATGCAAGTCGTGAGAAAGTTTTGTTAACCTTATCTTACATCCCCTCAACAAAGTACAGTAGACCCTGGTGTTTGCGTGGGATGGGTACTAGACTCCCTAGCAAATAGCTAAAATCTGAAAATATTTAAAACCCCACAAAAAATGCTTAGAACTGCCTATTATGAGAGTTAAAGCAAAATAACACTAAAAATGCTTATACCTGTTTTTTAATTGTTTTACCACATAAAGTTCATTTAGCCACAAAAATTTGAAAATACAGTAATTTGTGAATATTTCCCAGTGAAAACTACTGCGAATAGGCAAATTTTCCATGAGTGATTGGTATATACGGTCCATAGAAAAATCCGCAAATAGGCGAGTCTGCGAATAGTTGGGGTCAACTGTGTACCTAATACTAGATGAGCTAGAATATGACATAATGACTTCTGATCCAATTGCTAATTAATCAAAAACCACAATAAAATTTATTGAATATGTCACCATAAGTTTGGAAATATCCAAAATGTGACAAAGCGACTGCCAAAAAACCACTGATGTTACTTGGGAGCCAGCAGAAAACTAATTGTAGTGCTCTGCAGTTTTGTACCTTTCATTCCTGAAAGTGGGCAGGTCCTGTTCACCTACACTGGAGATGGTGGTGCAACCACTAAATTTGAATTTTTGACTGCCATGGTAGTAAGCTTGCAGCTATATGAAATTGCTTGGTAAGTCATATATATAAAAAGTATGGTTAATAATTTTCTGTTTTATTGGAATTAACCCCCTAGGAGCCAGTATAAAAAATTTATATGCAGCAACCTAGACTGGGAAAATTTTGAAGTTGGTCAATTTTAGAAAGATTCTCAATGGAAAGAGGAACAAATCAAATGCACATGCTGTAAGAAAAAAAAATCCAAAAAATTTTCCCTACCTTTCATGAGAAGTTGAAAATGACTATTTATAACCCATTGTGGGTCCTCTTTTACAGGTTATACATGTTTTTTCTAATAAATAAATTTCTTTGTAAAATTATAATTACAGCTCATACAAGATCGAAACACATAAGAAATAAATCCAGTAACAAATTCTGAACATATTTGTTGTAAAATATTTATGTAAATTTACCGAGAACAAAGATGCAGTAACATAGTGGGATTTATCCATGTTTTTTCTAATATTTCTTTGCACTTTAATTTGCAAAACTACATCTATAACTGACATACCATCATAAAAGATCAGAACAAACCAGGAAGAACCACAGCCAACAGTGCAACCCCTTGGTATATTTATGAGCAAATTTATAAAAAGACATCATGTGAGACAGAGAAGCAGTACATCCTTCCTTGAGTCAAGACCACAACTAAGCTCTCAGCTGCCCCAGTCTCTCATTTTAGCCAGTCCAAAAGTTGCCATTAGTGAAATTATGGGCTATAGAAGTAATGGCATCTCTTTCCCACTCGATTCTCCCAAATCGATGGCGCATAATATTGTTACATACCATGAGTCACTCCATCATCCACCCAAAACCTGTTATTGCTACTTGTGTGAGCATGTCCGTCCACTAAGGGTAGATGGTTTTTTTTTATATCACTTTATTATATCATTGGAAGCTTTACTTGTGTGCCTGTGTGTGTGTGTGTGTGTTTGTTTGTTGACATAATGCATTTCATCAGTGTAGACATGACCCTGTAGCTTTTTTTTTTATATATAGATTATTATTATTATTATTATTATTTTTAAATAGTAGATTTACTGATACTTCATCTCACATATAATGTTCATATCCACAGTGAAATTTTTCATTTTAATGACATTCTTCGTGAGTTTTGTCTTAGATGTTGGCGACATTTATAACTTCCCCTCCCTCAACTGTAGGGAAGGAATGAACGTGCGGGTGCATGTGTACTGTATGCACTTGTGTATATTTATATTTGCAGCTGGGTATCATATTTATGTATTTGCATTACACAGGAAGATATTGTATATAGTTCTAAGTGGGTATCATACGCATGTATTCACAGTATGCAGGAAAATATTGTATCACTGTTGATGTATTCCATTTTGCTCGTAAATTTCCCATTTCATCTCATTGTTTTGTAACTTGCCCTACATTCCCTTTTCATAATTATGCTTTGATGGAAGCCAGAGGTAAAAGGGCCCTAAAATTAAACCAGTTTATCTTCTGGTATCATTATAGTATTGGAAAGTACTTACTATTACTATATTTGAGTGTGATCTCAACCACTTTCCATTGCATCATAATTTTACAAAACGTTTGTACGATTTTTTAAAATTTTAATTTGAGCTTCTGTTGCAAACGCAGTTTGTCACAAGTTACACCTGTTAAGACGACACTTAACTGTATACATCTATTTTGTATTTTTGCTTGTATCTGCACGTCTAGCTGTCCAATTTGAAACTCATACTCTGTACCTCGCATACAAATAAAATCCCTGGGTGAGCTGTATGAAAGTAAAAGTGTGACTTCATGGTTTACAGTAATAATAAAAATAATAAGTGTAGTTAATTATCATGTTCATTTGTTTTTCAGACTCCTGTAACAGTTGATACATTGTGGAGAAATGATGATGAAGCAAATGCTGTTAGATGTGGTGAAAATGTTAAGGTTAAGCTCCGTGGTGTAGAAGAAGCAGATGTTGCACCCGGATTTGTTATCTGTGATCCAAACAACCCCTGTAAAACTGGAAGGATATTTGATGCTCAGGTATGATTTAATGTACTAAGATTTATTATAAAATACTAGAATGAATCCATATTGACATCAGCTGTAGAAATACGTACTTAAGAATGCAATGTAAATTATTTGAATTAGTGACATCTTAACAGCAATGATGTAATGAGTTTTGCCATAAACTGTCTTAATTTTCTTTATTGCATTAGACAGTTTCTTCACTCGTATAGCATTTTTTGTATTCTAGGGCCTGAATTTCTATCTAGTCTAGGTCTTTATGTAGATACTTGATGATTTTCTAGTTTTCCTGTGATTATGATATTTGCCAATTGTCTGCCAAGTTGCTCAGCTATTTTCATCACATATTGCCCATAGGGTATCATCAAGATCTATTTTCAGGCTCTGGACAACTAATATCTAAGCATCAGTTTGCTGTTTTTATGATCATCTCAGTTTTGCACTTCTGTCATATATCTTAGTATCTTTTAGGAACTCCTGTTCAGTCTCCATTTTCTTTGTAAGTGCATGCCTTTCTGTATAGTGGAGGCCTTATCCACAACACAAATGTTTGCTTTACCTCCAGCTTGGACACGCCTATTTAGTAGTCTTAAGAATCTCTATTCCATCAAGCTGTTAATGCTGTTGTGTGTGTTAAGTGATGAAAGTTTTGCTTCTTTAATGCTTCTGCGTCAACCACCACATTGACCTCAGGCATAAAAAATTTTCTGCCTTTGTACTTAACAGTTCAGAAAGGGTATGAAATTTTTTGTGAATTAAACTGTTGTGGTGAAATTAGAAACCTTAGAAGAGGTAGAACTTTATCACCTTACACAGTTATCAAGTTAATCTGCATATCTTAACCATAGTATCCACTCAACCACTTTCTTTTCTATGTGTTTTCCTTTGCTTCCTTTTCATGCATCTTAAGCTGACATTAATTTTCTTCTTTTTGACGCCATTTTATTCTTGAAGCTTTTAAACATTTTTTCAACATCTACTTCAGATAGCGCTGTTAACTTTACTAAGTTCCTGAGTCTTTCAGCTTGTCTATCCCAGATTTACTTAATTTATAGAAAACTGGTTGTGGTGTAATTTTTGATCTGAATAGTTGTTCCTTATCAAAATATAATTAAAAAAGCAGTCAAGTCTAATTGATGGCTTTATGTTAGTGGATAAAGAGAATTCTATAGTTTATGAAAAAATAATTTTTGAAATGGTTAATACCTCTCTTATGGTAGCTATGAAGTAGTGTCAGCAGGAGGATGACCGAGTTTAAACGCAGAATTTTTTTCTTGGATTATCAAGTTTTATCGTCAATTAGCCGCCGCCTTCCTTCCTCCTCCTCTTCCTTCCTTCCTTCCTGGGAAGCTTAAAACATAAACATTGCATTCGTATAGAACTAATTTTCCTGTTAATGAAATAAAAAGTAAATGGGTCTTACTTTACTTGGCTATTATAATCATTCCTCTTCATGTATGAACTTTTTACTGAAGTATCTCTGGAGAAAGAAGACAGGAGAAAAGAAGCACAGAAAAAGAAAATTACAAATGGTTTATACCTAAACTTCCCTCCCAAGAATTTCCATGCTTGATACCATGAGTGATTGTTCCATGTAACTTTTTCATCTATTTCAGAGAGCGATTACACTTGTTCCAAATGTCTGAATATAGATAGCCAGCAATAATTTTTATTTATTTCTTTCTTAAATTCTATAGTTTTCATCTATGATGTCACATTTGAGCACGCTGAGGAACCTATTAAATCAGTCTTCTGTTTTAATAACGTTTTTGTAAATTAGGTGTTCCCAATATGTGGAATCTTAGAGTCATTGAGAATTGAGTGCATTTTACGAATATTGTCCTGCTTTTCTAAAAGTGCAGTTCCCTGTTATATCTGTCTTTAGCCAATTCCTTCAAATACATAAATCCTCCTTTTTGAAGTTGGGAGCCCATCTAGTTGTAAGGTGGTTATATGCTTGATCGGCTAAGGCTGATAACCGAGACCTCAAGTACTCTGCGTTATGACATTAGGGAAATTTCTGTATTTACTTGAACAAAATTTCTGATGGTAAGAAAAATTGCTGGAAATTGAGTTTACAATATGGGAGGCAGAAGTTCAATCCTAAAGAAAGAGGAAATTCTTCCTTTTTTGATAAGACCCTCTTGGTCAAATTGAAAACAATTTATAAAATTGTTAGAAACAGGAATGGATATGCCTAAACTTTGTAACTTCCTTTTGTGTTTAGTCTCCACTTTCTGTGTAAAAAAAAAAAATTAATAAATAAATTGAAAAAAAAAACCCTAAACTTTTTGGTAAAAGTAAAATAACCAATTAATGTCATGAATTTTGTATGGTAATTTTGTAGTCGTATCATGGTAAAATTGTGAGCAAAAGTGAAGCTTTGTAGACTTCAAACTTCATGAACCTAGGAACAATATAATTGAACTGACTATTTTAGAAGTCTGTTCTCGGGTCCAATTTAGTCTTTTTCAGCTTTTTAGTAGTGTACTACTTCAAATAACCCTTTGAATCCTCAAAGGAGTTACAGACTCATGGGTCCCTGCCAGGGCTCCATATGACAGACTAACCATTTACAAAGAGTTTTCTTATACATAGTTGGTCTCTGCCAGATTAGTGTATACTGGCCCACTGGCTCCGCTCCTAATAAATAAATCAGAACCTTAGATTTAATTACTGATCCCGAGGTATATGTCCGTAGGTTATTAATAAACCATTTTCTTTAATTCCAAGGATACCCATTACGTTTGTCATGTAAAGAACAGGAAACAGCACACTAACGCCCAAGTACAACAGTTGAAGCCCCGGGTTTTGTACATAATCCGTTCCAGAAGCTCCCACCCACGAAAACCAAAAACAATACTTCCCATAAGGAATAATGTAAATACAATTAAACATTCCAGACCCCCAAAAATATTCTGTTTTAAATGCATTTTATAGGTAATAAACAGTTTTATGTACAGAAAATGATGAGAAATAAATATAAAGACTATTGAAATTAAGAATTGAAGATTTAACATCACTCTTACCAAACAAAAACTTCTTTCAGTTTTCTTCTGAAGATTGAAAAAGAAACCCACAAAATCACTTTGTAACTTGTTTACTTCTAAGTATTTACATTTAGTTTTACTCCACACTCGAGTACTTTCAGGCCCTGTCTGTGGCCCATTCTCAAGAGATGTTTGGGATGTTAGCCTGGGTCAAGGCCCAGCAGTCTTCTGGAACTTCTTCTCGTTGAGCTGTCATTTATGTGATGGCTGTTCTGGTTTTCTTGAGAGTTGCTAATCCCCTCTTGTCACTCTGATATCCAGAACAGCCATCACATAAATGACAGCTCAACGAGAAGAAGTTCCAGAAGACTGCTGGGCCTTGACCCAGGCTAACATCCCAAACATCTCTTGAGAATGGGCCACAGACAGGGCCTGAAAGTACTCGAGTGTGGAGTAAAACTAAATGTAAATACTTTGAAGTAATCAAGTTACAAAGTGATTTTGTGGGTTTCTTTTTCAATCACTCTTACCTTTATGAAAAACACTTCATTTTTACTGGCACTAGGACCAGCTTGAGAGTACTGGACCCCTGTCACAAAACAAAACTGTCCACAGACATTTGTTTCTGGTATTTTTTTTTTTTTAATTTGCCGAAAGTTAAACATGGCATTGTTATTAAACATGTTGGAGACACAGATTACAACTTCTTTGTTTGGGATAATAATTGTCTACAAATTTTTTTTACATCATTCCACTTTGCAAACATGTCCTTCATCCCTGAATTAGGCACATGTATGCCCATTCATTTGTTGTAGGCATTTTCTCATTGAGATCGGCAAGCAACTTCCTCCAGCACTTGGTTATCAGGTCTTTCTTGATTTCTGTAGTGTTTCTTGCCTTTTTTTTTTTTTTACAGAAGGGCTGTCACTTGGAACTTTCTTTGGCCCCAAGAAGGCTTATTTAGCAGTTGCACTCGAATTAAAAAGCACAAAAACAACGAACACAAAACAGAATGGGTCATGAAAGACCATGGTATGCTTTGTTTGGGCAGTTAATACGGGGCCCAATCATGTGCTGGGCCCCAGCTGGAGCAAAAACCAAGGAAACATATGGTAACCAAGATAAAATTTTGTAGAAAAAAAAGTTTACGAAAAGAGATGCATACGAAAACCAAGGTTAGACTGGATATATTCTTCTTTGTCATTTGAAGATAGCCTACTTATGTTGGGTCTGGCTGTAGGATTATTTCACATTCCACAGCAATATCTCAGCAAAACCTGTTTAACTTTAAAAATTTTAATATTTTAAGTATTTTCTGAGGCTTTCATCAATGAGTCAGCACTTACGTATTGGGAGAGTGTGACAGCTCAGGCAGGCCTGGGCCTGGGTCTAAAATTCATCAAGATAGTTATTGTCAATATAGAATACTATAGGTGATTTTAATCCTCATGCCTGTAATTTTCTGTGGAAGAAAGTTATCGGCAAGAAGGGATTACAGACATTATCTGTAGAATAATGTAAAGATGAAGTGTAGATTTTTTTTTTTACAAATAACTGCTTACTCCACTGATCATAGTATGAATCTGGTTGTGACTTTTTTTATTATTATTATTATTATTATTATTATTATTATTATTATTATTACCCCTTCTTCTGTAAGGGAAACTATAATGTTGAATATGTGCAAATGCACGGCATACGCTGTTAATTTTCAGACACACATAATTATCTTTCAGGTTGTTATATTAGAACACAAGTCCATTATTTGTGCGGGTTATTCAGCAGTTTGTCACATGCATACTGTTGCAGAAGAAGTTACGGTGAAGCTACTTATTTGTACTGTAGATAAGAAGACTGGTGAAAAATCGAAGGTTAGGCCGCGATTTGTCAAACAAGATCAGGTTAGTGCATGTAATTTGAATGGTATATAAGTATTGCAATAATTCTTTATAGAATCTTTAAGAGTTTACTTGAAAATCTGTTTTTCATTTAAATAGTTATTTTGCTTAAATAATTTAATGTTTCATGAAGTGGTTGGGGGTTATGTTGGTAGCTTATAAAAGAATTCATGCAGTGAAGAATATTTTATTGATTACGGTTTTGATTGATGGATGTAAAGTTTTTAAAATTCTTGGCTTAGCTTGTATTACAAATTGTATTCATTGTGCATGGCTGAAAATTTTAGGGATCAAATATGTAGGTATGCTGGCACCTCAACTTAACAGGTATTCTTTATTACTGGACGTGTTGTAGATGAATAGATGAAAATCCATGTACACTACTGTATGGTATCTTTTGTAATTTTGGGTTTTTGCTTTTGTAAACAAATATTTTTGCATGTGTTAAATGTTCTAACAGGAGTGTTCAGTGTAGGTAGTTCATTCAATATCCTTGTTGAAAATTGTTGAATTTACATTTGAAAAGGAACTTACAAGTGAAAATGTGTTATCCTTTGTTCTTTTCACAATCTTGTGCTTAGGAGTTGTGAGATGTTTGCTTAATAAATTGTTCTTGCATGTGTACTGTACCATGTTTCAGAATAAGTAATCACATTGATGCAAATAACTGTTAATGAATTGTATGTATGACAACAGTTCCTCACTTAAATTTTTTAATAAGTGCTATTATATCATTGTGTGAGCATGTGATCTGAACTTCTAAGTTTGTTGGTTAACCCTTACTGGACGGGTAAATATATCAATATGCAGCTCCTCAGGCCGGGTAAACTTTGAGGTCGGCCAATTTATAAAAAAAAAAACCATCAATGGAAAGAGGAAGATAATGCAAATGTACATGGTGAAAGAAAAAAATTCTAAAAAAAAAATTTCCCTACCTTCCATGAGAAGTTGAAAGTGACTATTTACAATCCCATGTAGGGCCTCTTTTACAAGACTATCATAAATTTTACCAACTTGTACATGTTTTTTCTAATAAATAAATTTATTTTATTTTGCAAAATTACAATTACTACTCACACAATATCAAAACAGATGAAAAATAAAAGCAGTAACAGATTCTTAGCAAATTTATTGAAAAATATTTACGTAAATTTACTGAAAACAAAGATCCAGTAACTTTTTTTACTCTTATTTTTTTTTTTCCTAAAATTTTTTTTGCAATATTCTTTGTTAAATTACATTTACAACTGACATACTGTTGTAAAAGACAAGAACGACACCAACCCCTTGGTATATTTACGAGCAAATTTACAAAAAGATAATCATGTGAGAGAGAGATGCAGAACATTCCCCTTTCAAGTCACAAGGACCACTGAAGTCCTGAGATGCCCGCACTCATGATCTTACTATGTATAAGAGTTGCTATAAGTGAATTTATGGGGTATAAAGTATTGGCACCTCTTTCACACCCGATTCTCCAAATTGATGGCGTGCAATATTGTTTAACTATAGGATCAATCCTTCCACCACCCCAAACCTGTTATCACTATTCTTAAGGATCAATCCATCCATTAAGGGTTAAAGAAAGTGTAGTTGCCTCAGCATACCACTTCCACACCCCATGAGTTTGAGACATCATCATTTGCTCCATTTAATACTAATGAAATTCAGCAGTTCTGACTTAGACTAAAAATTTCCGAGTCACCACACTCCACTGGGGCCTCATTATCTGTCTTAACATACATCATGATAATGTCCATCATGAGTACACATAAGAAAACCACACAAATATTGTATGTGTATACATTGTCTGTTGAGGTGCCATTGTTTTCCTTTATTGTTGCATAGCAGAGCCTTACCTTTCTTTGTATATTCTGTTATAGAGCATTTGGTTCTTTTCTTTATAGATTGCAATCATGAGATTTGAAACATCAGGAGTAATTTGTATGGAAGCTTTCAAAGATCATCCACAGCTTGGACGATTTACTTTAAGAGATGAAGGTAAGCATGAAATAATTTAGTATTTTTATATAATACCGTATGTTATGAACTTTGATTTTCTTTCAATCTGTATGTAGCTAAATTATAATCCTGAAGGTAGTATGCACTGCTAACAAAGAATGTGCACTTCAATAATTGCAAGTGTAGCCTAATGATGGGTGTAGGGTCATGTGTTAAGTAAGCTTTCAAAGGCATGACTTTCTTAGCTATTAACAAGAACAGTCATTGGATGTTATTGCAGATCATTGCAATGAGAACTCTGAATGCAATTTTTGGACTTGTGTGAGCCTTCCATGGAGATTTGTCTTCAGTGAGTTAAAAATAGGAACAAGTGAATATTAATGGAGAAAGATAGGTGAAATAGAAAGTAAAGGATTGGGAGACATGGGTTGAGGGCACGCAGTAAAGAATCTTTATTACGTATATCCTGTGAAGAGAGAATTCATCCAAGTGTGTTAAGGTTGTTTATTGAGTAGGATATTTTTATTACAATGTCACGATATGTGTGATTCTTGAAAGATGGAATAATCTGGGAAGAGAGCGAGACATACTGAGTGTTGAAATGACTTGATACTTGCTTTTCTAACTTAGTATGCTTGCCTTCTTTGATTCAAGGGCAACTGACCCATCATGCTCTGCTGTGGCCCCTTTTTCTAACTTGGTTGAACATTAGCATTGTTTGTCTGCCTCATATAGAGACTGCACTTCATATCAAATGCACTCGTTAATGTTTAGTAATAGCATTCTGTATGAGCTGTTCTTTAGGTTGTTTTTCCTATGCTAAATTTCTGTTTAGTGTGGATGAATGTATTTGTAGAGCTCATAAAGGGAAGTTATTTTCAAAGTTGTGTTAAGAGTAAATTAGTTGAATACACAACCATATAAACAATGCTTTTTCAAGAATGAATTTTCAATGCAAGTACTACTGTTTTTAGTTTATTTAACACGCGCAGATGCAATAATATACAGTAATCCCTCGCTTAACCGATTTCGTATTACCCAAAGCTCGACATTAACTGGACACAATTGGACCACCGGGACCAAAGATATATGTATAATACATAAATATAAATAAAAAAAAACTGTAAAAGCCACTGTGATAGTTGTCAGTATTGTGCAGATCTAAGGAAATGTTGGTAACATGCTTATACTCATAAACAGGGGCTGAGAAAGGTGTTGAAAGGGGGAGGCCAGGAAAATAATTTTTAATAGGGGGTTCAAATGGCTGGGTACGATGGAAGCGCAGCAGTTGGCAATGCCATGCTGGGAGAGAGAAGTGATAGTAAAACTGTTTACAGGAATGAGCATGCAGAAAAGGGATGGATTATTGGGGATGGTGGGTGGCCAAGGAAAGTCTTTCCCAGGCTGGGAGGGGGATGGGAATGCCTTGTGAGAAGGATTGAGAGGGGTAGACAGGCTTTTAACGTTGTTAAACATTTTTTGTTTTTACACATGCATTTTCCACATTTCATCAGAGGACATTACAGAAGTGTATCCTAACTTGCAATAATCATGCAGTGCTGAAAGAGAGAGAGCACACAACTGGTATTGTGCTGAAACACACTTGTTATACATTTGTTTCTCCCATTTTGTTAAAGGATATTACACTACTGTAACTTGTACTAAAATTATCATCCACAATGCAGAGAGAGAGAAATAACTGATACTGTGGTAGGAACTCTGTTTAAGAATATCTAAAATTAGACAAAGATTAAACGGAACCGTGTAACAAGGTTACAATTAAAATGTTTCTTCAGATGTAGAATCTTGATTCTTCTCACAGAGAAGATTGGGAGAAGAGCACCATGGATAACAGTTTACACACAACTTTTCAGTCACCTATTCTGTAATACAAATGTACTGTCAGTGGATTGCCAAATAACATGGTTAACTTGGGAATGCTTAAGGCTGAGAGGGAAAACACTCAAAAGAAACTAAAATGCAAACTGGTTAACACAACTGAGTGGCTTTACACAAGTGAGATTATACCACTTCATGTGGACTCTGAAAGAGGTTGTGAATGAATATGAGAGCAAATTAAGGAGTATATATAGAATATGTGTGTCAGACAATAACAATTTTCATTGTACCTTTTATCTGGAAAATGTCTTTATGTCGAGCCAAACTGAATTTAATACTAGGCGGCAGTGAGGATGGATCCGATTTACACATCTAAAGGCCTCTTGGTGGGGGGAGGGGAGGTGGGTCGGAAAAGACCGACCGACAATGTTTTTTCTCTGGCTATATGCCGTGAACTTTCTTGCAAGCGACCTTAGGAATCCTAACTACACACACGGGGAAACAAAGGAAATACAATGGCAGGATATTAAGGCAGAGTAGGCTGTGAGGGTGCCCTGTGTAGCGAATTGCTGATTGTCAGGGAGTGTCATTTATGATGTTTCTTGTGTTGTGATCCTAGTGACCCAAATGCCTTTACTTACATTTTCTTTAAAAAATATAAATCATTTAACCTGCCTGTGCATGGCAATGAATAAATATTCAGAAGCAGGAAACAAACCTGGGTCCCATAATCACAGTGAGGTCACATTGCTGACCTGATCAAGAGAAGGATAAGTCTATTGCCTCATAATTTCTGCATATATCTTGCACTTGGATCTTAACCCCCACAATCTGGTCTAATATACGCTAATGATTACACCCATGGCCGGGCTAAATTTAAGGATGGCCAATTTAAAAGAAAAAAAAAAACATCAATGGAAAGAGGAAGATACATATATTCACATGCTATCAGAAGAAAAAAAACAAAATGTCTGGACCTTCCATGGGAAGTTGTAAGTGAATTATGTCCCACCTTTTGCGGGCCTCTTTTACGAAGTCAAGCAGTTTTTTTTTTTTTTTTTTCTTTCCTCCCAAATTGAAATGAAAGCACAAACAATATAAAAGATCAGAAATAAAACCGGGAACAAATTCCTAACATTTTTATTGTAAAATATTTACGATGCATCCTTGGATGGGAATTTGCTTTACCACCTCGAGCAAGACTGAGGGCTTCTCAGCTCGCTCACATAGGGTGATCTGAAGAGTTGTCAATGGAATTAGGAACATTTTTTCCTGTAAAATTTGTTCAAACTGTATTGCACTAAATCTTGATCGTATATGTATGATACCAGTCTACTGCCCAAAGGTATATGTGATCATATATGTACGATACCTGGCCTGTGGGGGTTAAGTGAGTCCAAAAAAGGGTGAAGAATATGAGGAGTTAAGAGGGCATTGTGACTATTAAAATTACATATGTATCTGGTAAAAAGTGACTAGTAGATTCTACATATATATTATATTTCAGCCAAAAAAGTAATAAAAACAATTGCCCACTTGGCTACAGTGGTGAGGATGGGTGTATTCCAGCTCTAATAAGTATGTCTGAAAACGACAGGTATATATATGTATGAGAGGCAATAGACTTGATCCTTCTCGTGGTTAGGTCAGCAACGTGACCTCATTGTGATTATGGGACAAAGGTTCGTTTCCTGCTACCGGACATCAAAATTTTTTCATATATCTTGCACATGAATCTTAAGGCTTTGTCGTGACTGGCAAATCTGAAAAAGTGCAAATAATGAGAAAAGTTAAGAGGGCATTGTGACTCACAAATACATATGTATCTGGTAAAGAGTGACCAGAAGATTTCACATATAGTACATAGTATATTTCAGCTGAAAAAGTAATTAAAACTATTGCCCTTTTGGCTAGGATGCTGAGGATTGGTCTATTCCAGCCTTAATAAGTATATCTGAAAACAACAGGTGTATGTATGTATGTGAGGCAATAGATTTTTATCATTCTCATGATCAGGTCTGCATTGTGATCTCGTTGTGATTATCGGACCTGGGTTCATTTTCTGCTACCGGACACCATAATTTCTTCATATATCTTGCACTTGGATCTTAAGGCTTTGTAGTGACAAGCGAATCCAAAAAAGTGCGAAGAATTTGATAAATTTAGAGGGGAGACCTATCTATCTATGTCTCCACAGTTAAGCAGAAAGTAGTGTAATTTTGGGCCATCCTGAACTGGGTACCTTGTTGTTTCTATTATACTGATAAACTTGGAATCTTGAAGGGTTTGTTTAAAAACTTGAAAGCATGCTCCTCCATTTTCATTTTTGTTTTTGGGATAAACATATCCTTGGTATTCAGTTCACATCCGTGGGTATCATCTAATTACCATCTTTTGCATATGTGACATATTCATATTCAATTCAAAAGGTTTCCCCTGTTATGGTTGTGGATATAAATGTATTTTCCCATGTTATCTCAATTCTTAAATCAGCATGAATGGATATCTTTATTTTGTATGAACAAGATGTTTGGGGATTATGAATTGTATTTAATTGATTTGCATTGCCAATAGTGTAGTTAAAATGTATAATGCATTTGTGTAAGGTTTCTTTAACCTCTTCGATATGAATGTGCATCTTCCTGAATGAGAAGTTCTGTATATTCAGTATCCACTACTAAAGTATGATTTACAACACATTTAGGGAAAGGGGTGAAAGAGTAATACTCATAAACCTTTTTAGATTTAATAGGAGTAGTAATTAATAAGCCTTCATTAGTTAAGCAACTAAGAAAAGGATTTGGCTTTTGAATTATTTCTTGCAAGTATTTCAGTGGAAACAGTTTTGCAGTTTTCCCTTGAGAAGCTGTCCCTAAACATTTTATTGTTCCTACACTTATATAAACCATTGGTCTGTACACAGGAATTAATTTCAGCACACGCTGGAGCAGCCTATTCTACACCACAAGATTGTTAGGTAGTTTCACTACTGGTGGGAGAGGTGAGGGGTACCCTCACCACCTCCCTTGGCTGAGTCTTGTAACCGTGTGCCTTATGGCCTTCATTGAGCATGGACACAATATTACTTCTTGGCTTTTCTGCGGTCACTTCATCCTGGTTTTTTCCTTCCTTTATGTTGTGACTAAACGTTTGTGGTATATCTGTTCTTTTTGGATTTGAAAGCATGTAAATCCACGAATCATTGAAGCTTAGCCACTTTTGCCTGGGTGTGGGAGAACGATGATGCAATTGCTTTTTCTCACCCTTTGATGTAGATCTGCACACGGGTACTCCAAAATGCTGCAAGCGTGTGTTCTATGAATAATACTTGTCCCGAGTGTAGTGAGAGGTCCCCAGAGCAGTGGATGAGGTTCTCTGGGAAGAGGAAATCCAAGAAGACTGCTCAACTGTCCTCAGAGGAGTATTCTCCTATGGTGCCATGTAGTTCGTTGTCTCTTCCCATGCGATTTTGTTTGGCTGTTTCTTCATGTAGGAGAGAAGCACTCCTTCACATTCCCCTGGTGCTTTGACAAAGGGGGGTTTGCATGGGGTTGGTATCATTCTCTCGAGGGCTTCCTCCATTTATTCCAAGGGGGGAGCTTTCTCCCCCAAGGCAAAGGGAGGCAGTCACTAATATTCCAACTTTTTCAGGTTTGGGGGAGAACAGGAAGACTTTCAAAATCAACCTCTAGACTTAGACTCTAGGTCTTCCAGGGGAACCATTAGTGTAGGGCTTGATTTTCACAACTAAGTGCCACCAACCAGGTGAAAGTGTGTTTCCGTGACTGGCCTCCCTCCTTTCTCCTTCTCATACCTTCCTCTAGTGGTGGGCAGACTTACTTTTGGTGGGACACATGCAGGTTTCAGTTTTTTTATGTTATGATCTATTAGAACCAAATCGTACCCTCTCTCTTGCAAGAGGAGAGGGAGATGTACAATAAAACTAACTTGTTACTTGTCTTAGCTTTATTGTCTCCAACACAATATTCTTCCAAGCCTTTTTGGAGTAATGTTGCTTTCAAACCCATCGCCTTGAAAAGCCCAGAAGTCGAACAGTCGAGCACAATTTTGTTTGCCTGATCAGAGGCATGGCACTGGATTCCCCTGCTTGACTGCAAGACCAGGAAAAAGTCCTAAGTGAGGTGAACCTCCAGTCAGTTAGGAAGTCTACTCAGATCCTCTTCTACATAAACTACGCATCCTTAGCAACCTGTCATTCTATTGCCTGGGCTATAAGGCAAGTGGTTACGTGAGTGCGAAGGTAGGTGGTACAACCTTCTGTAGAATAGCCTGCTCCAGGTTGTGCTGAAGGTAATTCCTTTAGAAAGACCTCAGGTTTGTGTGTTATGAAAAATACAAATTATACTTTTAAAAATTGTTGTTTTACAAAGTCCTGTACTAGTTTATCTCCAGCTCTCTTGACCTCTGTTTTAAGGGTGATTTAGTATTGATGAAATTCATGGTCTTGAAACAATTTTGAGTTTCTTTTTTAAATCTTCAAATATTTGTCTTAGCTTTTTTTATTTTATTTATTTATTTATTTATTTTTAATTTCCATCAGCTCAGAAAGAAAGTTGATGTAATTTAGAGGATCTAAATGTTTGTATCCAGCACCCATAAACTAGTTTGATGAGGAGAAAAACTGCTGTAAATTTGAATTACATTAAAAAATAAACCATTGGGAGTGGGAGATGTAAGGTTAGCTGAAATATTTTTGAATGTTTTCTTTATTTTTGTGCAAGCTTAAAAGTATGAATTTGCTCGCACTTTACAAATTGTATAGCTTTGAGGGTTTTTAACAGTAGCTTTTTGTATTTACTAAACACTTCACTTTCACTTTCACGGAATTGTACATTTAGAGCAGTATCATATATAGCTTTCATTAATTATTTCTTGAATTTCAGGAAAGACCATTGCCATTGGAAAAGTTTTAAAGGTGGTGGAGTAAATATTGCACCGGCGAGCCTTCACTGGAAAACTGCACACGAGGATTTATGCGATAGTCTCCTGGGGAAATGGATGTTTCTCCGTAAGCTCCTTGTACATATTATAGAGCCAATGAAGACAGAAGAATCACATTACTGAAGACTCGCATGATGTGTCCACCTCTATCAATCATCTGATATACATAAAAAATCAAAGTGTGGTTATCCTGCCAGAATCTCCACCTTACTTTTTTTTTTTCCCTCAACCTGCCAAGCTCAACCCTAAGCAAAGACAAATCCTCTCTCGTGTGTGTGTGTGTGTTATTCCTACGCCACAACATGACAGGTTTGGAGAGAAGAAAAAAAATTATTGGTGGGCGGCAATCACTGGATTGTCCTTTCTTTCAGACATCTCTTATGCAAAGAGGTTTCCTACAATAGCTTATATATGTTTTTTTATGCATATTACAAAGTGATAAAACTTTATACAGTATATTTATGGGTAGGACTATGTTAAGCAATGAATAGGAGGTGTTGGAAGATCTGAATGTATCAAGAGTTAGTAGTGTGCATTTGGAGCAGGCACACGAAGATTAAGTTGCACCTTACCTCAGGAAGTGTGCTGCCCCCTCCTCCCAGTCACACTGTTATAGCATAACACATTTGAGCTCCAAAGTCTTAACGAAGATATGATGGCCTTGCTAAAGAAAAAAATAACAGGTTTTTTCCAATTTGTATTGAAACCTAATACAAAAATTTATATTCCTGAAATACTTTGCAGGTTACTGCTTCATGCAGATATGGCATTGCAGGTCACTGCTATTAAATCTTCCCCATTTTCTGTTTTCCTTTAATTCAGGAATGGATATAACCCCTATCATCTCAGAGGACGAAAAATTCATTAAAGGCAGTGGGAATTCCTTCATATGTGATAACATAGCACTTTACACTTAATGTGTGAACCTTTCCTTTCCTCTCCTGTGCGTATTGTTGCACGTTTTAGTGTTAACATGCAGTGGCTTAATTTAATTACAGGTTCTCCTGTTTGGAGTTCTCGGTGTCCTTTAATTCATGCAGCTGCCCAATTGGTGAAAGGGCCGATTGCAGTACTGCTTGTTCAGGGGAGGAATGGTTTGGTCTGCTGTAGTATATATGCAGTTTGAGCCCAGTGCTACTGCTGTCTCGTGGGCTCCAGAACTCCATAGCTTTTTGTATAATTGAAATTATTTCCCTCTTTTATTTTTAATAGCCTTTGACCCTCTGGAGTGGGACTATAGAAAGTACTGGTGCTATGGAGTGGACTGGGTGCCTTGCTCTTTTCTGCATCTATCATGGCTTGTTAAATTCTGCTAAAGTTGTTTTCTGTCTTTTGTTGAATTTGAGCTAGCATAGTTCATTCTGTTTAGAATGGAATTGTTCAATATTGTATTTTTTTGTTTATGCAGTTTAATAGGCTTATTAAGGAAAAATTATTAGGTTAATGTGAACAATTTTTTGTATTCCAAGAGCTGTCCGTAGCCCTTGTATAAAGTTATTTATATATTGTGGTTTAAATTTTTTTCAATAACCTAAAGACTATTTTCATGGTTATTCCTGTCTCAATGCATTTTTGAATATACAGGAAATATACAGGAAGTGGAGGGTGATACACTTTGTTTTTGTGATCCTGTCTCTTGTTCTAATGTTTTGAGTATGTGTAACATTAGCACCTACACCATGTCTTAAGAAATTGTTTTAGGATTAACCCTTGATGCTAAAATTTAATAGTGAAAAATTAATTGTACACAAGCACACCTTGAATAATTCAGTCATCAGATCTTTACATTAACCTTTGAAACCTGTGGCTATAGGAATCAAATCCCAGTGCATTGATATTTTCCCAGAAATTTTAATGTAAATATAATTTAAATGTATTTTGTTTCACATATTCCTGCTTGTATTTTGAAGATTCTGTGGTGGATAATTTAAGAATTTTTAATGGACTAATAAATTTTATTTATCGATACTTAGAATGTTAATTTAGACACTCGGCAGTTATACTTAATATTTACACTAACTTTTCAAGTACTCTTGACTATAAAGCACACAAACATTACTGGGCTTGAGAGGCCACATCCAACTTTTGTAGATCAGCATACAGTGTACAATTATTCAGGCAAAGTGAGCTTCCAGTATTACCAGACCTGTGAAGATGACATTCTTTACAGGAAGCAATGAACAGGCTTTATCTGAAGTGATGTCTTAATGTTAACTGTGTGTAAGGCATCTCAACATTTTTAACACTCAAAAGCCTTAATATTGTCAAATTTTTTTTCTAGAAATTCAAATTTTTAATCTAGAAATATTGTTCATAGAGTGTTGTATATAGTAAAGGACAGGTCTAATTAGAAGTGGATTATAGTCAGTTAGACCTAATAGATAGTGACGAGCATAATTTATGAACAATTTGGCCATCTTAGGAAAGATAATTATGACTTGTGTGTCAAGTTAACATCTGGAGAATTTAGCTATCTAAGTTGTCCAACTTTTGTTTCCCAGTCAAGGAGTTTAATCAAAAAACCTTTTCTCACTAGCCAGTAAAATTCAATAGTAAAAATTTTTGTGGCCATCAGGCAAGACAACAATATTTGTGAAAAATTTTCAGACTTGCAAAGTTTTTACTTCTGCTACTTAAAAACGGCCGTCTCATTTGTGTTTAGCCTTGAGGCCAAAGAAATTGTATGACCTGCATATTTAGTGTCCATAATACTTTTAATTTGGGGTCGCCTCATTCTCCTTGCCTCAACTCAAAAATCATGCTCTGCAGGGATCCATTGGGAACAGCCTTAACTGCTGTATTAATTTTGCCAAGGAATAGTTGAGAACAACAAACAAGACCAACTATATAGAAAATATTTTGAATGAGATTTAACTATTGATAAAAAATTTTTAACCCCTTACAAACCAGGCTGATTATATAAACAATACCCGAATACCAAGCAGACTTTAAGGTTGGCCAATTTAAAAGAAAGGCACATCACTGGAAAAGTGGGAAATGATCAAATGCACATGGTATGGTTATGAAAGAAAAATTCCTAAACTTTTTCTGTACCATTCATGGAGAATTGAAAGTTATATTTCCAACCCTGTGTGAAGCCCCTTTTTTCCAAGACGTAAAAATATGCTAATTGTTCATATACGAAACAAACTTTTGGTCTTAACATTAGGATAAATAACTTAGCGCCAGCTGGAAACTGTAAAGTTAAAAAATTGTGTATGCAATGGACTATTGGCATCTGTGCTTGGTCACGAGTCAAGTGGAACCACCCACATTCCCCTCTAGCTCATGATCCTGTTGGTTATTTTCTTACTGCCTTTAAGAGTACATGCTTTGCTTCCGTCCTTTTAAAGCCGGATTAGTTTGCCCCCTGTTGTTTTGAATCTTTGAAATTCCGGGCGCTATGGTGAACATGGAGCCTTCCTTCTCATGCTTCAAGATTTCCTGGATACCACAAGCAGCATATAAATGCCCGGATATTATCTTTGAAGTTTTTGGCGTAGGAGTACACATCATGTAGTAGGTCATAGGTGCAGAAACTGTTCAGATACAGTTAATTCGCTGCCTGTACTTTGGATTTTCACATATACCATATGGCTTGTCTATGAATCTAAAGCTTGGATGTATCAGGAGGTGCTTTGAGAAGTAAATTTGACTAATTGTGCTCCTTTACCTGCAGGGAGGGGTGTGCATCGCCATTTTGTTTTCATTCCAGATATGTAGGCAGAGTTGTTGGGGGTGTGCGATCAGCTTTAGGCCTAGCAGGGTACCAATCCAAGAAGGCAGTTGGTTTGCTATATGATGTCGTGCTTCCCTCCAGGGTCCCTCGCTATGGATGTCCCTTCTACCCTGATATGCACTGAATGGCGGTCAAATGCATCGACATCTGTAGAGAAGCAGATGGTACAACACCTTAGCTTTAAGTTTGGTTGCTATGCCTACAGGAATAACAACAGCCTTGCGCTTCCTGTCTGGTGCGGGCGTCACATTCAAGATGCTCGGTGACATCACAAACATGGCGCCTGCCATGACGTCACGTCACAGTTGCGGCCTACACGGAGACATGCTTCCATTTTTGCTTCTTTGATGTACGAGCGTACTTTACAACTACGCTTTTGGATTTGGTGACACGCACATTTTTTGAAAGAAATTGCAAGCGTTATGAGAAATAACAAACATACTAGAGGAAAAGATGCAAGTCTTTCCTCTGTCTCCTGCTTAGGCGTCGACAAGCTTCAGTGACAACACCAGTGGGTTCTCCTGCCAATCATTGGAGAATAGGGACTTTGTGGCTGATCCTCGGGCCAAGAGGAGAAGTTTCTTCTCCATCAAGCCAGGACTGTTGCATCCCTATTATAAAAAAGCACAAGTAGTAGTTGTAAATGTCAAACAAGTGACATGGAAGCTTGGTCTAGTGCGGCTGTGAAGAGTTGGAGAATGCTTGAATCAGGGACTTCGTGACATCCTCAGTGCAAGAGGAGAAGAATAATTTCTTCTACATCTTCGAGCCAAGACTGTCACATCCTTGTAAAAGTAACAATGCCACAGCATTTAGGGTCTCTTGGTCTTGGCAGCAAGAGTACCATCAACAACCTCAAGCTTCCATTAAGCGTAATGACGTCAGAACCAAAACTGCTATCAAAATGGGGGCAGTCATCATGTCACGACAGCCTACTGGCGCCTCAGTGGCGTGGTTGGTATGGTGTTTGCGTTCCACCTCGGTGGTTGCAAGTTCGATTCTCGGGCATTCCATGGAGCAGTGAGAGATGTGTATTTCTGGTGATAGAAGTTCACTCTCTACGTGGTTCGGAAGTCACGTAAAGCAGTTTGTCCCGTTGCTGAATAACCGCTGGTTCCATGCAACGTAAAAACACCATACGAACAAATGAAAGCCTACTGCTGCCAACCTCTCGTCTTCAGTGGCATCAATATAATTACGCTTTCATTATAGAGAAATTTGAATTTTCTCGTAGGATAAGTGGCAATGCTGGTGCATGCTCCAGTTAAATTTTGGAATAAGGGTATGCTAACAGATCCCAGTGCCAAGTGGTGAAGAATTATTTCTTAGTCTTTGAGCCGGGGACTCGCATCCCTCCAAAGAAGAAAGCTTAAGCAGTAGTTATTAGCTCAGTCTACTCGACGGTTGCCGTTTAGGTTGTCAACAGTTCAGTGATAGCCATGGTTGTGAAAACCAAGACGGCCGTGGAGCTATGACTGATGTAAGAAACACGACGGATTTAAGAACTATGACTGTCATGAAAGCTATAATGACTGCAAGAACTATGACGACCATGAGAGCAATGATTGCCATGAGTACTGTGAAGACCATGAGAATTTTGACGAACGTATGAACTATGACAGCTGTGAGGAATATGATGGCCATAAGGACAATGACGGCCGTAAAGGACTACGACGGTCGTGGAGACTGTGTAAACAGTGACGGGCGTAGAAATTGTTCGTAAGAACTATGGGGACTGGTTATCATCGTTGCCAATTTAGTGGAACTTTGTACATACGTCAATGCCTTTACAAACTGTTTCCATGAATTCTAGATGTCATAGTAATGCAATAATGATAAAATTTCTCTCATATTTGTATATATATCACAAATAGATAAGCTAAATTCACTTATTTCCACGGTTTTGTGTAAGCCTTATCCTAAGTTTGGAAGGTAAACACAAACCAAATGGCAACAGTGCTAGTTATCATGAAGACGAGAACAGTCGTAGTTTTACGATGCTTGCAATGATTGACGGCCGTAAGGTCCACACATTGGTTAATGAGATGTGCCACCCTCTCATTTACGTTCTAAGAGAAGTGAAGGTGCATCAGTCACATTCACCTGCTGTCTACCAACGTTGGCACCCATCACAACCAGTCAATGGATTCATCTAGTTATCACATAGTCTGCATTGTGGGACTTAATAGACTTTGGGGTGACCCAAAACTTCAAACCTTTACAGGTAAGAAGAATTCAATTATTTTATATACTTTTTGGTATAATCTGGTTTGTTCCTATAAGAATGTTGACCAAACGCTTCTGTTCCTAGACAAGTAGTTATAGTTAGTTGATAGGTTGGTTCCTTTGTAGTAAAGTACTGTGGAACCATTCCTCTTATTGATAACTCATGAAACAAGTTTCAGTTTCTGATTGTACAAGGCGATTTTTTGTTGGGAGTAGAATTGGTTGCAATAGGTATCCCATAAACTAAGATTCAGGCCCACTCATTGAGTGAGTTTCTGGAGTATGGGCCATGAAGAAAACTTCAAGTCGAAAGGAGGTGGAACTACTTCTTTCACTATTTTAGGTAGCCAAGCCTAAGTAGTACACTCGTAACCTAGGATGCTATAGCCCAGCTAATCGAGTCATACCTTTTAGCTTAACAAGTGGGTAAATTCATAGCCTACCCCAGCTAGTCCGAATCTGCCACTACTATCTTAGTTTAATCTGAGTTGTAGTTCTTAGCTTAGACTGCTCGAACTAACTGGTTCGGGCATACATGTACCATAGTTCGAGCACACGTACCAATTTAACCTATCAAGTGGTTGAGGTCTTAGCTTTCAAACCTGCATTTACTGTCTTAGCTTAGTCTGAGTGGTGCAGTTCTTAGTTGGCTTAGCCTAACTCCTGGGTTAGCTAGTTCCAGCATACATGTCAACTTAGCCTAACAATGGGTTGATTACTTAGCATGGCCTTGCTACTTGAACATGCCTTTACTATCTTAACTTGGTCCGGCTAGTAAAGTTCTTGGCATAGCAGAGCACAGACTAGCACCTAGGCTACCCATTTGGAACACTTTTACCACCTCGGCCTAGCAGGTGGACCGTGGTTGTGGTTTTGGCCTAGCGTATATAGTATATAGTCCAAAGTTTCTTGGACAACTTTACCCTAACCTAAGTCGTTGAGTTTCTAGAATAAGCTAGTCTATCCTAGCCAAGACTAGTTAACGTAATTCTACTGATCAACTTAGCTTGGCCGAAGTGATGGAGGAGTTAGCCTAGCCTACTTGGTGGAAGAATTAACCTAGCCAAGCCAGTGTGAGCCTGGTCTTGCCAACTTAAAATAAGCTAACTAGTTTGAACTTGGCCATACCTACTTAGTTTAGGCTAACCTTGCACCTTCGAATGAGTCTCTTCCATCCTGGCCTAGTTTCTAAGTATTGAAGACATGAAGTCATGAACCTAGCCTAGCGTGTTCGAGCTTCAGTTGACTGAAGCAGGTTATTAAACTTCATGAGTTCTGGAAAAGGAAGGTTGAGAATTTCCCTTCTTCAAGAGCTTGAGGTTGGGTACAATTCTGGTTGCTTAGGTTGTTACAATTCTGTGTTAGGTTGCTTGAGAATAGCACCATAGTGGTTTCTGGCAGTATAGGGTTTCTCTTTTGGGCGGTAACATATTGAACATTATGTCCATACATTGTAACAGATCACCACAGGATGTTTCGCGGTTGGAAACTAACATTCCTTTTGCAGAATAAGCCCTGTCCTGTTAACAGGTTAATTTCTTGGACAGTAGGATAATTAGACCGTGTCTGAGTAGAATATATTATCATACGACACTCCTTTGGGCTTTCCTATGATATCATCCGTATACTTGAAGACCTGTCTACTACAAGGTTCTTGCTATTTGAGCAGGCTGAGGATTCCATTCGGGATACTCGGAACAACCTGGAGGTTATGCAAGCCCACCATTCTACCCTTTCTATCACATCCTGAACAGAGGGAGGGATTCCAGTAATTGAGGAGGACCCCAAGATGAGTGACTGATAAGGTTTATCTTAGCACAATCTTCTCTACCAGCTTCGTGTGGGGAAGGGGCACCACCGATATGTAGAATTATCTCTGGTCTGGAGTTTGCCCAGTATCCTTTTTCAAACTAACAGTTATAAGAGTTTGGGTGCAGAGCATCAGCTCGGATGTAAGACGACTTCAGAGTTCTTCGTCTCGCATATACAAAATGAGCTTTTGGCCGTGACTGCCTTTATAGAGGAGGTTTCTGTCCATTAAAGGCATTCTGTCAGTAGAGAAAAATCCTGTGGAGCTGTTAGAACAGAGGAAAGTCTGTAGCTACCTGTATGGGGATACACATTTGACTGGTGATTGGGTCATCTGTATGTGAATATCACTCCACACTGAGTAATCATCAGATGACTCAAGAGCATTGAACTGGCTTGTGCACAAAAGAAACTCAGATCTACTACGTGAAAACACTCTGTATCAGAGTAGACTCACTGGGGTACCACCGAGCCCATATGTCAGTCATGTTACAGGAAACTGACCAGGGAAACTGTTTTCCCTCTGACCTTGGTGAAGTGGGAGTACTCAATAGCCAGGTTTTTGACGTAGATTCAAAAGTAATTGGGTACAATAGTTTCCAATTTGCCTCAGTATCCAGGATAATGAGCCAATGTATCACAGGTCATGATGACAGTTATGCCTCTGTTTTTGTCACGCTCAGTACGGCATGGGTTTGTGTTAGAGACCTTCAGGAGGGCCGGCTTTGACTTGTCAAAGTACCCCGTGGTTATCTAAAGAACTCCATCTCCTAGAATAACCAGCCCGAGAAGAGTCTACTTGAGACTCAGAGGTCTGGAAAAACTAACCCCTATTAATAATAACCATCTCCTAGAATGTAAATGTGGTAGACGTTAAGTGAACACAAGCCAAACGGAGGAAGAGTGGTCAGAAATTTCCATGTATTTTTATTATTTGAAGTGATTAGTCAAGCCTACTCCTTGTTGTCAAGTTTGTACCAATTTGGGTCATATAGAAGGGAAGGTCATCAGAAGAATACGTGCCTTTCTGGCAATTAAGAACATATCCGTTAAAATGATCGTGAAGGTTGGTTTGTGACTGTATCGAACCATTTTCATGTTCTACATAAATTATTTTACCCACAGTTCATTGGACGTTTAATGGGAAGGCTCTGTCAGACCATTTTACTTTTCATGTTGTTTGACGAAGACTTTTTGTTGAGACAGGCCGAGTCAGGAAAGAAGTGCCCGAAACGAGAGAGTTTGATGACGGCGGGAAGGCAAGAACCCGTGACGTTTAGAGGAATGAACTCGCAGTGAGTAATTTAAGAAGGCGTCTGTTCATTGAATTTTGAGAGTTGGTTCATTGTTACGACAAACCACTTTCAATTTCCTATACATAAAAGATGTTGCGTAGAGGTCGTTGGGTCGTTTGGTGGGTGCTCAACAAATTGTGTAAATCATCCAGTACCCCTGGCGGGTCAGTCAGTATCTTGTCTAAGATGATGGTATGAATGTGAAATGGACGAGATAATGGTCTCTCCTTTTCAAATTTATTTCTCCTTTACTTCGGGCAGTAAGAAGAGACTACCATCATAAGCTGGAATGGACAAGATGCAGGTGAGTGAAGTAGCAGTAACAAGACATTCCTCTCCTCAGCAAGGGGGAGAGGAATGATAAGCCTACAAAAGTGGATACATTGGTTTGTTAGTAGAACATATATTCTTATCTTCCTCGAAGGCAATGAACTATGACACTGTGTAGAAACCAAGAAGACTGACTATGATATTCATATATATCTTAGATTCTGAAATACTGGTCAGTTGTTTCATAGAATACTGATTTGTTCATATACAGAACAAACCTTTGGTCTTAACATTAGGATTTTCTTTTGCCAAGCTGGAAACCGGTAGAATTAAAATTACACTTGTGAGATCCAGGGACTATTGGCATCTATACCAGGTCACGGGGCATGTATACCCAGAATGCCCTCGGCGTCCTGTGACCCATCAGTTATATTCCTACCGCCTTTAAGATAAGACGTTTACTGTATGTGATCAGTAAGAGCGTATAAGTGGTAAGATGGAAATTTTCGCTTCACCATCGGGATCTTCTGTCGGTTCGAAGAGGAGACAAACGAAATGCCCCGCAGTCAGTGGCTTTCCATGTTCTAGATTCCTAACTTCGGTGTCGACAGATCCTCATCACACGTGTAGTAGGTGCAGGGAAAACGTATGTACGATTACTAATCCATGTTCTGTTTGTCGGGGTTGGTCGATGGAACAGTGGAAAAAGTTTTATGAGAAAGGCCAGTACAAAAGGAAGGTGACGCCATCTTTGGATGACCAAACCTTACCGGCTGCTTTTGTATCAGCAATAAATTAGACAGCTCCATATGTTTCGCCACCTGCTTTTGATTTGTCCCATACCCCTTCGGTTTCTCCTAGTGATTCGTTATCGGAAACTTCAGGAGGGGTTTTTGGTAATTTTATGCATAATATGTACGCTCCTTTGTTACCAGCAGGGGGGGGGGGGGGGGCATCGCCATCTTTGTTCCAG
The DNA here is from genome assembly GCF_015104395.2 of Macrobrachium nipponense. Taxonomy (NCBI): domain Eukaryota; kingdom Metazoa; phylum Arthropoda; class Malacostraca; order Decapoda; family Palaemonidae; genus Macrobrachium; species Macrobrachium nipponense. Next base: position 184,527,196 of record NC_087200.1, on the reverse strand, counting down.
GTGCTGGCTCCCGAAGCGCATAGGATAGAAGGTACGTGGGCAGCGCTAGGCCTACCAACCTTGGAGGATTTGCTGTCGCATTATATGGTGTCACGATTCCAGCAGGGTCCGGCAGCGCTGAATGTCCCTCATCCCCTTGGCTTGTAGTTCATGGGAAATAATGCCGCGGCTACGCCATCAAATTCTATGTTTACGGCGATACAGAACGTGAGGGGTAGTTTGGCGGCAAACGTGCGGATGCCAGCAGAAGCCGCACAGTCTCTCCCTACAAGATTGGTGACGTCACAACATACGTCACACACCAATATGGTAGACGCAATGACGTCACAGACTACTGCTTCTCGGTCTACTTCGCTGCACCCGGACTCAAATACGCTTTCTGACTCGGCAGTACACACTGTAATGAAGAAATTACAGGATATAGAGAAGAGAATGGCTAAGAAAGACAAAAAGAAAAGGCGTGATTCATCTTCTTCTTCGTCTTCTTCCTCTAGTTCGGCGTCATCGCTAAGTTCGATGACGTTACAGCGAGCGCCAGTCAAGCGTTGGAGGATTCGGGATTTTGTGACTGATCCCTGGGCTAAGAGGAGAAGAGTGAATTCTTCTTCATCTTCAGACCAGGACTGTCGTATCCCAGTCAGCAGGAAAGTTGGGAAGTCAGTGGCTGGTAGGTACAAAGCTAGCGGATGAAGCCGTTTGCAAGAGTCCGAACGAGCGAGAGAGGCGACGGGCGATGGACTAGCGGCCGAGGTGTAGTTGCCAGTACAGATTACAAAGACTACGATACCGCGGGCAAAATCAACGTTGGCGGCGAAAAGTGCAGCAAAGAATAGAATGCAGGTTCCAGTTTCGCCCGTAAGGCCGTTTAAAATAAGGACAAAGGATGATAAGGCTCCTATTAAAAGAATGAAGAATAGAGAGTTGGCAATCTCTTGATACGTTGGTGGAAGGCGTTGTCTGCCTGAATGAAAGATCGAGGCCGAATTCTCCGACGCTCGTTGGAAACGATAGCAATCCTAATAGAGACGAAGTTATCTCAGTTTCAAGGGAGCCTTCATCTTGGAGGTCTAGACGAGATTCACGCTCTAGATCCGTGAGCAGAGAAAGAGTGAGGCGTTCTCGTTCCCCTGCTGACTATTCGGGATCAAGCCGGCGGCGGCCATCGGAGATCAAAGAGGCCGTGGCCGTAGGGGCAGGGGGCCGCGAAATTCCCGGCCATTTGTCAGAGGATAGGGGTGAGATAACATCCCCTGTGGCGGAGCACAGTATGTTAGAGCCGGAGGAAGAAGAAAACCAAGAGTTTCTGGCCTCGTATGCGGAGGTGATTGATTTGATTCATCAAGCAATGACCTTTCGGAGAAGACAGAAACATCTGCCAGTATGCTTCCTCCGGGAATTGACATGGTATTTGGATTGAAAAAGGATACCAAGGTGTCGTATGAATTGCCTTGTTTGAGTCATGCGGTCTCTGTTTTACAACACGTAAACGCACAGATTGCAGGAAGAGATAATTCCTTAAGATCTAATAGATCATTTAAATTTATTCCTCCTCCAATGATGAAACAAAGGAAATATTATACGACACCGACGGTCCCTTTGCTGTCTAGGAAAGTGAACTCTAATGTGGTAAGGTTAAGTCCTGGATTAACCTTAGATCAGGTTAAAATGGAGTGCCCTTCGATGACTTACCAAGAGGCTGCTACGTTAGAAGCAACAGCTTCTTCTGTCTTTCAGACTGCCTCTTGGTTAGATCTTTGGTCGACAGCAGTGGCGAAGATTGCATCCTTAGAATTGACAAGAAAGGTAGTGGATGAATCATTGTTCATTAGATTACTACAATCAGGTTCCAAAGCGATTGCATACTTGACTAACTTAAGTGCCAATGTTTGGGCAAGTATCCTGTTAATGAGGAGAGATGCAGCGTTGGCTAGACTAAGCTGCACTGTTGATTTGGATTCCCTGTTAGTGATGAGGAATGGGGATATCTTTGAGTCGCAATTGCTGTTGCCAGAGGTCATACTGGAAGAGGCTATAGATAGAAGAAGGATGGACACTAACGATAGATTGGTACAGCAGCCAGTTAGGAAAACGTCTTAACAGTCAAGCTACCTCTATGCAAATACCTCGGAAGAAGACAGTGAGACATAACATCCCTAATAGAGCAACAAAACAATCTTCTCCAAAGAGGTTAGTTCATCGGCCCTTTCACGATAGAAACAACAGAGGAAGGGGGAGTAGGGGAAGAGGGAGAGGCTCAAGAAGATAGGATGGGCGCCTCTCATCACTCGGCCACACCAGTGGGGGGTTGCCTGGCAAATCACTGGAAGGTGTGGCAGGAACTGGGAGCAGAGCAGTGGGTGGTGGATGATCTCAGGGTCGGGTATTTGATTCCGTTCGAGGTAACTCCGCCCCTGACAGAACAGCCATTACCTCACCTCGCTTATGCTCAGGAATCTCAGAAGGCCATTATTCTGCAAGAGGAAGTGAAGAAGATGATGGAAAAAGGGGCTGTGGAACAAGTATCCATTCCGTCAAAGGGCTTTTACAGCAGGATTTTCCTGCTACCCAAAGCCAACGGGGAGTGGAGGACAGTAATAGACCTCTCAATTCTGAATCTGTTTATAAGAAAAACCAGTTTCAAAATGGAAACTACAAAAACAGTTCTACAAGCAGTCAGGATCAAGCACTTTATGCCGACAATCGATCTGAAGGACGCATACTTTCAGATACCAGTCCATCAGTCTTCAGGGAAATTTCTTCGCTTCAGTCTTGCAGAGAAAGCTTTCAAATTCAAAGTCCTGTGCTTTGGATTGACAACGTCTCCTCAAGTTTTTACAAAAGTGTTCACTCTCGTGTCGACGTGGGCGCATGCTCAGAGGATCAGGCTAATAAGATATCTAGACGATTGGTTGGTGATAGCGAAGTCCAGAGAGAAATTACTCAGGGACAGGGCGACCCTCCTGCAGTTTTGTCACAGTCTAGGTATTGTGATAAATCAGGAGAAGTTGCAGTTGGATCGAAGTCAACGTTTGGAGTATCTGGGAATGGTTATAGACACGATAAAAGCCAAAGTATTCCCGACAGACCAGAGAATAGAGAAATGCAAAGAAGTGGTGAATGCCTTTCTGGGAAAACAAACACAGCCAGCAAGGCAGTGGCAGGTAGTACTGGGAATCCTAACTTCCTTGGAGAAGCTAGTACCACAAGGGAGGCTACACCTTCGATCTCTACAATGGAGGATGAAGGAATTTTGGTCACCAATAGTAGATCACCTGTACGAGCAAATTCCCTTTTCGGCAGAAGTGAGGAAAGACTTGCTGTGGTGGGTGAACAATGACAATCTGACAGTGGGTGTCCCCCTTCAACAACCCTCCCCTGACCTCTTGCTGTTCTCAGATACTTCACTAGAAGGCTGGGGAGCCCATATGGAGGAGTTGATGGTGTCGGCAAAATGGAGTTGCGAGGACAGAGAACTCCATATAAACGTGCTTGAGTTAAAAGTAGCGTTTCTAGCTCTACAGGAATTCAGGGAGAGAGTGAAGGGACATTCAGTGGTATTGATGTCAGACAACACCACAGTAGTAGCTTATATAAACAAACAAGGAGGCCTAGTTTCTCAACAGTTACATGTGATGACAGTTCGACTTCATCAGTGGGCTGTAGAGAACCTAGTAGACATTAGGGCCAGATATATTCCCGGAAAAAGAAACATAGTGGCCGACAAGTTGAGCCGCAGGGATCAGATACTGGGAACGGAGTGGTCCTTGCACCAACAGGTAGTGGACAGGATGCTCATGTTGTGGGAAAGGCCGATCATAGACCTATTCGCAACCAGGTACAACAAAAAGTTGGAAGTGTATTGTTCGGTAGTCCCAGACGTAGAGGCAGTAGCAGCAGATGCGCTACAACACCCTTGGGACAATCTGGACGTGTATGCATTTCCTCCATTTTGTCTAATCCGTCAGGTTCTGAACAGGGTAATGCGGTCTCAGAAACTCAAAATGACCCTGGTAGCTCCTTTATGGCCGAACTCCTAATAGACATGCCGAGAGAGTTACCCCCATGGAGCAACCTCCTATGTCAGCCGCACATGGAGAGGTACCACCAGTCTGTGAAGTCCCTATCGTTTCACGGGTGGAGACTGTCAAGTATCTCCTCCAAGCAAGAGGGTTTTTGCAAAAAGCAGCAACTCAGATGGCAGGAAATATCAGAAAATCATCTGCGGCAGTATACCAAGGAAAGTGGTCAGCATACTGTGATTGGTGTCGTAGAGGGAACTTGTCTTCACTCTATACCACTATTCAGCAGTTAGCAGACTTTCTGGTATATCTCAGGACAGAAAGGCATATGTCTGTATCTGCAGTGAAGGGGTACAGGGCTGCTCTAGCCTTAGTCTTACGAATGAAAGGGGTGGACATTTCGTCTTCATGGGAGTTGGCCATGCTGATGAAGAACTTTGAACAGTCATGTCCACCAAAGGAACTAAAAACCCCAGATTGGGATCTGACCATGGTACTGAGTAGTCTGATAAAACCCCCCTACGAACCACTAAGGCAGTCCACAGATAGGAGCCTGACCCTGAAGACAGTCTTCTTATTGGCTCTAGCTTCAACCAAAAGGGTGGGGGAGCTACATGGCCTGTCATATCTCATAAAGCACTCGAGAGGATGGAAGTCAATGGTATTCGAGTCTGTTCCAGAATTCGTGGCCAAGACTCAAAACCCAGCAATAATGGACGGCAGGTTCGACTCCTTTTCCATACCTTCCTTGGTAGACTTTGTAGACAATGACAAAGATGAGATGTTTCTGTGCCCCGTCAGGGTAATAAGAGAGTACTTAAGAAGGACAAGGCACCTCAGGCCAGGGTGCCGGAGGTTGTTCGTAAGTACAGGACAGAACAAGAAGGAAGTGTCCAGGAATACAATATCGTTTTGGCTAAGGGAGACGATCAGGAATGCCTACATGACAGAAGACAAGGGGTCAAATAGCCAGGAGAGAGCTAGAGCTCATGACATCAGAGGCTTGAGTGCTTCTTTGGCATTTAAGAAGAACATGTGTGTGGAGAGAATTCTGAAAGCTGGTGTTTGGAAACGCCAAACAACTTTCACCTCATTTTATTTAAAAGACGTTGCCCATAAATCCTTGGACACTTTTTTCCTTGGGTCCAGTGGTGGCGGCCCAACAAGTGATATAGCTCATCCAGTACCCCTGGCGGGTCAGTTTGTGTGTAGTCTAAGATGAAGGTATGAAAGTAGAATGAATGGGATGACTGGTCTTTTTTCTTTACTACTTTCTTTCTACTCCTTTACCTACGGGCAGTATGAAGGAGAGTACCGTCATATGCTGGAACGGACTAGATGCAGGTGAGGTGGTCAGCCATACTGTCAAGTTATCTTAGGTTATGGTATACTTTTCAGTAGCAACACACCCCTCTAGATAATAGGGGAGAGAGGGGTGAGGGTGGATCCAGATACAAGGGACAAGAGTAGTTTGTGAGAAGGGAAGGTTCTCTGTTCTCCCATAATGTGTAAACCATAGAATGGTATCAGCACCCAGTGAGGGAAACCAATAGATTCGCTTATATCTTTGGCTCTAGGTTCATTGTCCATTCTCTTGGAATTCCCCTAATATTCGGAAATGGATAAGGTGGCAAACTCCCAGTCAGCTATAGAGACTTACCTCCCTCCAATAAGTAAGTCTTAACAAATGACAAATTTTTAATCAATTTGTATTTTTCATAACTAACAAACCTGAGGTCTTGACAGGTAAAGGCCCACCTCGAACCACCCCTCTAGCAGTCTAAACTGGGTTAGAAATATAACTGGTTGGTCACAGGACGCCAAGGGCATTCTGGGTATACATGCCCCGTGACCTGGTATAGATGCCAATAGTCCCTGGATCTCACAAGTGTAATTTTAATTCTACCGGTTTCGAGCTTGGCGCTAGTAAATTCTAATGTTAAGACCTCAGGTTTGTTAGTTATGAAAAATACAAATTAGTGACAAATTTGGTATATTCAGAAAATTTATCAAAGGTGGCAAACTTCCAGTTGGTTAATAGTAATTACATCCCACCAAAAGTAAGTCTATCCTAATGTTAAGACGGAAGGTTTGTTTCGTATATGAACAAATGACAAATTTTTAATCAATTTGTATTTTTCATAACTAACAAACCTGAGGTCTTAACATACACAGGTCCACCTCTAACCACCCCTCTACCAACTAACCTGGGTTGGAAGAATAACTAACAGGATCACGAGTTATAGAGGGGTATGTGGGTGGCTCCACATGACTCGTGACCAAGCACAGATGCCAATAGTCCCTTGCGTACACAATTTTTTAACTTTACCGGTTTCCAGCTGGCGCCAAGTTATTTCTCCTAATGTTAAGGCCTCAGGTTTATTAGTTATGAAAAATACAAATTGATCAAAAAAATTGTAATTTTTCATAAAAGTAACTTACCAAGTAATGACAAAGCTAACTTTTCTACCTTGCACAGCAACTTTTTTGTTTTCAATTTGAGGTAGTGCTACTGTTTTGTCTAGGTGACAGCCACCTCCCTCTACTGGGGAAACACGGGAAACAAATTGGCAAGTAGGCTTCACTTCGTTTTTGCCAGTTCTGTTACATACAATGGCACCATTTGCAGCAGCTTTTTTTATGGTTTTCAGTTGTCTTTGCAGATTTAGATGAAGTACAATTACTTTATTTTGTAGCAGCCAGCCTTGGATAGTTTATCATTTTGTTTCCTTGTGTTTTTTTTTTTTTTTTTTTGTTGAATTATGTCTGATTCAAGCAGTTCTAGTATTTGCTATTGCAATGAAGGATGTAAGGCTAGGCTAACAAAGATTTGTTACGATCCTCGTTCTATCTGCAAAATGTAGGTGACAAGAGTGTAGCACAGAGAAAACTTTTAATGATTTTCTCATTGTATAGTAAGCAGTGGGGAACCCTAAAGTCTGACTTATGACAAATTAGAGAGATAGGAAGAGGAAAGCGGCTTTCAGAACGGAGACTTTTTCATAGCCTAGAAACTACTTAACCGAGAGAGAGGCTACCCTATTGCTCTCCCTATTATTCCTTTTCAGACTTTTTCTCCTATTCCTTGCCCTCCTATTCAATTTCCTACTCTTGTGCATGACTCCCTTGCTTCCAACCCCAATACCATTGCCAGTGTTGTATCTAGGTTTGATAAAAAGATAAACCTTGTGGCAAGTACAGTGGGAGAGTTAGGAGAGTCACTCAAAGCGATAATGGATGAAGTGTTTGCAGAGAAAGGGAGTGTGCAGTGCAAGTGGAGGCCGAACCTAGGAGAAGTCATACCGAAAGTCCAAGGAAGTCTGTTGGGGTTTGCCCAAAGATAGTCGTGCCTGTTGCACACTGTTGGCAGACAGCCATTGGAAAGGTGTGCCTTTGGAGGTGTATCTGTTATCTTCAAGTTCTTCCAACGACTCTGGCATGGACATAAGGTGCCACAAATGGTACCTAGACTTAACTTGTCCAGACTGCTTAAGTGCCCTGCCGAGGATGTTGGTTGCTGTTCAGGTCCATTTCCCATTAAGCGGTGTAAGAAATCTAGTACCAACCCTCAGCCTTTGTGTACTTATGCTGTGGACCCTCCTGTCCATTATCATCCTTTTTTGTCTACATGGCACAATCTAAAGGCCTTCCCTCCCAAATACCCAGCAATGACTCATAAGTGCCTGATGTCTGCTGCCAAACATATGGCACCACTTCCTGAGCGCCCAGCTCCAGCTCCTGAATACCAAGCGCCCGTTCCCAAGCGCTTTTCTCCTCTTTAGTCTACTCAGAGACCATGGTCTCCTACACCTTCGTCTTTGGATAATGACGGGGCAACTTTGGCTCATATTCAATGGCAGTCATCAGTAATCATGGACTTATTACATAAAGCTCCCTCTATTCCAAAGACCTCAGGATGCTATCATGTCCCCAGTCTCCTCAGAGGAGGAAGAGGTTGACAAAGAACCTGTTTCTCCTTCGGCCTATGCAGCTTGATTGCAATATCTTTCCTTGAATTTTCCTACCTTTTTCACTGCAGCTAGCTGGTCTCTCTGCTTCGACTATTTTAATGAGGAGTCAACCAGACGACAGGACAAGACTTACCAAGTTGGTGCTTTTTTCATCCTCCAAAAAGTCCATGGAGATGGAAGACTGCCTTAAGGCCAATAAGGAGCACGGGAAAGTGTCTTTCGCTCTTCCTGTCTCTCGTTTGATCCGCAGGAGGTACTTATCCTATGTAACCAGTGAAGCCCCTTCTTTGGGGGTTGCTGCCTCCTCCCAAGGTGACTTCTCTGGCCCCCTCGACTATTCTTGATATTCTGTGTTTTTGTCATTTGTCAGATAAGACTGAAATTATTTTTAAGATTTTTGAAAGTTCTTGGTTTTCTGGACTTGACAGTGGCTGCACTGGCTAAGAAAACTGAAGATTACCATAACCTAGCAGAAGATATTGCCTTGGAATGGCTTAGGGCTCTGTCCTGTGCCGACAAAGCCATTAGAGATGGCTCTCTAGAGCTTTCCACTCTACTTACATTTGGTGTTCTGGAGAAATGAGAGCTCTGGTGCTCCTTTACTTTAAAGGGAGTCATCCAGACTCAGAAGTTGGCCCTTTTGTTCTCTATTTTGGACCAGCACCACATCTTCCCTAAGGACACTGAAGGGAACTGCTTCAGACTAACAGAAAAAGTCTACGTAAGGCTTGTTAGTACAGTCGTCCAAGTGTCCTAAGGATTCTTCAGTTTTTCAAGCCAGGACTTCTTCACCCATCCAGCAGCAGCTCTTTTGTGGAAGTAGACCCAGATCACAGTTCAGGACTGTGCAAATGTTAGATTCACGGCCAAGCCCATTAAGAAGAACTCTGCCAAGAGAAATGCCTAAAATGTGAGAAGGATTGATTGATTGATTGTGTCTATTAGATCTGGCATCACAACATCCGGGTAATTGACACCGAAATAAATTAAATAGAAAAAATTAAATCTTAAATAAATTTCATACAAAAATATCTATAAATATATGTATATAAATTTTTTTTTCATATTTAAAAGTTCTTACATAGACAATTAGACAATCTATGTATAATTTAAATTTGGTTGAGGAGGCCTGCCTCCCTCATAAATTTATATAACTGCTCTATATTACAATCCTTTCCAAGAATTGTAGCTAGGATAAAATTACCTACTCTGTCACAGCCCCAAGACAGGAACCTATGTCTCAACTTCCCGAATCTGAGGCATTCAATCAACAAATGTTTCACAGTCAAGGGCACAGTACAGTTCTCGCAAAACGGAGGATATTTACGAGACATCAAGAACCCATGAGTGAGTCTTGTATGTCCAATCCTCAATCTGATCAACATCGTTTCTTGTCTCCTTAGCATATACGGATATGACCAAGGAGACACTGATGAAGTGATACTACGCATTTTTTGATTAGTTAAAATATCCTCCCACTGGGACTGCCAACATTTTTTTTATTCTCTGACCTACTAGAGGATACAAATCCCGATATGGTAGTAGGCATCTTGTGGGTTCTGGGGAGCTGACCGCAGACTTTGCAAGTTGGTCAGCTTTCTCATTCCCAGCCACCCCATCATGGGAAGGCATCCAACAGAACTTTCTTTCTTTCCCTCTTTTTAGTAAAAGCAGCCATTCTAATATATCTAAAATCAGAGGGTTTAAAGGGTTAAAAGATTCCAGCGACTGAAGAACACTTCTTGAGTCACAATATATAATAAAATTATTTTCATTCCGAATTAAAACTTCCTTTAAAACCTTTAAAATTGCGTAAAAATTGATGCAACAGATGATAACCTGCCGCTTCTCTCTACATAAGGGAAGGCTACACCAAAGCCGATGCCAGCATCTGACTTTGAGCCATCCGTGAAAACTACAGGAGTTATCATGCTGCAAAGAGTGTTCTAAAAATATTGACCGCATGGTCTCACTGCACAATTCTGTTTTGGTAAAATTAAAATATCTACAAAATTTTACCTCTGGAAAGTTCCAGGGGGACTAACTGAATATTTTGCTGGTAAAATCTCGATTCTTGGCATAGTTAATTCACGGACAATAAAATGCTGGTTAAAAACTTAGGTAGCCTCTGGAATCTATACCAGCTTCGAACCAGCAGACGCTTGTAATGAAGATCCAGTGGCACCTCATCAGCATCTACAAGCATGCTCTCGGTGGGAGATGATTTAAATGCTCCTGTACACAACTGTATTCCTCCATGATGAATTGAGTTGAGCATTTTAAGGCTATTTGGCTTCGCAGAAGTGTACACCTCACACCCATAACTTAATTTTGAAAAGACCAAAGCTTTATATAATCTCAACATTTGAGTTCGGTCTGCTTTCAAGCATTTTGCCTTAATATATTTCAGCTGTGGAATCCAGATCAGCTTGCTATAAAAAATCAAGCCAAGAAACCTTGTTTCACCAACACAGAATTTTCTGCCTATGAATGAATAAATCTGGATCAGGGTGGATCCCCCTTCTACGACAAAAGTGCATAGTTACCGTTTTACTGGCAGAAAATCTAAAACCATTAACCTCAGCCCACTTTACTATATTATCAATGCAGAACTGAAGGCGGCGTTCAGCCACTGCCATCCTTGATGCTGCAAAGGAAATCGACAGATCATCAACAATAAGGGTATAAGTTATATCTGGGGGAATTATTTTAGAAACCCCATTGATTACCAAGGCGAACAATGTTACACTTAAAACACTTCCTTGTGTTACTCCTTCTTCTCGATTGAACACATCTGACATTGTTGCTCCAACCTGAACCTGAAATATCGTATTTTTTAAAAAAGCCTTAATAAAGAGGGGCAAATTGCCTCTCAGGTTACATATCTCCATGTTGTATCATAAGCCTTCTCTAGATCAAAGAAAACGTGATGTGATGCTGCTTGTTGGCAAAAGCTTCACATATTGAAGATCCCATTCGTACCAATACATCAGTTGTGGAGTGCATACTCCGAAAACCACACTGAGCAGGCGAGAGGGATTTACCTCTTTCCAAGTACCACGTCAATCGTGTGTTCACCATTTTTTCCATGATCTTACACAAACAAGATATCAATGCAATAGGACGATAATTTTCTGTCTTGAATGGATCCTTTCCAGGTTTCACAAATGGCAGTAATTTTAACTTTGCCCAAAGCTTGGGAAAGATATGTTCTCGGTAAATTCTGTTAATTAGGCTTAATATGAAAAGTCTGGTATTTTCAGGGGCATGCTTATTCAGGGCTGATTCAAATTCTCTAATAGTAAAAGGAGCATTGTATTGCTCATGTCTTAAGGTATTAAAATCTATTTTGACCTGTTCCATTATCTGTCTTTGAGCTGAATATGGTCTATCATCATTTTTCTTCGCAACATTAGCAAAATGATTAGCAAACTCATTTGCCACTAACTGGGGGTCTGCTACCTCACAACCATTGATCTTGATAACTGGAGGTTGACAAGGAGTGAATTTGCCTGCCAATTTTCTAACTCTTCGAAACTAGAGTCAGAGGAGTTTTCGAATTTAGTGAAGACATGAATATCGTCCAAGATTTTCGTGCTTTTTTTATTTCCATGCGAAAATGAGCTCTTGCTCTTCGAAATTCTACACGGTAATACTCACATTTTCGTCTGCGGTATCTGGTGAAAGCAGATCTCATAATTCTGTGAGTTTCCTGGCCTTTACAAGTCCACCAGGGAACTGGCCGGTGGATAAATATGCCCGAAGTCCTAGGTATAGATTGAAGACCAGCCGAGAACATTATTGTATTCAAAAAGTCAAGAGCATCATCTACACAGGGATAGTCGTCAGCAGAGTCATCTATTGAGCTGTACTCTTGGAATGCTGCCGAATCAGCTTTACCAATGTTCCATTAGGTAGCCTTGGAGATGGAGGGCTTGATGCTACACTCACCACTATTGTGAAATGGTCGCTGGTAAATCTATCATTTATAGTTCTCCAATTAAAGTCAATAAGGCAATCATCACTACATGTAGATAAATCAAGAGCTGATAACGTGCCTGTTTGAACATGAAAATGTATAGACTCCCCAGAGTTGAGAATCCCCACATTTTCATCTTCTATGATGGAACCCAAGCACCTTCCTCTCTCTGATTGGTGACGATGTCACCCCAAAGAGGGTTTCTGCTATTCATATCTCCCAAAATAACAAAAGGACGTGGTAACTGTTGAATAAGAGATTTAAATTCATTGATGGGGAAGACTTCGTTAGGTGGTAGATAGAGAGAGCATACTGTATATTTTCTTTGTAAATGGATCTGCACACCTATCACTTGCAATGCTGATTGGATACTAACAGGATTTTGTGGGGTGTCATTTCGAACATACAAAACGACACCACCATGGCTTCCAATATTTAGGTTATAGGTGGAGTGATAGGATGTATACTCTCGTGGGCTGGGGCACATATTACCTACCAATCATGGTCTCCTGCAGAGCTATACAAACAGGAGACACTTCTGATATGAGCAGCCTTAATTCTTCCTATTTAGCTCTTAATCCCTGACAGTTCCACTGTAGAAAATTAATGAATTTACTTTTCTTTAGAGGCTGTTAAATTAGAGCCTCTTTTAAGAGCTTTCAGCTTACTGACTTACTCCTTTTTCTTGAAGGAGACTGATTATTTATGGCTGCCTTCCTTTCCAGAGGGTTATCGGTCTCAGGAACACCAGACAAAGCTGGTGCTGCCTGAGGAGGGGTGTGAAGATTGGACATTGGTGCATCCTCCAAAGGATCAGAAGCACCATTTAAAGCTGGTACAGCCTCCATCGAGGTGGAGTGGCCAGGTATACCCGGCACAGCTTCCAGAGAGGTAGGAGTACCAGAAATCACTGGTTCTGCTTCCATAGAAGCAGAAGTGCCAGAAACCACTGGCACTGCCTCCAAAGAGGCAGGAGTGCCAGAATCAACTGGCACTGCCTCCAAAGAGGCAGGAGCACCAGAAATCACTGGCGCAGCCTCCGAAGAGGCATGAGTGCCAGCAATCACTGGCGCCGCCTCCAAAGAGGCACTAGTATAGGTCGTAACTGGTTTTTTATTTACATTATCTTTGGTGACATTGATATTTCTTCTTCGGTTGGCAGCAGCACTGGAAAAGGATATTCCTGGTCTAATGTACTGACTCAACTCTCTCTTTTGCCTCTCTAAATGTGATACGTTCGGTTACCCTTAATGTCTGAATTTCTTTTTCCATGATGTATACATCACAATTAAGTGAAGATGATGGATGATTGTCTCCACAATGTATATATCTGGCTTGCTTATTACATATGCCATGCTCTGGTTCACTGCATTTAACACAAGTAGCAGGCTTGCCTTGTAGTTTCTGTCTACAGGACCTTAACATATGTCCGAATTCTTGACAATGAAAACATCCCCTCGGTCTTGGGATATATTGTTTAACCTTGAAATGTAACCAGGCTGCTTTCACTATACTAGGCAATCTGGTGGAATTGAATGTAACAATTAAATTGGGAAGTGGGACAAGGACTCCATTTATCTTCTTCTTCATTCTTTCAATTCTTCTTATACCTTGATCTTTTAATTCTTTTAAGAGCTTTTCTTCAGAGTATGTCATAAGCTGGGGTGCATATATCATGCCCTTGGAGTAATTCCAAAAAGCATGTACTGCACACTCTACTTTAATCCTCTAAGGTGAGATAATGTTTATAGCTTGTCACTTTCTTTTCCTGAGGCAGATTCCACTGTCAGCTTTCCTCGCCCCTCAGAAGAAATCTTAGGCTCTCGGCCACAACACTTGACAATATCTCTATATACATTAAAAATGTCACAATCAGAGTCTTCCAAATTAAAAGTCAAATATTTATCATATGAGTTTTCAAACATTCCGGGTCCTATTTCAGATACTATATTTTTACTAAATTTCCCTTTACTCAGTACTGGAGCATAGGGTTTCAGTGTAATTACACGGGAAGGTTTGATTGATTTTTCCAGAGGAAGGTTGCCAGTGGAGGTTCCTGCGGTCATCAACTGTGCCGATTCACTACCATCAAAGGGTCCAGGGGTATTTGAATCTTTATTCGTATTTATCAAAAAGATTAAAGTAAGAAAAAATAAATAAACCTGAAAACCTTAAAAAGATATCATCAGCCTTTCATGCAGTCTATTCTTCCACTAATGGCACAAGTGAGAACCGACTCCCAAATGTCCACATCCCTACCCTACCCCGCAGGGGATGGCACAACATGATTAGAGTGGCCCAAGTGTAGGCCAAACCTGCTTCATAGGACTGAGAGTATTACCAGAATACAATCATCCCCACTCTAATTACATTAGTATAGGCAAACCGGACAGAATGCCGAGAGTCCTATCCACAAAACTAGACCCCCCTGGAATCCGTGGTCCAGCCCTGCAAAATAGTTTCGCCTGATATCACTCAGGTCCGAACATTATTGGGTAGTTGATGGTCCTGCCACGGTTCCCACTATTTAGCCTCAGATATAAAACCCAGTCCCAGCTATGATATTTTTTCTGTTTACCAGGTCCAGTAAATTTCAGCAAAGGTGGAAAGTTCCACAGAAATTAAGCCAAATATTTAGAATCATAGGATTTTTGGGACTCTCGAGTTTGAACTCGGGAACGAATTCCTAGGGCTCAAGAGCCCCCTCACCACGTCAAAGTCCCAATACGAAGGGGATGTGAGAAGGAAGTCCGTCATGTGCCTGTAGGAGCCATACTTCTGGAATTTTGGGAAAAGTGGCCAAGTGGAGCAGAGCCCTGGATCAACAAGGTTTTGAAACATGGCTGCGTCATTCCGTTCCAGGAGAGCCCACCACTAATCACTTCTCCCATTACATTGACAGCATACTCGATAGGCTCTGACTGATATTCGGCCCTTTTGGACAAAGTGTCCCCTCTCATCAAGAAATAGGCCATAGAGGAAGTCGAAAACACCAATATGGGTTTTACAACACACTTTGTGGTACCGAAAGCATCGGGGACCTGGAGACCTGCCCTCGATGTAAGGGCTCTCAATCATTTTGTTATGAAGACAAAATTCAAAATGGAGACAAGTCATTCAATCCTTCCATCCATTCACCAGGGCGACTGGATGATAAATGTAAATATTCCAGGAAATATTCAAGGATTGTCTTCTAGGACAATTTGTGTCTGTTTCGGACCCTTTGCTTCAGCCTTTCTACAGCCCTTCAAGTATTTACTCAAGTCCCAGCTCCTCTCTCCAAATGGCTCCACTTAATTGGGATCAATGTTAGCCTTTATCTGGACGACTGCCAACTTCGATTCCCATCGAAAGACAGGTGCATGAAGGACCTCACAATATGGAGGAGTAATTTTAGTTTATATTTGACAACATCTCCAAAGGTTGTGTGAGAGAGAGAGAGATTGGGTGGAAGAATGAATGGGAGTGGTTAGATGGCGGTCGGAAGCATGTCTGTTTGGCACTCTGTAGGTAGTCAATGGAAGTCTGTTACGAGAGTTGTAAACAGTGAGGCGTCTGGCCAAGTCAGTGTTGGTTTTGGCAGCAGTTTTCCTTTGGTGTTTCGTTGTTTGGGTGTTATTTGATAGATTTTGGGGTTGTGAAGTTGTTGTGCGTGTGTCTGTCTGGTTGTGGTGAGGTTAAGAAGGTTGGTGGTGCATTTTCGGTGTCTGTTAGTGGTGGTTGGGGGCAGGGTTGGTTTTGGCGGTTGTTGTACTGCTGTAAGTCGTGTAGTTGTCGTGTGTTTTTTTCAGGCGGTTGGTGTTCATCTGCATTTAGTCGTTGGGTTATTGAGTTTTGTGGGGTTGTGGGTCCCGGGTGGTTGATTTGTTTGGTTGTCGGCGGTGGTTGTGTGTTGGCTAGCCTATAGCCTATAATCCAGTGGACGACAGCACAGCCTAGTCCTAGGTATCAGAAGCCAGCGGTGAGTACCTGTTTGTGTTTTGTTCTGTATGTAGGTATTGGGGCAATTGTCCTGCTGTGTTTTTTAGTGTTAAGTGGAAAGTGTGATTGAGGGTGGGTTTGATAGCCGAGAACAGGTTAAGTTTATGTGGGGAGGTTACTTGTTTTTGTGATCCCGCCACATTATTTTTTGGCGCCCGAACAGGGACTGCTGGTGTGGCAGCTGCAGGACAATTGGTCTAGGCTAGTGTTTGATTGGTGAGAAAGTTTGGGATGGAAGGATTGAGTGAGGTGGAGAGGCTGAAGGAGGAGTTAAGGTTGGAGAGGGAAGTAAGAGGACAATTGGAAGTGGATAATGAGAGGTTGAGGGTAGAGTGTGAGGAGCTGAAGAGCGAGTTAGAAGAAATGAGAGGAATGCTAAGGTAGTGCAAAAGTGGAGAATGGTTGAGAAAATGGATGAAAAATTCTTAGTGATGATGAATGCAGTGCAGGAGATGATGAAGGGGTTCATGGGAGAGAGGGAGCTGTAGGGGGTAGGCCTACTAGGTCTTGTGATAGGCCAGAAGTGGTAAAGACAGTGGAAGAGCAAGGGGATGAAACTACGAGTGACGAAGGTGACTTGTTTGTGATAGGTAAAGGAAAGAAGGGAAAGAGACAGGATAAGGATAAACCTGAGGACAAGAATAAGAAGGGGGCTGACGAAAAGAAGACAACTAAGGGAAAGAAGGTTAGGAAGGGTGATGGACAGTATGAGACTGGGACTGAATACATTGGGGAAAGGGCTGAGAGTGATTTAGATAGCGGTGAGTGGAAACAGGTGGGTAGAAAGAAGGGCAAGAAGAGCGTAATGAGGAGCATGGATGTTAGTATGGAAGTTGATTCGCTGTATTCGGACGAGGTTAAGAGGGATCAGAATGGTGGAAGTAGCGAAAGTGAGAGTGAGCGGGAAGTACGAAAGGCTGTATATATGAGAGAGATACTAGATGTGCACAATACGAGGAATATGGTAGTAGGGACATAGGGGATTTTTTTAAGGAATATGAGAGGTATTGTGAGGCAAAGTATGGGGATAACAAGAGAGTCTGGGCAAGAGAGTTGGGTAGCTTTTTGACAGGATTTTTTGTTGAATATGTATGGGGTAGTGATGAGTGTGGGGAATGTGCCTTATGAGAGTGTGAAAGCCAGGATTGTGGAACAGGCGAAGAGGATAAGGAGTAGTGTTAGATATAGGAGAAAACATGGTTTTGATGAGGTAAGAATGAATGTTGGTGATCTTGTCAATGTATGTGTGCAGGTTGGAAACATTAAGCAGGAAAAAGTTTGGGGATGAAGGATAAATGAGTGTAAAGAGTTAGTGAGGAAGTTGTTGGCGACTGTGCCTGAGAGTGTGTATGAGTTTGTAAATCTGAAACGTAAGGAGAAAATGCGATGGACGAATGAAAGGTTGTCGTGGAACGACATTTTGGAAATAGTAGAGGATTATGAGCTGGATAGGTGTATGAGAGTAGAAGTGTAGTATTAGGACTGAAGTGGCTGATGTTATACCAGAGTTTAAGAGCTATAGGGAGGCAGTTTTGGAAGGGCCAAGGCGAATGGTTGATAGGAGCGTTAGAGCCAGTAACGTAAGTATGGTTAGCCCTAAGAGAGATCGGAGTGCAAGCGTTGGAAGAGTAGGGTCGGTTAGTCATGAACGAGAGCAGCAGTGTTACAGATGTGGAAAGCTAGGGCACAGGAAGAATGAATGTCGGTGGGCGTTGGGAGCTTGCTTTGGGTGTGGGCAAACAGGGCATTTAGTGAGCGAGTGTAAGAAGGATAGGGATATTAAATGCTACAGGTGTGGGCAAGTAGGGCATATAGCAAGTGGATGTCGAGGTACTCGTGTGACTGAGGTTTGCGGTAATTGCGGGAAGAATGGGCATTATGCTAGGATGTGTAAGGAACAGCGGGCAAAATGTGTTGAGTGTGGAATGGAAGGTCATGTGGCGAGTGTGTGTAGGCGAAAGAGGATGAGTCAGGTGGGAGTTCGGGAACTAGGTACAAGGGATTCAGTTGGGTTGGGTCCTCTGGTGTGCGGTCAGTAAGAGTGATGCATGTGCGTGAAGGATTGTTGCATGAAAAGTTTGGAGGAAGAGCTCATGAATGTATGAGTGTAAAAGTGAGGTGCAAAGGGGTGTGTTTGGTTGCTTTGATTGATACTGGCTGCAGTGTCAGTGTTCTTTTTAAGAATGGATGTGACAAGTTGCGGAGTGAGTGTGAAATTAGGAAATGTAAAGGGGAGGTACGAGGAATAGGAAATTTGGGTATGCCTGTGGTAGGAATGTTGCGTGAAAATGTAGAAATCGAAGGGGTAGTGATGGATGAAGGTGACTTTTCTGTGATCGAGGGAAGGAGTGATAAGTATGATATGTTGTTAGGATACAGGTTCCTGAGAAGTGTGGGATGGTGGTCATCCGAGCAGGAATATGATTGAGTTGCATAGGAAGGGGAATGTACATGGAGAGTTGTACTTGGATGGGGATGGAGGAGTAAGCAGTAAAATATGGAAGGGAGTGCCGTTGGTTGCGAAAGAGAGTGTAAAAGTGCCGCGAGAAGTTGGAGAAGTTGTTAGTGTGAAAGTTGCGTGGCCCGATAGTCTTGGGATTGTCAAAGGTGACAAGTGTGCATATGTGGTTGAGGGTGTGGATGCGAACAAGTTGGTAAGAGCGAGTGTGCATGTGTACGACGGGATTTTGGATATGGAGAATCCTCAGGTTTTTGTGGCCTCATTGCGAGTGTTAGGAAAAAGCGAGTGCGGGGTATACGTGAAGGTGATTATGTGGGGTTGTTGTATACGTTGGTGGATGTGGACGACGAAAGATATGTTAGGGTGCGGCAGGTGATGACAGGTAGCATGAAAGAAAGTGAATGAGTGGAAGTATGATGAGTTGAGAAAGAAAAAATTGGGGTGGATGAAAATGTTGGTGATGACAAGAGGGAGCGGCTGATGCAGATGTTGTGGGATAGGCGGGGTGCGTTGAGTTGGGGTGATGAGGATTTCAGGGGATCTAAGCTCCAGAATTCAAGATAGTTTTGAATGACGATACCCCCATATATCAGCGTCCCCGACACTTTTCTGCGCCTATTGCCCGAGAGATTGAGGAACAGTGTGAGGAACTTGAGAGAGTGGGAGTGATCGAGAGGCAGCAGATGCTTGGAATAGTCCCATAGTCCCAGTACGCAAGACAGATGGGAGTTTGAGGATGTGTGTGGATTACAGGAAGGTGAATGAAGTGACTGTGAAGGAGCGATTCCGATGAATGTGGTGTCTGATTGTGTGTATAAGATGCATGGGATGAGAGTGTTCACAAAATTGGATTTGGTAAGGGGCTATTACCAGATGCCTCTTGAGGAAGGGAGCAGGCATGTTACGGCTTTTTCGAGTGGTAGCTGCCACTATCAATTCAAGAGGTTAAGTTTTGGATTGGCTAATGCGCCTGCTGCCTTCCAGAGGGCGATGAATGTAGTTTTGGCTGGTTTTGATAGAAGGAAGGTGACTGTGTTTATAGATGATGTTTTGATTGCAAGTGAAACTGTTGAGGAGAATGTGGAACTGCTTGAGAAGGTGTTAGAACGGTTGGAAGAGGTTGGAGTGAAAGTGAAGCTGGAGAAGTGTACGTGGTTGGCTGGGGAAGTGGAATTTCTTGGTCATAAGGTGAGTGCGAGTGGTGTAAGGAAGAGTGAAAAGTTTGTGGAAAAAGTAAAGGAGTTTCCACGTCCCCGGACCGTGCGGGAGTTAAAGGGTTTTTTGGGTCTGATTGAGTTTGGGAGGAAGTTTGTTAGGGATTGTTCGGGTATAGGGAAGCCGTTGACTGAATGGACCGGGAAGAAAAATTGTACTAGCTGAGGTGGATGATTAGCGAATGGTGGGAGCATTTGAGAGATTGAAAGAGGAGGCTGCTAGGGACGTCACCTTGGCTTTTCCGGACTACAGTGAGGATGCCAGTAAGCTTGAGTTGTATGCTGATGCTAGTAAGTTTAGTATGGGAATGCTTGGTGGCAGATGCAAGAGGTGAATGGGAGGGACAATTGAGAGTGATTGCGTATGTGAGTAAAGCTTTTAATAAAGCAGAGCTTAAGTATTCGGTGGTTGAGAAGGAGCTTGCGGCAATAAGGTTTTGTGTGAAAGCGTTGAAAGTGTTTTTGTATGGGGTAAAATTTGTCATAAGGACAGATCATCGGCCGTTAGTTTATATGATCAAGAAGGAAAGTGTGAATGCTAGGATTTCGAGGACAATTGAGGATTTGAGTGAGTTTGATTTTAGCTTAGAATATGTGCCGGGGAGTAAAAATGTGATTGCTGATACGATGTCTAGGATGCATGGTAAGGACAGTGGTGTTGTGAAAAGTGACTGGGATCCGAATATGGTACCTGAGGGGTTGGTTGTAAAAGAGAGGTTTGAAGGGAATGACAGAATGTGTGAATGTTTGTTTTCAGCATTGAAAAACTTGGAAGGTAAGGGTCTGTTGAAGAGGTACCCGGTAGTGTGAATGAGTTGCGAGTGAAGTTGATGAGTGATGTGCAGAAGGAAGTGGCATGTGCGGAGGAACAAGGTGGGCAAGGAGAAGTGTTGTATGAATTGTTGTCAGCAGTAGCTGAGTTGTTTGGAATAAAAGTGTTGTTGTATTTTGGATGGGACAGACCGGTTGAATATCGAGGAAGGGTGAGTACTGGTAATGAACTTGGGGTTTTGATGATTCAGTGCGGGGAACGTGGTTGTAATTGGTTGGTTACAAAAAGGGGACTGTGAAGGGGATCTGAGTCAGAGTTGTGGAAATGGGGAGTTAGCTGAGGATGAATGTGATGAGGAGGATTGTGATGTGGATAACCAGGTGGACGTGGTAGTGAATGTGTGTATGCATGGGACTCGAGGGAAAATGGTGACGTTTGTCCAAGTAAATGATAGTGAGTATTGTAGTTTGGTTGACACAGGGGCACAAGTTTCCTTGGTGAGTGGGTCAGTGGTGAGTGAACTTGAGAGATGTGATTGGGAAGTGAAAAGGCAGTCTACAAGTGTGAGAATACATGGGTAGTATGGGAAGAGGTACGGTTAAAGGTTAGGTTGGGAGATCTGAGGTAATGCATAACTTTATAGTTATAGGAGAAAATGATATGCCATCTTGTTTTTTAATAGGGATAGATTTTTTGAGGATCCACGATATAGATGTAGGAAATGGAATTCTTAGAAAGGGGGGCAGGCAAGTAGCTAGGATTCAAGATGGTAATGTGTTTGTAGCAAACTTTGTGGGTATGGTTGATATTGCTAGGAGTGAGAATGATCTGTTGAGTGAGGAAATGCAAAATAAGTGCCTGGAGATAAGTGTGTTGCGACAATGTGTTTTGGGAGGAGTGCATGTGGAAGACTGGCCATGTGAGTTGGATGTATATAAGAGGGATGCTAAACGTTTTGTGGTGTGTCAAAAACATAGTGTACTTTTTGCATCAGGAAGGGGTGTATGACAAGGAAGTGTATGTGCCAGTGTTTTCGGTTGAGTCAGCTGTGAGTATGTGTTTGTTGGTGCATGATCGGTTTGGGCATATGGGAAAAAATAAGTTGTGGGAATGCATGAGAGAGAGATTGTATGCTCCTGGGTTGAGTAAGATTTGTGTGGATGTGGCTGTCACGTGTGAAGACTGTCAGAGGGGAAAGTATCAGAGTGTGCATGCAAGTCCACCTGTGTTGCGATTGCAGATGAAAGAGCCGTTTGAAATGCTTGTGATTAATTGTGTTTCTTTGCCCAGGACTGCGAGAGGACACGTGGGGATGATTGTGATGGTGGATCACATGAGTAAATTTGCTTATGTGGTTCCCATCAAAGATAAGAGGAGTGAAACTGTTGCACGAATGGTGGGTCAAGTGATGTTGCCCATGTGTGTGTGTAAGCCAGCAAAAATGTTGAGTGATAATGGACCTGAGTTTGTGGATGGGAATTTGAAGAAAATGTTGAAGGAATGGGGTATTGTGCATGTGTATTCTACTCTGTATATGCTCAGTGCGAATGGGTTGGCTGAAAGGACTGTTAGGACGATGACTGAGATTTTGCGAATGATGAGTAAGAGCGACAAGGATTGGGATATGTATGTAGGACCGTGCATTTGGGGTATTATAAACGACCACACTGCAGAGAAGTATTATAGGTATGTTCTCCTTGTAAATATGTGTTGAATTTTGAAAGGATTGTCAGACCGCGGTTGGGTCTGTCAGAAGGTGATCGGGATTTGTGGAAGAAAGCGAGTGAAAGGTTTGAGAGTTTTAAGATTGGGGATAAGGTGTTGAAAGAGGTGGTTGAGATGGGAAGAATGAATGTGAATAAAGTAAGGGAGAAATTTGAAGGGCCTTTTGAGATTTTGGAAGTGGGACGAGTGGATTGAGTTATGTTTTGGGGAAATTGCGAGTAGGTGGGGGACTGGATGAGGTTAGGGCACACCATAACCAGCTCCGTAAGTGGAGGGAAGTACCACACTATGTTCGGGAGAATGCGATGAGTGAATGGTTGAGGGTGAATAAGTATGAGCCGACTGTTGGTGAACAAATTGGTCTGGGAGATCAACAGTTGGTGTTGGTTGAGTATGGAAGAAAACAGAAGAGTGTGGAGAGAGGAAGTGGAAGGGAAAAGCGTGAACGGCATGGTAAAGGGGTTGGTGGTAGGGTGCAAACGGTTGATAAAGCGTGTGCTACGGATGACTTTGGGGGAATGAATGATACTTGTAGTGTATGTGGGTTTGAATTGACAGGGACAAGTAAGACTTCAGTGAGAAGGAAACTGAATAGTGAGGAGGTGGTTGATAGGATGGATAAGTCTTTGCAGGAGTTTGACAGAAGTATGGATGAACTGAGTGGTTTGGTGGCCGAAATAGGGGAGATGTTGGAACCAGAGTTGGAAGACATCGGTGAAGTAGTGAATGGAATTTGGGAGGATGGTAGTGAGGGAGATAATGGGAGTTTGAAAGAAAGTGGTTTGGAAGAAGTGAATGGCGATGTAACTGAAAGAGTGTATGATGGTCCTCAAACAAGATCCAGGGGACCTGCATCTGAGCATCCTTGGGTGTTGCGAAAGGCAATTTAGTGTGGATGTTGTGAGTGTAAGGAGATGTTGTCAAATGTAATGGGGGAGGTAATATGGAGGAGTAATTTTAGTTTATATTTGACAACATCTCCAAAGGTTGTGTGAGAGAGAGAGAGAGATTGGTGGAAGAATGAATGGGAGTGGTTAGATGGCGGTCGGAAGCATGTCTGTTGTGGCACTCTGTAGGTAGTCAATGGAAGTCTGTTACGAGAGTTGTAAACAGTGAGGCGTCTGGTCAAGTCAGTGTTGGTTTTGGCAGCAGTTTTCCTTTGGTGTTTCGTTGTTTGGGTGTTATTTGATAGATTTTGGGGTTGTGAAGTTGTTGTGCGTGTGTCTGTCTGGTGTGGTGAGGTTAAGAAGGTGGTGGTGCATTTTCGGTGTCTGTTAGTGGTGGTTGGGGCAGGGTTGGTTTTGGCGGGTTGTTGTACTGCTGTAAGTCGTGTGGTTGTCGTGTTTTTTCAGGCGGTTGGTGTTCATCTGCATTTAGTCGTTGGGTTATTGAGTTTTTGTGGGGTTGTGGGTCCCGGGTGGTTGATTTGTGTTTGGTTGTCGGCGGTGGTTGTGTGTTGGCTAGCCTATAGCCTATATCCAGTGGACGACAGCACAGCCTAGTCCTAGGTATCAGAAGCCAGCGGTGAGTACCTGTTTGTGTTTTTTGTTCTGTATGTAGGTATTGGGGCAATTGTCCTGCTGTGTTTTTTAGTGTTAAGTGGAAAGTGTGATTGAGGGTGGGTTTGATAGCCAGACAGGTTAAGTTTATGTGGGGAGGTTACTTGTTTTTGTGATCCCGCCACATTATTTTTTGGCGCCACAACAAGATTATTCTTACCAAGGAACTGGATCTTCTTATTAATCTTTAAGGTCCCAGTTGATCCCATTGCAAAAGATCCTCTATTTGGGGATGACTGAAAGTGCAGATTTTTTGGGTTTCTGCATCTCCCAAGAGAATTCCCAGCTCCCTTCAGATGGTCCAAAGTTTTCTAGCCCTTTCGTTTTGCTCAGCTCAACATTGGATGTGCCCACTGGGGACTCGGGCATCCATAAAGATGCTTGTCACATTAGGCAGGCTCCACATAAGAGTTCTCCACCTCTTTCCGAAAGACAATTGGAACAGGAAATCAGAGTCGGACACTTACATGTTTCTAATCACCCCGGAGATTAAATCAGACGCAGTGGTGGCTGTCTAAAGAAGTATCAGAAGGGAAGT
This sequence comes from Macrobrachium nipponense, assembly GCF_015104395.2. Taxonomy (NCBI): domain Eukaryota; kingdom Metazoa; phylum Arthropoda; class Malacostraca; order Decapoda; family Palaemonidae; genus Macrobrachium; species Macrobrachium nipponense. The sequence goes on along the minus strand of NC_087200.1, from coordinate 184,502,977 downwards.
CCCTTCAACCTTAGAGCCCAGAATTAGACTTTTATTCAGATGCCTCGGACACAGGCTGGGGGGTCCTATTGGAGGATCAGGAAGTATTTCGTACATGGACCCCAGATCAGCAAAGCCTTCATATGAATGTGAGAGAAATGAAAACAGTTCACCTAGGCCTTCAGTGTTTTTCGACCATGGTCCGCAACTAGACGGTAGTGGACATGCAGATAATACCACTACCTTGGCATATATTGAAAAATAAGGCAGTGCCCATTCAATTTCTCTGGCAAGCAGCAAGAGATCTCCTGTGGGCAGAAGAAAATCAAGTGGTTGATCACATGATTTATCCAGGGGAATTGAATGTTATGGTGGACAAGCTGAGCCGTTGAAAGCAGGTCCTTCCCACCAAAAGGACCCTGGTCACTGGTTTGTCTGGATCTTTGGAAATTCTTGGGCAGCCTGATGATAGACCTGTTTGGCACCTCCAAGAACCGTTGCCTTCCTCTGTTTGCTCCCCAGCCCCAGATCGTCTTGCATGGGCAACAGACGACATTGTGAAAGATTGGTCCAATCTGGACCTTTATGCTTTTCTGTTCTTCAGCATGATCAGTGAGAAAGTTTGTCACACCATAATGCAACTATGACCTTCATACTCCTGTTTTGGCCCCTGAGGGAGTGGTTCCCTGACCACCTTCGGCTTTACTCGGACAGCCACACATCAAAAGACACCACCAAGGGTTGTTCGCTGTTGCCCTGACACAGGCTTCAGACTGTCCGTAAGTTAGTCAAAGCAAAAGGTTTTTGCAAGGAGCTACAGAGGCAATTGCACGATGCAGGCAAAAATCATCTGGCTTTGTCTACTAAGCCAAGTGGGTAGTCTTCCATGGATGGTGCTGAAACCACAATGTCTCTTCTTCTGAGACCCCTGTAACTCAGATTACTGATTTCCTCCTTTATCTGAAGACCTTGAGAAATTTGTCTTCCTCCATCATTAAAGGATATCAAGCTATGATTAGCTCACTTTTCAAACATAGAGGCCTGGTGACCAGTTAATGTCCTTCAATACGACGAAAAAAGACAATCTAGTTTCCTGGAATCTGGATATGGTCCTGAAGTGGCTGATGGGTCCAACATTTGAAACCCTTCGGTCTGCTTCCCTTAGAAATCTCACATGCAAGACACTCCCTCTTTGCTTTATCTACTATGAGCATAATTGAAATTCAAGCCATTTATAAAAGGGTAGGTGTTTCCCAAGGAGATGCAGCAGTTTGTTCTTTCACCCTAGGTTTTTTTGTTTAAGAACCAGGTCCCATCCAAGCCCCGGCCTCTTTCTTTTACCATTTAGAATTTAATGGACATGATACATCTCGGTAATGAGGAAGAAGCACTACTACTTTGTCCAGTCAGAGCTTTAAGTACTATAGTATCTGAGCAGGTCAGAAAAGCTCAAGAGGTCCATCCAGTAACCTCTGGTGTTCAGTTAAGAACCCATCACGTCCTTTGTCTAAGAACGCGTAGTTCTTACTGAGGGACTTTATTTCAGAGGCACATTCACAGATCTACGAGGATATCTTGCCAAATTTTAAAGTGAAAGCTCATGGGATCAGAGCTGTGTCTACCTCTTAGGCTTTCAGGCACAATATGTACCTGTCTTCCATATGTGAAAACGATGTTTGATGATCGCAGTACCTTTGAGTTGTTATCGGTGGCTAGCATGGTATTGGGCCAGGAATTATGAGAAGCACCTTTTTTCCTACTACCTTTTCACCTTAGTGTAGGGTTTTTAAGTATTTAGGGGACCCTGGGGTACAGTGTAGTACCTGGAATACCCACCAGTCTTAGTGGATAGGTTGTGGGTGTTCTGTAAATTTTCATAGTATGTGACAGTGTTGTCTGGTTGCTTTGTAATTTTGGTACATCCCCCCAGGGCAAGAACACCTTTTGTATGCTTTGCTAGCCAATAGACATATCCTCCGCTGCAAATCTCCCTCTTAAGTGGAGGTGATCCACGGCTAAACAGCCACACCACTACAGGTTAAGATGAGCACCAACCATTCTGCAGTAGCTCTCTTACCAGGCAAGGAAACGAGCATTGCATTAAGCGTTGGCTAAATTCTCTTATTTTCAAAGTCATTGTCATGCTTTAATGTTTTGGAGTAGAATGTATCCATGTGTCTCACCTCCATTCAGTGTGGGATTCAGCTATGTAATTACTTGATAAATTGCTTATATGAAAATGACATTTTCATATAAGATAAAGTTTCATGTACTATACTTACAGTAGCGTGCCACTAACGCGAATAAAAAATTTTTTTGCTGGCTTGTTAGAAACATTAGCTATGTAATTACTTGGTATATATGAAACTATTTCATTATGAAAATGTCATTTTTGTCATTTACATATTTTCTAATAATTTTTTTATTTTTGTAAAATCGTAATTACTTCTAAAATTATCATAAGAACCAAAATCAGCAACAATCCCCAAGTATATTTATGGTAAAATATTTGCAGGATGTACAGTGATGGGGAGATGAAGAATCTTTTAGAGAGTTATACACGTTTTTTCTATTATTTTTTGTACTTTACTTTGCAAAACTACAATTACAGTTGATAGTATCGTAAAAGCTAAAACCAACAGCAATCCCCGAGTATATTTATGGGAAAGTGTATACAAGATGTACTGTTCTGGGGAGATGTACTTTCACTCATGAAATCTCAGGACACACTGACTGATCTCCCTTGTATCCTGGACTGTGGTGTTAGTGTTACCACAAGTCATTTATGGCCCATTCAAGGGATAGGAATGTTTTTGCGCAAAATTTGTTCAAATATTATGAAACAAAATATGAGCTGAACTGGGGAGTTTCATACACAATTATTGGGGATCTAAGAGCCCTGCCATTCATTAAGGATTAAAGTTCCAAGTTGAATGACACCAAAAGCAATCACATCGCATTGTGATGATATTTGTGAATCTCTTGTAGTAAATTAGCATGCTACCAACATGAAAAAAAATAAGATGAGAAGAATATTGAAATTTTCCAAACCAAAGTCAAACAAGGTTGAGGAGCAAGTGCTTTAACCTTTTTTTTATTCTTAAGACTTACTAACACGTTAAATGTAAACAAATCTCATCCCACAAACTCCAGTCTAATGGGGACCTCAGAGAGCACTACTAACTGATCCTAGCTGCAACCCCTTTCATTTCTTTTACTGTAACTCCTTTTATATTCTCTTTCTACCATCTTGCTTTCCACCCCTCCTAATAATTGATTCATAGCGCAACTTTCCTCTTTTTACACCTTTTAAGTTAAGTTTTTACTGTCAATTTCTGTTTCGGCAATGAATGACCTCCTTGATCCCCGTGTTTGGCCTTTGGCCTAAAATCTATATTCAGTTCAATTCAATACTAACTGCTGACCCATAACCTGGCCCAAAGTACATGTTTCAAACTAAATTATTATAATCTTTTTACCAGCATCTTTTTTCACTCCTTACCAGTTTTTAATACACATACTTTATAATAGTTATTGCCTTAGATCAGTCTGGTGTTCATATAATAGACGAATAAAGTAGACGCCTCTGGAAAAGACAAAATACAACCATATCACCAACAGGCTTGGAAATTTAGTTGACTTTTTAGGGACCTTATGACCTTTAGTTAAAGATTTTTGAAGGAGACTAAAGTGGCAACTAGGCCTAAATAAAATTGATGTGGTAAGCGATTTCAGCTATAACTATACCTCGGCCCTCACAGTAAATATAAGTGTAATGCTGGCCTTATGCCACTAAAATAGTGGCTTTCAAGGCACTCAAAGCTTGTGTATATGTAGGCTATCCCATCATGCGGGAAAGGTTCATCTGTCTTTTAAGGGGAGTGCCTTCGCCATAAGCCCCTGTAAAAGTGTAATTGAATTTGGGGTAAAAGTTCTTTCCTGGTCCGACCTCCAATTCCACATGTGGGCTAGTATTAAACAGCGAAACTGATTTATCTGCACAGTTAAGCTGTGTTAAGTACTAGCCCCTGGGGGATCAAACAGTCGCCAAGTGAATTTCAAAAAATTGATACAGAAGAAATCTTCAATTACTTACATATAAATATTAGTTTACAAGAATTATGTATAAAGGATATTTTATTTTATTTTATGAAGATTCGAAAGATAAACCTAATAAAAAATAGAGTAGGGATGTTCGGACCGGGAACGAACATTATCCGAATTTGGTTCAGTCTTCTTGGAGAAATAAGCATTTAGTTTTGGAAAAAGTAAGTTTTGAGAAAACAGCAAAGAAATTTTTTAAAATTTTTTTTAAAGACTCCTGAAAGAATCAGAACATCTGTGGGAAGTTATCCCTATATAGTTACAACCGGTTTTATCTATGATGCTTCCGCTAGAGAGAATGTCATAGTATTTCAGTGGGTGATTATTTTCGCATGAGTTTTTTTTTAAAGATATGTTTATTACACATTTTCCAGTCCAAAGCAGTGTATAACTTACCTGATCCTATCCAGGATTATTCATACAGATCTTTTCCAACTTTTCATAATTTGTGGCTCATAGTGCCATCAAGCAACTGGAAATGTGTTTCTTCCTTCCAACAACTGGGCATATATCAATAGGTGAATTGCACCAAGGTGAAGATTTAGGGAATGCAACCTGTACTGTAGGTGTTGTCAATATGCTAACATCTCGACTTTCTCTTTCAAGTCTTACCTCCAGAGGTTAGGGTAATCAGTGTTTATTTGCTGCCTGTTCTACTGGGGCTCTCGCATACTTATATTTTGGATTGCTGTTAGAGGTTAAGGATTTGGATATGTACCTTAAGCTTAGTTCTTTACTGCGGATTGAAAGAGGGGGTAAACCAGTCAACACATATACTAGATACAGGGGAAGTGCTGTATGCCCCTGTACATATCCATAATCCCAAGTTATCTACCACATCTAATTTTTCTAGGTTAGTTTTACAAGGAGATCCATAGATTTGCTGCCACACTCCATCTTGCTTAAGCACAAAGATATTTGTATAAAGCTTTAACAGGTCTACTCCCCAATCAAAATGTAATATCACCTTCAATATATTTAGTGATTATTTAACTCTGTTGGCGGGATCATTTACGTGAAGACCAATGTTAACTTTGTTTTCAAATGTCACCCTAAGAAACAATTTTATCTTCATAAGGTAAGATATTGTCTTTTAAGAAGATGGTTGGTATATCCTCTCGTTTTCTAGTTTGTGTGAATCTGATGGCTTTAGTTTTATGAGGTGTAAACTCAAATCCCCTAGCATCTGCCCACTTTGAGGCTGCATTTATTGCAGTCTGAACCTTCCTGCAAGCTTGTGCAGCACTAGATCTGCTGCAGTAGACAGCAAGGTCATCTACAAATAATGAACCTTGGACCCCAGTTGGTAGGTGGTCCATCAGACTATTGCTTGCTATTGCAAATAAGGCAACACTTAGCACGCTACCCTGAGTGACACTTCGTATATACGAAGAGGGGAATACAGATCCAATGCGAACTTTTAGGTAAAGATCTGATATAAAATCCTCAATGAAATAATGCATATGGCCTCCAGTGCCCAAAGAAGCCAACTGCTTCTGAATAGCATCCCTCCAAGAGGTAACGTAAGCTTTCTCCATATCAAAGAAGACTCTGACGACTTGATTCTGGATGGCAAAAGCATTTTGGATCTTGCTTGATAACATCAATAGTGGGTCTACATCACTTCTATTCTTTCTGAATCCAAATTGCCTAAACAGCTTACATACACAGCTTGTAAGAACTATAGGCCTGTAACTTTGAGTTACTTCTGGGTTCTTACCAGGCTCAAGACTGGGGGCTACAACTGACATCTTCCATGACTTTGGAGAGGTACGAAGTTTCCAAAGATCATTCAGAGTTTCCAAGAGGAAGTACTTCGCCTGCTGGTCTCTGGAAGATATTTTAATTTTCATACCTAATATCATCCTCTCGGGACAGTGATGATGCGTTAGCGAAAGCACTCAGCATCTCGTCCATGGTGAAAGGAATATTGAAAGTCTGTATTATTGGAATGAGGTGGAATTTCGTGTTTCCTGAAACTCAGGAGAGTACTGTGTTGCACAAGATACTTTAGGATCAGATATTCTATATCAGATATATATCCATTCTCCATCTTTAGTATAGGTAGGGGGCCTTGCAATTTCGTGATCTTATTCCAGATTTGGCTAGATGGCGTTTTTGCTGAAACCTCCGAGGTGTATACTTTATCCATGATTGTCTATTTGCACTTTTTTTATAGTCCTTTTCTGCTTTGCACTAGCTCTAGCATACACTATTTTGTTTGCCTCACAGGGTGATCTTAAATATCTACGAAAGCATGTTCTAGCAACTCTCCTAGCAACAGCACTTTTCTTATTCCAACAAGGGACAGCGGGACACCATGGCAAACCTGCAGTTATGGGTATACATTTCTCTGAACTATCTAACACCACTT
>NC_087200.1:184452679-184496020 GCF_015104395.2 Macrobrachium nipponense | reverse complement strand
TCTAACACCACTTCAGTAAAGTGCTGATACGCCTGAATTGGAGAATAGAAGCCCTTGGAATTCTTTTCAATACATGTGTTTATCTTTCATATGAACAATCTGCTTCACCTATTTGGCACTTTGGGGGAAGCATGAGGATGGAGTATTATGAATATATTTCAGATGTACAGGCCAATGGTCACTGCCATATAGGTTCTTAATTACTGACCACTGGTATTCTAGCACAAGAACCAGAGAACATATAGTTAAATCTATGGCCAAGGAGGAAATATGGTATATGTCATACTTTGTTGGTGATCCGTCGTTCAAAAAACTATATTGTTCCTGTCAAGTAACTGCTCAATAATGTTACCCCATGTATCACATACATTACCTTCCCCCCTTTCCATGGTATGTTTACATTAAAATCACCCATTAATATGAATGGGGAGGGCAGTTGGTTAATTCGGTGTTGAAGGTCAAAAATATCTAATTGCCTGTTGGTACCAGACATATCATTAGATGGTCTTCCAACCTAGGCTGCAGATATAGAGAACACATAATAATCTTTTTATCAATATAAATTTGTACAACACAAGCCTGCAGTATTGTGTCAAGTTGGATGATGCTGCATTTTACAGATTTATGGATAAAATAAAACCTGTGCCTCCTTGAGCTCTTTCTTCTGGCTGAGGAGATCTGTAGAAATTATAATTTAAACCAGGTTTATATAATGTCCAGAATTCTTGTTTCTTGGAGGCATATTATCTTTGCCTCTAAATCCCTGATTAGTGTTCTGATTTGTTCAGCAATTGAAATAATACTCTGGAGCAAAGGTACTCAGAGAGTAGAGATGGTTTCATAATCACAATAAGTAATACTCTCAAATCTCTCACATTCATGCACAGGTTGTCAGTGGAGGTTGCAGTGGTCGTCAACTGTGCTCAAGGGTACTCGAATCTTTATTTTGACTTGTCATAAAGATGTGAGAGGGAGAAAAAAAATGTAACCTGAAACCTTAAAAAGATATCTTCAGCCTTTCATGGAATTTATTCTTCCACCAATGGCACAAGTGAGAACCAACTCCCAAATATCCGTGTCCCTACCCTACCCAACAGGGGATGGCACAACGTGATTAAGAGCGGCCCAAGTGTAAGCCAAACCTGCTTGCTAGAACTGAGAGTATTTCAAGAATACAATCATCCCCACCCTAGTCATGTTATGGGCAAACCAGATCCTAAAGAATAGTTCTGCCCTTGAGCTATCAATATGATAACTCTCAGGTCCAAACATTATCGGGTAGTTGATGGTCCTTCCACAATTCCCCCTATTTAGCCTCGGATATAAACCCATTTCCAGCTATGATATCTTTTCCTGTTTATCAGGTCCAATAAATATTAGCAAAAGTGAAAAAAAAAATTAACCCAAAGAAATAAATTACTTGACTGCAGTATGTGCTTCGCCAGTTGACAGAGGTGAAAGAAAACAATACCCCCAGTTGCTGATGTAAGCCACTATTGTTATGTCACACATCAACACTATGAAGTGACCATGGCATGATCCAGTAATGATTACAGGGCCGAAAGCACTGCTTGCATTTCCAAAAAGCCCATGTGCAGATAAAACTTGTCCTCTAACCACATGCCTGGGGCAGATGGACTCAGGTGTGTGCCCCAACCATCCTTTAATGCACCCAAGATCAGAAACACCTCTGTCGTGGGAGTTTAAGGAAACTCGCTTGGGAGGTTCATTCAGTCCATCCACTAAGCAAGGTTCTCCCTTACTACCCTGTTTAAGGACACCATGTTGGAAGGCGGGTCACTTAATTAAGGCTTACCATGGAGCTTCCGTTGCCAGAGCACAGGTGGATGTAGCTATTCATTTATTTTTAAAGTAGTTTAACCAGACCACTGAGTTGACTTTCACCTATCACAGGGCTGGCCTGAAGGATTAGGATAAAATACCAGGTCTAGGCCTGAGGGCAAGCTCTGGAACCGAATAGTTCATTTGCTGTGAAGGCGAATGAGTGAAAATTAAACTAAAAACTGCTCAAAGGCTCTTCCACACTGGAACACATGTACACAGTAAATACTATTAAAGGAAATTATACTTTTATATTCAGTGTCTCAAACAATCTTCTAGCTCTAATTGGGAAAGGTGGTGGATGATTTTTTATAAATACATCTCTTAATTCAAATAAGTGGTACCTCGAGATACGAAATTAATCCGTTCCGAGGCGGCTTTCGTATCATGAGCTTTTCGTATCTTGGACCGCATTTTACATGTAAAATGGCTAATCCATTCCAAGCCCTCAAAAAACACCCCAGTAAATTTCATAATAAAGCTAAATTGACCTATAAGCAATGAAATACCACAACAATTTGGACCATTCAATACCTAACTTAATACGTACTGCTAATTACCTATAAATAAAGTGTATTAGTGTACATGGTATACAAGAAATACTGTACGTATCTCCGAAAGTGGCGACAGAGGAGGAGGACAAACGGCAGATACGTACATACACTTAACTTTACGAAACACAAAAAAATGCAAGGAAAACATACATAAACTAAACTTTACGAAACACATTAACAAAACTGTAACACTTAACTTTACAAAAAACTAAAATTAAAATTTTTAATTTTTTTATTTTTACATTTTTTTTTTACTTTTTTATACTTTACGTATGCGCACTTTCAACTTTCTGTTTTTGAGTATCACTTGGTGTTTCTTTTTTGCTTACTCCTGCTAGTACTAAAGGCCTCTTTAAAAAATAACTATCCAGGGAAGATTGCTTCTGCCTACTTTTCACAATGTTCCTGAAACGACTCAGGCAAACATCATCGAACTGTGCAAGCATACGGCCTGAGTAACCCTTTTCGGGGTGTCTTTTTTTTTCTACAAATGATTGCACTTTATGAAAAGCAGCTAGAACATCCTTAATTTCTGCCGTTGTCATAGGGTCGTCATCCTCCTCCTCGCCACTGCTAGAGAACTCCTCTTGAACGACGTTATGTTGCATGGCCTCCAACTCCTTCAGGGCATCCGTCGTAAGCTCCTCGTGGTGCTCCTCGAGAAGGTCGTTGATGTCGTCCTCGTCGACGACCAGCCACATGGACTTGCCGAGTGCAACGATCTCATCTAGATCTGGTTGCAAAACAGTTTCAGGATCGTCAACTGTTTCTGAATCTGCAGCACCAGCTTCGCCCACGTCGAATCCCTCGAAGTCTCGGGCAGGTACAGCATCAGGCCAGAGTTTCCTCCACGAGGAATTCAAGGTTCGCCTCGAAACCTCCTGCCAAGCTTGGTCGATGAGTCGGATGCATATCACAACATCGAAATGCTCCTTCCAAAATTCACGCAAGGTGAGGTTTGTGGTATCGGTGATGTCGAAACATCTCTTGAAAAGATGTTTCGTATACAGCTTCTTAGAGTTCGATATCACTTGCTGGTCCATGGGTTGGAGGAGAGGGGTGGTGTTAGGCGGAAGATAAAGAACCTTGATGAAGGAATACTCTGCTAGGATATCTTCCTCAAGGCCAGGAGGGTGAGCAGGGCCATTGTCCAACACCAGCAGGCATTTCAGAGGGAAGCGCTTCTCTTCCAAGAATTTCTTCACTGTCGGGCCGAAACACAGATTTACCCACTCCGTGAACAAAACCCTCGTTACCCAGGCTTTTGCATTAGCCCTCCACATCACTGAAAGCTTCTCCTTAAGCACTTTGTGGGCCTTGAAGGCTCGAGGAGTCTCGGAATGATAGACCAGTAGGGGCTTCACCTTGCAATCCCCACTGGCGTTCGAACAAAGTGCAAGCGTAAGCCTGTCTTTCATAGGCTTATGCCCGGGTAGCTTCTTCTCTTCCTCCATGATGTACGTCCAACGAGGCATTTTTTTCCAAAAAAGCCAGTCTCATCACAGTTGAAGACTTGCTGAGAACTGTATAGCCTTCCTTGGTCATCATCTCGTCGAACGTCTTTTTAAAGGCTTGAAGTCTGGGGTTGGCGTTGATGTCCCTTCTCCTCCGTCGTCTTCGGTCTGGGCAATCAAATCGCCGAAAATAGTGCTGGTCTTGTGGGAGATTGCCGTCTCCGTTATCGTATCGCCAGCGATTTCTTTGTCTTTTATCCAGACAAGAAGAAGCCTTTCCATCTCGTCGTGCACGTGGGTCCTCTTGCTGGACAAAATAGTGACGCCCTTGGAAGGTGTAGCTGCTTTGATGGCATTCTTCTGCTTAAGGATGGTGCCTATTGTCGACGGATTTTGGTCGTATTCCTTGGCGATCACACTCAATCGCATACCAGCTTCATACTTCTTGATAATCTCCATCTTCGTTTCCAAAGAGAGCATCCTCTTCTTTCCGTGAATTTCAAGTTTCTTGGGACCCATGACTACGTATATACTGTACGTAATTATGTTATGTAGTACGTATAAGAATGGAGTAAAGTTCGCACACAACACGATAAAGTATACTACAACGAAATCACTAACAAATTTACGTAATAAACGAAATCGTTAGAATGAAAGAATACCGTGTGCTTACGATAACGATGCTGGTACCGAGTGGCCGAGGCACGCCGCTACGTAGTAGATGCATGATGGGAGGGATGCTGATCAATAGGAGAGAAGGATCTCATGGCGGTGACTAGCATCAGGAACCAATGGGAGAGCAGGAGGATGGTGGCGAGTCTACTCAGTTGGCGGCACGCGAGTTTCAAAATTGTTATCGGTGGTCCGGGCGAATCTCGGACTTTACAGCAACAACCTTTCGTATCTTGAGCAATTTTCGTATGTAGAGCCGTAAAATTTTTCGTATTAGCTTTCGTATCTCGAGTTTTTCGTAAGTTGAGCCTTTCATATCTCGAGGTACCACTGTAGTTGTGTTTTGTTGTTGTTGTTTTTTGAGAATCACTTGTCTGAATTCTTAGAGCACTTTTCATTGTTACTAGTTCTCTATTGGAGAGAGAGAGAGAGAGAGAGAGAGAGAGAGAGAGAGAGAGAGAGAGAGAGAGAGAGAGAGAGAGAGAGTTCACCACAATCAACTTGTAAAGAAGACTTTGGTGGTGATCTAAAGGCTCCTGAACATATTTTAAGGCCTTCATTGTGAACCGGGTCTAACATTTTCAACGCTGCAGCATCTGATGCTGAGCCATATATTTCACCTCCATAATCAATGACAGACAGCACTGTTGCTATATACAGTAGAGTAAGGGTATGTCTACTGGGTCCCCAAGTAGTGTTCGATAGTTCTTTTTATTAGATTTAGTGCTCTTTTACATTTTGATTTCATGTATGTTATATATTCTTTCCAGTACAAGTGAGTATCAAACACTAGTCCCAAAACGTTTGCTGTTTGACCCAAAACGTTTGCTGTTTGACCAAGTGGTATGATATGGTTTCTAATTTTTTCATCTATTTCTTCACATTTTTTACACTTTTTATTCATATAAAACACAACGGCTTGAGTCTTGTGTATGGATAATTTAGAGCCTACAGATGAGACCCATTCATCTATTTTTATTATAGTTTTATTAATGATTCACTGCATGTTTTATGCGAGATGCTGAATAATATAGGCAAAATCATCCATATACATGATACTTTTAATTCCAATACTAAGTAAATTATTACTGATAACATTTATTGCTAAAGTAAACAGTGTGTCACTAGGGACGCTTCATTGTGGAACACCATTTTCAAGTGGAAATGTTCTAGACAAAACATCATCAATTCTCACCTGAAAACTGCGATCTGTCCAAAAATTCTGGATAAAGCTAGGTAAATGTCCACGGATGCTGTTTTTATATAGTTTTTAATAATGCATACCTCCATGTAGTATCATATGCTTTTCAGTGTCAAAAAAGAAAGCTACAGTAATTTGTTTTCGTTCAAATCCTGTACTTATGTGGTCTTCCAAGTTAGATCAAGAATCTAATGTAGATCTGTTACATTGTGGCCCGAATTGAGTGCGAGTCCAAATTTTATTTTCTCAAATGTGTCATGTTGTCGAACATTTACCATTTCCTCTAGTCTGCAATTATTTACATCACTTGGATCATTCCCATCTTCGGGGATAGGATTTAATACTTTACCATTCATCAGGAAATAAATTTCGAAGCCATAAATGATTACAAAACTGTAATAAGCATGACTTTGCCAAAGGTACTAAGTGGCAGATCATTATGCAGATATTTTGTTGTATAGAGGTTTTAATGTCCCTATTTCTAGCAATAATAGTTTTTTGTCCGATTCCTTCTAATATCAGTGTTTTATTAATTTTATTAAATTTTTCATTCGGATTATCTAATCATCTTTCTGTTAGCTTATCAGACTGCCATGAAACATTGTGTTTTGTTGGATGAGATTTTGATTTTGGTATTGCTTTATCAGCAGCATTGCTAATGAAATTAACAAGCTTATTAGTTTCATTATGATCTCTATACGGAAATGGTGGTATATTCCTAGTGCGCAGTTCATATAGCTCCCAATCTGCTTTATAAATGTTATAATGAGTGACATGCTTGGCATTATTAGTTTGTAATAATGAAATTAATATTGTAAAGTGATCACTGGTGTACAAGTCTTCAACTGTATTCCAGTCTTGATCTGTCCACTACACTTGAGAGTTAATTCTACCGAGAAAAATGTTCCATGTGTTTTTGAATAATATTTGCTGATTTCATCATCAATTATACAGCACATGTCATTTGAATCCATTAATTCTTCTATTTTACTTCCTGCTGTATTTGATTTAGTACAATTACAGTCCCATATCGCGTTGTAATTTTGATTAGGCTGGTTGTATAAATTATAAATGACATAATTATCGTTTATTATTCGTATTTTAATACTACTTGATATTTGCAAGCCAGTAAAGTTTACAGGTACTTTGTCGTAACATACTTTGTTATGTACATATAATATGGCTGTACCTCAATTTCCTTTTTCCTCTCATGATGTAGATGCTAAGTTGTATTTACCTACAGCTTTGTTGACATGTAAACATTATATCATTGATTCATATTCTTTTAGTAATCGCTGTATTTATCCTAGGTGTAATCTGGTGTGTAGACCATTGACGTTCCAGAGTATGATATAGCTACTTTCTTTTTTTGTTGTTGTCAACTTGGATTTTTCTAATAATTTGCTCACGACATTAATTTTTTTTATAATATATTAAGTGTTCGTTGCACTAGCAAACGCTTTCGTGGTTGCTCAAATAAGCTGGTTCTTTTTTTCTATATTTCATAAAAATTTTTATAATATTTGTTAAACCATCTTTTGCTATGTTTTTATCAGTACTGCATAATTCAATGAAACAATCATTACATCCACATGTGTTATCATGTATATTTCTTGTTTTATTTGTTCTTCTTTTACCAATTATTGGAGTTGGAGTAATCTCTTCTCTCTTGATATAATCACTATTATCTAAGGTATGGTTGTCTTCCATTTCTTCAGTGTTTTGGATATCTGCTTCCGTAGGTTTTACTATTATTTGAGGAGAGAAAGGTATAGGTGTGATCTTAGCTTGTTTTTGTTTTAGTTCCTTCTTCATATCCTTTGTCTTTGCTTTAACTGAAGTTTCTCTAATAACAGTAGGTTTCTTCGTTTTGGGTGGTGTTCTCTCCAAAGGTCTTTTCTTATTATTTATTTCCGGTCTATCACAACTTCCCTCTCTTATTTCTGTGGTAGTCGCTTCTCGTGTTCTTATTTGTATTAACATTTCAAATAAATTTGATAAAACAACATCCATATCATTTGCACCTGTACCTTGATTCTTTACAATGTTGGCAGTTTTCTGTAAAGCATTTACTTTTCTGCGTTCCGTTACTTCTATCTGTACGCGTTTTTGTTTCATTTTTGGTTCTTGTTACTGAAGAACATGTGTGTTTCTTAGACGGATCTTGAATTCCGATCACTTTCTATTCTAATTCAGCTTCTTTGACAGATATTCCAGTTATTTCCTGTAATCATTTTAACTATGTATTATAAATGTAGAACAAACATTCTTTGGACCTTGCATGATGGTCTTGCCCATAGTTTATACACTTTGGTTCACTGCCCTTCCATTGCGTGGCATATTCTTCAGATCCACAATACGAGCACACGGGTTCATTTCGACAATATTTTTTGCACGTCCATATTTACCACAATTCTGACACTGTAGTGGCTTGGGAACATATGGTCGTACTTCTCTGGTTTGGCTTAAAATTTTTATTTTCTGAGGTACATCTTGACCTTTAAATTTTATTTTTGCTATTTTTAACACTTGTTTATTCATCTGTTTACTGGGTAGATCATATAGTTCACAATACTGTACCTTTGGGTATCACTTTAAATGAGTCTATAGTACTGTCAAACACAATAGTTCGTTCCCTCCGCTGATCCAGAGTGAACACGAATCCGCGACTATGAAACCCGGAAGCAGTTGAACAAGTAACTAACGGAGCATCCAATAGATGTTGCGCCGTGAGGCCAAGGAAGGGGGGAGTGGGCAGCAGGTATTTTTCTTGAGCATAGAGTAAAGTATCCATAATCTATTAACGTTAATTAAGAGAGTGGTCGTAAACATTTTGTTGTTGACGTTACTGGGTTTGAGTGTAAAATGTACACTTAAGGAAATATGCGAGATAAATATGAGACTAAAAGTACTTAGGAACTCAGTATTTATGAAATAGCATTTCCTATAGATTATTAAATCTTATATACTGACATGACTGTCCACGAGATCGATACAAAACTTTCACCAACAGTGTTAACGGTGGTGTTCTGTAAGCAGCAAGCCACCTCTTTATATATATATATATATAATATATATATATATAATATACTATATATATATATATATATAGGACGTCTATATCAGCAAATTAGCAAAATTTTCAGTTCACTTACTTGATTGAGGTAGCAACCATTCACACAGATGCATGTCTATATACTTATACAATTCATGATTGGGCCAACCTCCATAGAGAAGGCGGGCGATGTGGGCAATAACGCTAAAAAATTGCGGCTATATATAATTTTCTTTATTTACTAAATGGTAGTGACTAAAACAACATGAAATATAAAGATACTTTCACCAATATAACAGGTTCATATTTGGTGGAAAAGAGAAAGACAGAACCACAGAATATAACAAGACAAAGATAAGTAAAGAGAAAGAGAGTGAGAGAAAGAGAGAGAGAGAGAGAGATAACTTATTAAGTTCTTTTCTAGATTATGGTGTGAAGACGCCTCGTGTTCTTATTTTCTTCCTAGCACCAGGTCAGTTGCAAAATATCAGTTATTATCAATGTTACTATATTTCTTTCTTAAGGATATTTTCATCCTTGTTTTCAAGATGCATTGTAATAGAAAATAACTTAACTCAGTTTCTGTGTTTCAAGAAGCAAAGTAGTTTTCTAGTGCCGATGTAGTTATAGCTAATTCTAATGTGTAAGAGTTAATGTTATTGTAGGAATTTAACTTTTCTCTCCTGTGAAGTTAACTGCCGTGGTCTTTGCCGTTCCCTGGCCATTTCCTGTCTTAGGGAGGGTTAGGAACCACTAGCTTCTACCTTTGCATTGTTTTATAGCAAAGAATTACAAGTTAAAGGAAAGGAAATCGCATCTTCGAGAAGTTCTGCAGCACAGAGGCTTTCGAGCGTGTGTTGGAGGCGCCTGTTCTCATGATGGTTCTAGAATCGGCAGGAGTGTTGTGGAACTTGACAGGCGGCGACATGCCGTGATGAACGCCGCGATTTCTGATGCAATACTTCGTCGAGATTCTTCTAAATCATTCCCGTCATCTCGGGAGTCTGTGACGCTCGCTGGTAGCTCCGTCCCCAGATCGCCTTATAAATACGACTGACGAAGTAAGAGATCATCAGTAAGAGTCACAGATCAGATTATCAGTGAGAGATCAACAGCAGAGATCATCAGAGAGAGATAAGAGAAGAAGGAACAGACGAGGGATCAGAGATAAAAAGGCGCTCGAGAGTTTAATCGGGATCTGGTCAAGTCGTCCGGGAGTGGACGACCGAGGTATTTTCGACATTGAGCAAGCATTGAGAGAAGAAACTTTCTACAAGTATCAAGAATAGACATTGTTTTCTGCGATACGGAGTCAAGAGAAGACGTCTACAACTACAGTTCTCCTTTTGTGAAGCCACCGCTTCGAGCATAGATCTCCGACAGCACAAAACATACCAGCAAGTATTAACATTATGTCACTGTTCCCCCTGTTCATGCAATGTAAGATTTTACCTTTTTTATGTAAATAGGAAGCACCATTCTGCATTTATCTTTGTTAGTAAGCTTGTAAATAAACCTTTGTTTTGTTAGTGTTTCTTTCTATGTTCGTATCCCCAGTTTCAACTGTTGGTGTTGAATTCTTTTTGTTTATCATTATATCGAACTTGGAGCGGACCTCCCTCTCGGTCCGTAACACCATTCATAGGCTGCAGCTTTTAGGTCCACTAATTCTATCAGGGCTTATTTCTTCTAGCTTTTGGACCCCCTTTTAATATTCCAGCCTTAGTTTCTTAACTGCTGTGCTCTTATTCTGTCTCAACTTTATTACCTTAATCTGTTTTCCTTCTTTTCTTGGAATGAAGCGCATTTTGTAATTCCCTTTATTTCAAAATAACAAAATAAAAGTAGTGATATTTACAAAGCCTTCTATATTCAAAATTTGAGACTTATTTCAGTTTGACTAAATGTTAAACTAAAAATCCATCACATTTTTCCGACAATCTGGGCAAGCATAACTTTTGAACCAAATTATAACTTTTTTTTCATTTAATTTTGAGATACTATGAATATTTACTTTTCACTTTAAACCTTTGAAATATGCATGGATCTTCCAAAACATTTAGCATTAACTGGTAATATCAAGTGTAAAAGGAACATAACTAAAAACACGTGAACTAGTGTCAATATTTTATCATTATTATTAGTATGATAATATACAATGAGTAGGATGTCCAACCTCCATCTGCATCTGTGACCTCACACAGACGATCAGGTATGGAATCTACAGTTTATATTATGTAACAGAAGTGTGGGTTATGTATTTGATTTCCCTGGAACGTGTTTTACGCAGATATTTTTTTTTCTTTATCAAGCACGCTTCTGCAATACATTTTCTTAACCTTACATGTCATGTCGTTTTCATTGTTGTATTTATTATTTGACGACATTATTGACTCTGTAATTGTTTTTAAATTGCAACAGTTTTTCTGTTATTCACATCTTTGAGAGGCGCAGTATTTAATTGTTGTCATTATCATCCGTATTAAACAGTATTATTTACATTTCTGTTCTAAGGATGCGTTCACACCAAATGCGTCGCCTTATATAGAAATGGGTTGTTAGGATTTTCTATTTTATTTCTATATTGGATTTCAATTTACGAATCAAGTTATGCTCTAATAAAATTGTACTCTTTTATATCTGATTTTCACTTTTATATAGAACAAAATTTAGTATAATTAAATTTCGTTTTACCTTTTCTTTGTATGCATATGATATAAATTTAAAATCTTAAAACTTACCTGCAGTTTTTGAAAATCATTATGGTTGAGTAGTTGATTATTGTATATAATAAATATTATTTCTCTTGATGTCTCGGCTAATTCATTTAGAATTATATCTTTTAATTATTTTGTTAAATTCAATAAAAATAAAAATAGCTTAGAAAAATGGTCATTTTTTGCTCTGTTCCAACTGCCCGCCTGTAGTTAGTATTGTTTTTCTTGTAGACAAAAGTGTAAATAAAGGAAAATCTCTAAATATATTTTAAAAGATAAGATGATAAGAGACCAAACAAAAAAAAGATACGTACTGCAAAAAGATCCCGTACGAGAGAGAGAGAGAGAGACCTTACCTTACCTTACAGACCTTACATCTTGTTCGGGATGCCCAGGTCCCTCAGTAAGAGGCACCTCCCCCCCCCCCCTTTTTAATGTCTACCAGAGAGTTGCTATTACATCTTCCGGTATATTTTGCATCTTCCAATCTTGGATGGTCTGGGATGCAGTTTAGATATTTGTCGAGCTTATTCTTAAACACATCTACGCTCACTCCTGTTACATTCCTCAGATGAGCTGGCAACGCATTGAATAGACACTGCATTATTGATGCTGGTGCGTAGTGGATTAATGTCCTGTGTGCTTTCCTTATTTTTCCTGGTATAGTTTTGGGCACTATTAATCTACCTCTGCTTGCTCTTTCTGATATTTTTAGTTCCATGATGTTTTCAGCTATTCCTTCTATCTGTTTCCATGCCTGAATTATCATGTAGCGTTCTCTTCTCCTTTCTAGACTATATAATTTTAAGGATTGTAGTCTTTCCCAGTAGTCAAGGTCCTTAACTTCTATTCTAGCTGTAAAGGACCTTTGTACACTCTATATCCTTTTGATAGTGTGGGTACCATATCATATTGCAATATTCAAGTGGACTACGAAAATATGTTTTATAAAGCATAATCATGTGTTCAGCTTTTCTTGTTTTGAAATGCCGTAACAACATTCCCATTTTTGCTTTACATTTTGCCAATAGAATTGTTATTTGATCGTTGCATAACATGTTCCTATTCATCATCACACCAAGGTCTTTAACTGCTTCCTTATTTGTGATTGTCTCATTATTAGGTCCTCTATATGCATATAGCTTTCCTTCTCTGTCTCCATAGTTTATTGATTCAAATTTATCAGAGTTAAATACCATCCTATTTACCTCTGCCCAATCATATACTTTGTTAAGGTCTCTTTGTAGCGCGTTCCTATCTTCATCACGAGTAATTTCTCTACTTATTCTTGTGTCATCGGCGAAACTACTCACTACCGAGTCCTTAACATTACTGTCTATGTCTGCAATCATAATAACAAACAGTAATGCAGCTAACACGTACTTGTGGCACACCGGATATTACCTTAGCTTCATCCGATTTCTCATCGTTTGCAATAACTATCTGTTTTCTGTTGTGTAAAAATTCTTTTAACCATCTTCCTACTTTATCCACTATATTATGTTTTCTAATTTTCTTCTCTAATATATTATGGTCTACCTTGTCAAAAGCTAGATAAACCACATCTGTTTCATTTCCGCTTTTCATATTTTTGTATATGTTTTCACGGTGGACTAACAGTTGGGTTTGTGTACTTTTTCCGGGTACGAAACCATGTTGTCCTATATTAAACAGATTATTTTTTATTAAATGTTTCATAATATTCTTCTTCATTACCCTTTCATACACTTTCATAATATGTGATGTTAGACTCACAGGCCTATAATTACTTGCCTCTAGTCTTGATCCACTTTTGAATGTAGGGGTAATATATGCTAATTTGTGCTCATCATAAATCGTGCCTGTATCTACACTTTGTCTTAATAATATTGCAAGTGACTTTGCAATAGAATGAACTACTTTCTTTAACAAAATAGCAGGAACTCCATCAGGCCCTGCTGCAGCTCCATTTTTAATTTCATTAATAGCCTGCAGAATATCAGCTTCATTAATATCTATGTCAGCTAAATATTCACTATTTTTGTCCCTTACTTCTATATCATTATCTTCATTATCTATTCTAGGGGTGAATTCTCTCTTATATCATTCTGCCAATATGTTGCAAATTTCCTTTTTTTCATTCGTTAATCTCCCTTCAATTCTTAGAGGGCCTATTTCTATTCTTCTTTTATTAATCTTTTTTGCATATGAGTATAATAGTTTGGGGTTTTGTGCTTGATATTTATTAGGGTTTTTTCTTCCAAGTCCCGTTTTTCATTTTCTTTTGATTGTATAATCTTTTGTTTCTGCATTTCTATCTTACTTTTTAGTTCTAAATAACTTTCCATGCATTTTTTTCTTTTTACAAGACCTTTTTTCCACTTCTGATTTTCTGGAACAAGATCCTTCTATCTCTTGGTATGCATGACTGATGTTTACTTTTCTTCTTCGGTATATATTTATCCACTATTTTCTCTAATATATATAATATCTCCGTATTTACCTTATGTCATCACTTACGAAAATGTTATCCCAATCTTTGTTTGATTCTTCATTTATTTCTGACCATTTTATATTTTTACTGTAGAAGTTGTATTTTCCATATCTTCACTTTTTCATTTCTTGCTTATCTCTGTTTTCACTTGCTTTGGAATGGACTGTTAATTCTATGACATTATGGTCTGAAATACTCGCATTATAAACTATTATTTCTTTAACATAATTCATCTCGTTCACAAATACTAGGTCTAAAGGTATTTTTCCTTTCTTTTGTTGGCAGGTAATTTATTTGTTGAATGTTGTATTCTAGTAGCATATCTAATAGCTTTTCGAATTGCCTCTTATCTTCTGCTCTACTATTACTCTCTTTATTATATGTATAAGTACAACCACAATCTCCTATTCGTTCTTTCCAGTCTACGAAAGGAAAGTTGAAGTCTCCAGATAGGAGAATAGTCCAGTCCTTGTGATTTCTACATATATATCCAATTTTTCTATTATTAAGTCAAACTCTTTTAGTATTAGGAGGTCTATATATTACTATGTTCATTAATTTTTCAGTTCAAATTCTCCGCTATTAGTTCACATTTCTTGAGTTACTATATTTCTCATATATTTTTCCTGGTTTTTGTCTTTCCCATATATTGCGGTTCCCCCTTGATTCCTATTTTTTCTATCTGATCTATAAGTTTAGAACCCTTTTATTTGATCATCATTCCCAGTCTCTTGGGAATACCAGGTTTCACTTATATTCATTATATCTATTTTATTTTCAATTTGAGTTAGTTCTTCTAAGTACTCTATTTTTCTTTTTGAGTTACTCGTAACTAAACCCTGCGCATTCATCACTATGATGGTTTGTGTGTTTTTCTCCTTCATTTAATATTGGTAATAATAAGGATTTTCCCATGTCTCTTTCCTGGTTCTGTATGTTGTTCTTTTCTATTTCCAGAAATTCTGACATTAAAAATCCAACTTTTCCATAATATTTGATCTTCCTTCATCATAATTATTCATTTTGTCTGAATCTGCAATTTTCTCCGTATCTGCAATACCCTCTTGCATAATAAATACAGTTATTATCTCTTGAGTAGTATCTTGGAGCTGAGGCTTTGAAATTTTTTGCTGACATCTCTGCATATCTCGTTGATGGCTTGCTTTTTTCTTTTACCTGATATTCTTTATCCTCTCTTTATTTGTTTCTTTCTTATTTTGGATTTTATTACTTGATTGATTATTTATTTGATTATGATTCATGGCTACAGGGTGCATAATATTTACTTTTTTGTCGAACTTACATCCTTTTCCTTCTTTTAGGTTTTTGCATATTTTTGGATGCAGATCTCTTGCTATCATCCTCATAGCATCTAGGTATGCACATTTACCATATATTTCATAGTTGTGACATACCTTAGGATGTTTGTATATAAACATCTTTCTCCAAATCTGCAATTCCCTCTTTTCAAAAGGTTGCAGACTTTGTCTTTTTTGTCTATTTTTTCCTCTTTCCCGTCATTGTGTAGATCTGGGTAGAGCCTCTTCGGGATTTTCTTTTGTGTTGTCATATCGCAATTTATTTCTTCGTAAGTATGCTGCTTTATTGCCTCATATGTAGTATCAATGAGTATCTCTGCATCCATACTTTTATCTTGTTCTTTGTTTTTCTTATTTTTTTTCTGTCATTTCAGTTTTGTTTACTCTCTTCCATTTTCCTCTTCTTCTTCTTCCTCTCTTCATCCTCAACTATTTGTACATTCAATCTTGATTTAATAACATTGTCTATCCATGATAGACATGTTGAGCAAAATATTCTGGTATCTTTTCTCATATCTTGCATTACCTCAGCACATTGTGGATGGGTCGGAATGTTGCATGCAGCACATTTTCTGATTAGGTTTTGTGGATTAACTATGCTATACCACACTTACACAGTTTGCATGCTTTTGGCATTCTTTTTCCTAATGCATCAATTAGGATACTCACAATGTTCACCTTATTCATTTTCTTTGTCGGAATATGTTGGTTTATGTATATTTTCTTTATGAGTCTCTTGACCGCTTGGATTTTATTTGGAACTTCTTCAATTATTTTCAAGATGTTTTCTGTTGATTTGTTCCAGTGTGAAGGATTATATCCTTCTAATATATCTATGAATGCTTTTGTATCTTTTTGGTTAGGACTGTTGCTGATCTCATAGATGAGAAATGCCAGTTCCCTTCCTGCTACCTCATCGTATTGGGAATCTGCCAAACAAGCTAAATTTCGCCATTTTTTTCCACAGTTGGAACTTACTGCCATCTTGTTCTGATTTACAGTATTTCACTTGATAAACTAACTTAGTAGATGCTTTATCCTATATTTTCACATAATCTTATCACGATAGTTCACGAACACTTCTAGATATTTCTCAAATTCTAGACGTAAGTTAGACTTGTGATATCTGTTGATTAATCTGACTGCGCGCGGGAACGTCTCACCAAGCAAGATGGCTACTACTAGAGAGAGAGAATTGCAGCAATTTATAACACCTAGAAATAAGGCATGATTAAAAATCTTTCAGAATGTTTCCTGCTATATGTTGATCAATCGAAATATCTCTTGTGAAATATTGAAAATCAAGGAAAAAGCGAGATATATAGAGGAGAGTATATGAACTGGGTATTCCAGTTTGAAGAAAATGTGGCCTTACCTGGCCTTGGCAGCAGCTGTTGTGTGACGTTGTTGTCTAGAGGTCTGAAATACGGAGAAGTCTAACGCAAGGATATTCATGTTGTTTATAGGCTGCCTATTCACTGGTGAGGTTCCTCTTAGTTACTGATGATGGAGGTGAACAGCCCAAGGAAATGGAATTGAACGAGAGAATTTCGGCCTTGCGAGACACCATCCAGTACCAGAGAGAGCAGCAGTTGAACTTGGACAGGATGATTTTTCAGCTGCAACAGAGGCTTGACTACAATGAAATGATTCAGAAGGCGGGTGGAAAGGAAGAAAGCATTCGTGTGATCCAGATAACTCAGGAGGTGTTGCAACAACAGGCCGGGCAAGAAAAGGCTCACTTATTCGAAGGTGAGACGTTGTTTCTGAAGGAGAACGATCAAGTGAAGATGGAAAAACAGCAGCTGGAAGACTAGATTCTCAAGACACAGAAGAAAATCAGCAGTTGATGGATTACACAAAGGAAATTGGGCAGAGAAACGATGCCCTATGTGAGAGGATAAGGGAACCGACAGTGCAATAATTGCCAGAGGCAAACTGCCAGGTTGAGAGGCAAGAGAAACTGCTACGACAGAAGGAGAAGGACCTGCAGATATAGACCGAAGAAGCGGCGCGGATGGCGAGGCTCGTCCAGGAACGAAAAGACGCGACCGAAAAGCGCTAATCCGACAGGAAAGACGTCGAGGTCAGGTTCCAGCTCCTGCAGAAGGAAGTGGACGACCTCACGAAGGAAACGTGGGAACTCCATTGTGAAGTTCAGGTTGCGAAACTGAGGAGAAACGAGCTAAGGTGCCTTCTAGCGGAAGGAAATCATCGCTTCAAGTGGCTGGATAGGAAGACCGATGTCCAGGGCGAACGGAACGACCAGTTGGAAGATGAGGTTCGACAGCTGCGAGGAGCGAAGGAGAAATTGGTTTGCCAGCTCAAGAACCTCCAGGGGAATTACAGATGCCTGGAGAAGGACAAGTGGAAAATGAAGGAGCAGCTGTCCATCTTCAAGGAATGGCGCGACCAAGTCTACGCTGGCTTGCGAAGAGGGATCAGATGTGAAAAATTTGAGGAGAATGTTTGTTGTATGGAAAGTTTTTTTTTTATTTAAATAAATAAAGTTTATTTACAAACAGCGATTTTCATTTACACAATAATTTTTTGCAGCAAATTTTGTTATTTACATAATAATTCGAGATTAACTCGAATTGAAAGGACTTCTTTCATAAATCCATCTGTTACAATTGATTTTAGTTAGCAATGGAGAGTATATGACCTGGACGGTCGGGGAAGGCCTGCAATTGGTCCACTTAATGCCACACATTTTGTGTGAATGCACCCTTGTTGTTTGTTATTACACTTATAAAAGTCTCTCTTGCTAGGCGTCCCAGGATGCCCGGGCGAGACCCGCTAGGCATCCCTGGATGGGCGGGTGAGGCCTGCCAGGTGTACTGGGATGGGCGGGATATGCCCGTCAGGTGTCGCGGGACGAGCGGGCGAGGCCCGCAATTGGTCAACTTGATGCGACGCATTTGTTGTGAACGCACCCTTGTTATTTATTACACTTATAAAAGTAACTACTTTTAGGTTACTCTCTCTTTCTCTCTCTCCATTTTCTTTACTGTACATCTAAATTCCCAGCATAAGATAGAGATAAACAGAAAATATATCATTAATGAGTTATACGTAGGGTACCACTTCCAGTCAAGGATTCCGCAGTTCCTCCCAATCCTCACCATCCTCTATAGCAATGTGACACTCATTACAGCGATTACACGGTGGATGCGTCTGTCCACATCGCTACATGTTATTCCGAGACTTACTGTCAATTAAGGCAATGAGGTAGGTTCTCAAGCAAACTATCTAATTCCTGTTATAAAACGATATCATTCCTGTGCTCTCTCGCTAGTGAGAAAACATCCCGGTCTTGCGGACGTATTCGCTGGAATGATAACTATAACAATAGTGGGGTTATTTACTGATGATGGTGTAATACACCGCTCTAAAGCATAGTGAGAGGAAGAAGTGTTTTGGTACTTACATTCTTTGCAACACACTTGCCACTATTCTCAGGAAGTACAATGGTACCCTGAATACTGTTCATTGTATCTTGTTTTTTTTTTTTATTCGTGTTGTCTCCATTCTTATTTATTTATAAATAATCTTCAGAATGAATTTTTGTTGTGGCTTCTATAAGCCAAGTCTTTTTCCTTTATTTTTATCTGTCTAAAGGACATTTTAGTCGTAGAACTCCTCGTTAAATAAATAATTTGTTTCCAACTGTGCTGATATTCTTGGTCAGTTCTAACGGTACTTCCACTCCAAAAGAGAGCGTCGAAGTGAGTCAAGGTTGGGTCAAGACGATATTTACTTTTCTTGGGTTTAGTAATGGCGTTAATGTTTTAATACCACTTTGACTTTTGTAATTGGGCCCTTTCTTTAGAGCATTCACATCCATGCCAGAAGTCGTAGGAGGTGTGATGTGTTCGCCATGCAACGAAAAAATATAAATTCCGTCCAGGATGAGGACCCTCGCACCAGGGAGGCCCAACTGGGGGTATGGAGGAGTTATGGAGTTCCATTTGGACAACGTCTGTGAGAGAGAGAGAGAGAGAGAGAGAGAGAGAGAGAGAGAGAGAGAGAAGAGAGGGTGTAATTGCTGTGTGGATTGTTAACGACTGTATGGCTGTTAGTGAGTTCTGGCTGGGTTGTTTGCTGTTAGAGGTCTGTGTTTTGAGTGAGAGTTTTTGAGTCAGTTTTTAGTCAGAACTGGTGATGTTCAGTAGTGTCGGCAGCGGTCTGTGACGGATTTGAAGTCGGTTGAGTTTTGTGTGTTGTTGAGGTTAATGTATTTTTGCTTTAGAGTTGTGCTGTGCTGTTGTCTTTGTTGTTATTCTTGGTGTTGTTAGTGGGTGTGTATGTTGCGTTTAGTGCTGTTGTTTTTGTGTGTGTTGCTTGTGGTTTGTGCAGTGGTCCTTGGGTTGCGATTGTTCCTTTTTTTGTTGTTGTGTTGTTTGAGTTTGTTGTTGTGTCGAGTTATGGTTGTTCCTTGATTGTTGTTGTCCTTGGTTGTTGTTTTGTGTTATTGGTTGTGGTCCTGGTGTTGTTGTTGGTATCTCTTGTGACCTCGACCAGTGGACAGCACAGGATGGCCCGGAGTATCTGGAGTGTTGGTAAGTATGTGTGTTTTTGTGTGTTTTTGTTTTTTGTTTTTTTGTTTTTGTATAGGTGTAGGTCAATTGTCCTGCGTGTATTTGTTGTGTAAAGAAGAAAGTGTGACCTGAGGGTGGATTTTGGCAGGTGGAATCGTTTAGGTTAATGTTGGGGGGGGGGGTGGGATTTTGCAACTTGTTTTTTCTAGCTTGTGATCCCGCCACAGGGGAGGAACAGCAGTGCCACTTAAAATTGGTAACTGCTCTGGGATCCTCACCTGGATATACACCACACCCAAAATACCTTTAGGGTCGTCAGTCCGTCGAGATCGGACCCGATCAGACACAGCACGAGAGGGGGGGGGGGGGGCATGGCTTGACATGACAATTTCCTCTCGCTCGACCACGCCGTCGTACTCTAGTTTTAGAGTGGTAGCAGCACGCCGTCTAACTCCTCCCTCCATCAAGTTAAGAGAGGTGCGAATCCAATACTATGCCAAGGTCGTCAACGAAAGAAGGGAAGGAGAAAATTTATAGGCGGAGGAGTAAAGGAGTTAAAGGTCCCAATGTTCAGTTGAATCCACAGCAGAAAGAGTGGGCGTAAAAGAGCATACTCTCCATACATTGCATCGCCAAGGGTGATAAGAAAAAGAAGAGGAGGAGGAAGGAAAGTTATTCCATCTACATCTACAAGGTACTGAAGCAGGTCCACCCCGACACTGGCATCTCCTCCAAGGCCATGTCCATCATGAACTCCTTCGTCAACGACATCTTCGAGCGCATCGCTGCCGAGGCTTCTCGTCTGGCCCATTACAACAAGCGCTCTACCATCACCTCCCGGAAGATCCAGACTGCTGTCCGCCTCCTGTTGCCTGGTGAACTGGCTAAGCACGCTGTCTCTGAGGGCACCAAGGCCGTCACCAAATACACATCCTCCAAGTAAACTGACAAAGTTTTGCTTGGCAGGCATCCCCACGCGTCAAAGGGTTAGGATCACGAAGGAGCTGCTGTTCAAGCTTTGGGACTAGCACAGCACAACACAGCAAAGCACAGCACAGCACTCAAAACTCGGCTCAGTAATAAATTCAGACAATGGGAACACAAGAAAGAAAATCCAATAATAATTGTAATTCAATGCATCCACCTTTTTGTCAAGCCCAGGAGTAGCTTTTCCACTATTGAGGGGAAAAATGGATGAAAGACCTTCATTTACCCATGCAACATCAGACACTGATGCCTGTACTGGCTCCATTGATCTTATAAATTTATACATGTATGCAAACTGCGTAACATGTTTATGGTATACAATTTCCTTTGGCCAGTTTCACTTACAATGGATCATTTTGATTCTGGATGATTAATGAACACATTTAGTTAAAGGCATAACTGTTTTTGCAAAAACAATCTTTTTCAGTATTTGAATAATATCTTTAAAGCACGAACTTCTACTATGCAGAGAATGTATTATTTTCATTTAATACTTTTGCGAGATATAGTGCAATACAAATGCATTAACAGCAATAAATTGTATTTGACTTTTTTCTGTATAAAACAGCACGCCTAATGTGGTGATCAACATATTATCTAGAGAAACAAAAGACAAGCTCATATACTCCACTGTATGAAACCCGATTCAAAATGTTTCAGAGGATCTGTAACAACAAAGTACATGAATCCTTCATTCGAAAAATTGGTTTTTTGTTTTGCTAAAAGCAGCGTATTTTTAAAATATCCCTTTCAACGTGTTTTACAAACAGAATACCGGTTTTCTGTACTAATCTTCCAGTTTTTAATGACAAAAACGTGTGTGTACCAAAATATCCACGCTAAGCGCAAACATATCCTGAGTCAGTCAATGCGCAACACGAGGTAATTGTACAGGGTGTTTCGAAATTAGAGGCGCCCCCCCACCCCCCTCTACAGCATAAACTAAAATTGATCTGGACAAAAACAAAAGTAATTCAGAACAGGTATTTATTTAAGTTTCTCTCTGAGTATTTAATATTTTGTGTTACCTCCATCTGCCTGTACCACAGCCTGCATTCTTGTGGGGTATGATTTCAGCAAATTGCAAAAAAGCTGAAACTCAAACTCCATTTCCCTGAGCACTTCGGTCACCTCTCTTCACAGGTCGTCGAGGCTTGGTATACCATCATAGTTCACTGTGTGTGCTTCAACACGATCCTTTAAGATACTACCAATATTTTCACACACATTAAGGTCAGGGGAGCTACCTGGAAATTCACTTGATGAGAAGAAATCGGTATCACTGTTTTGAAGCAGCTCCTGTGTCTGAAGAGCCTTGAAACATGTTGCCTTATCTTTCAAAAATGTGACTTCTTCAACAGATAACACATTTTCAGGATCTTTGAAGAAAGGAAATACTCCACCAGTAAGCACAGTTTCTCTGAAGTATTCGCCATTCCATGACTGTCCTTTTTCTTTGATGATCCACATTAACTGTTTGGCTGTGAAACAGAGAAAAATTCCCAAACATTTAGGAAATTTCACAACTTGGCGATAGCGCATGTCATCACTGATATCATCCAAATTTGCAGCCCAAATGATGTCATTTTTATGATTTGGCTTCTTAACTGTGTAAATGAAAAAATTCATCTGATGCGGCAAGATGGAGAAAGTCAGCTTCATCCCAATCTTTAAGAAATAAACCACAAAACCATGCATGGTTTTCTCTCTGTTGCTGAGTGATGTTGGGCTTGCTGATAACATGAAATAGCTTGATACCAGATTTTTTTCAACTCACAATATATACCACTGTAACTTCTCTTCTTTCTCCTTTTTGTTTCTAGTTCAAGCGCCAATTTACGTCAAGACTTTCAGGCCTTCTAAGACTCTCACTCTTTTCATGAATACAGTCATATGGATTTTTGTTCCAGTTTCTTTTAAAAAGGGATTAATCTCTTTTAATGTATTTAGCTATCCAGGAACGTGGAATGAAGGATGCGCCAGCATCCCTGGCCTCTGACGGTTATAGCCCAGATTCGGTCAATCCATGCGATTTCCTCCCAGTCATTAGCCATGGCTGTATCTAACTCCGTCACTCAGTCTGAAAATACAAGAAATATAAAACGAAAAATAGCTTAATAGAAACTTAAGATAATGTAGGTACTTAGAGATAGGTTATAGCAGAAAACTTCATAACTTTCCATTTGTTCTGTGGAGGGGGGGCCTCTAATTTCGAAACACCCGTTATGTATTAAATGTAATTCAATTAGGATTTTGAACGTTTTTGAAATTTACCTACACTTGTTACTAAATATATTAGTCAAAATTAAAAACAAATTCAATGTATTCAGTGACATGCTATCATAGGCGCAAATATTCTACGTCTCTACTCGTATGCTGAACGTGCTAGAAAGTTAAATATTATTAACTTCCTAATAAATACCAAGTTAAACACGCCATCTGCGAAACTTAAATGTGGGCGATCTACAGCTGCGGTACTGAAAATGCGTCATATTAATTGGATAACCTGAAAAGTCCCAGAGTAAGGTGGTGCTGCTTGCTCTCTCAGTTACCCACAAACCACTGAACTGGGTGAAAAGCCTCAGATCCTTAGACTAAGTCTCAAGAATAATCTTTAGATCAGATCTTGCCGTGGAATAAACCGAGAGTATGAACAGATCATGGAAGTTATTACAGTTTAACACCTGGATCAGATATTTACTGCGCTAAGAAAAATCAGTCATGTTACCCGAATGTGACTAGCCTTCGTGCCTAACTTTTGGGCGTAACATTATCATACGGTTCTCTGTTATTAATAAATAAAGTACGTAAAAGTAAAAAATGAGTATGTTAAAAAATTACCAAATGGTTATAAATTGTTCTTCCATTATTTTCGCATGATTTCTTAGTAGATAACTTCAGTACAGTAATTTACTTTAACGCAACGTTGCTCGTTTCGCTCACGTGCTATTATACAGCGACGGAACTCAATATTTAAATTACATAGTATTCGATATAATCTGTGGTGTCACCTCAATTTCACAAGAAGAATGATTGTGAAATGTATATGGAAGATTTTATTCTAATTAGTCAGTATATATATATATATATATATATATATATATATATATATATATATACATATACATATCGCATATATTTAAATAAAGGAAAGAAATTCAAAGGCGGCAATTGGCATTTCGCCAAGTGTGAAGTGATCACTGCATCTGCCTGGTCTCGAGAGCTTCACGTTTACGCTTTCGGTCATGAACACCAGACTTTCGAATATCTGGAGCCTCATGGCAGACCTCATACTGCAGGGATGTCTTGCCAAGCAAAACAAAATAAAATAAATAAATGCGATTAAATAACTACTGAATCCATAGCCGGACTAGACAGATAACCGACGAGCAATCGGCCAATAGACACGGTACGAAACGGGCGCATACGAGTATATCGACGAAAGGATATTTGTCTAGGTGGACATGTCTTCAATTATTGGACAATGGAATCTAATTGTTATTTTTTATTTCTCTTTACGTTTGTTATTTTTTTCCTAATATTTAATGGATTCCCAGGAACTGTCACTTCAATTGGAGTTCCGCGTCTAGTGTCTTGTTTGGCCTATACACTGTTCTTGCCCGAGTTGCTTCTTGGGATGAGCACCAGCAGGTGTTTATAAACGTCAACGTCCACGCCAGCTCTCCCACTCTGTGCTGTTTTCAGTGATAGGCTGAGTCTCCGGTGTCAGGTGGGGAGGTCTGTGATTATTTGCTTTTCTGTTAGTTTATCAACGATGTAGGCGTAGCCATCAAGCAAAAGGACTGACAACGCGATGGTGCCAAAAGGAATGGTTAGAAATAAATAGTAAACGACTTCGTTTGGGCTACATTGCAGAAATATTTTTATATGGAATATATAATTTGATTTTTAATTTTACATGATTTTTGAGCGCAAAATTAATAAAAGCAACGATATCAATTTTAAAATAATCTAATAAAGATCAAATTAGTCTATTGAATACACAAATATTACGTCATTTTTGGCTCCCTTCTGATTTTAATCGGAGTTCATTTAAAAGTTGTACAGCTTTTTACTGCATTGTCGAACTGGATATGGCTGTATTGAAATAATAGGCATAACGGATGCTAGGACAGATAACTGGGATGACAAGAATTTTACTGCAAATCAAAACACAAAACAACAGCAATCCAAACTGCTACTAACACCAATACTGTTGCTTCATTTACCATTACTGTTACTATAGTATATACTTTAGTAGATTCACATCACCCGTGCATGTAATGTCTAGGCCAATCCTTACGATGCTCCTGATTGACTGTTGATAAGCCATTGACAGGGCTGGAAACTCTCAGTCTCTGTCGAGAGTTCACATGGGCAAGATGTACCAAGTTCCCCCTCTTCTGAGGCAGAGACTGAGAGTTTCCAGCCCTGCCATAGGCTTATCAACAGCCAATCAGGAGCGTTGTCAGGTGGGGAAGTCTGTGATTATTTTGCTTTTCTGTTAGTTTATCAACGATGTAGGCGTAGCCATCAAGCAAAAGGACTGACAACGCGATGGTGCCAAAAGGAATGGTTAGAAATAAATAGTAAACGACTTCGTTTGGGCTACATTGCAGAAATATTTTTATATGGAATATATAATTTGATTTTTAATTTTACATGATTTTTGAGCGCAAAATTAATAAAAGCAACGATATCAATTTTAAAATAATCTAATAAAGATCAAATTAGTCTATTGAATACACAAATATTACGTCATTTTTGGCTCCCTTCTGATTTTAATCGGAGTTCATTTAAAAGTTGTACAGCTTTTTACTGCATTGTCGAACTGGATATGGCTGTATTGAAATAATAGGCATAACGGATGCTAGGACAGATAACTGGGATGACAAGAATTTTACTGCAAATCAAAACACAAAACAACAGCAATCCAAACTGCTACTAACACCAATACTGTTGCTTCATTTACCATTACTGTTACTATAGTATATACTTTAGTAGATTCACATCACCCGTGCATGTAATGTCTAGGCCAATCCTTACGATGCTCCTGATTGACTGTTGATAAGCCATTGACAGGGCTGGAAACTCTCAGTCTCTGTCGAGAGTTCACATGGGCAAGATGTACCAAGTTCCCCCTCTTCTGAGGCAGAGACTGAGAGTTTCCAGCCCTGCCATAGGCTTATCAACAGCCAATCAGGAGCGTTGTAAGGGACTGGCCTGGACATCAGATGCACGGTTAATGTGAATCTGCTTTAGTACTAATACAACAATGACAATTCCGTAGGTGTTGGCACCACTAGCGGATCCAGGGCGGGCGGGCACCTGGGCAGGTGGCCCCCATGAAAAATAAAGACAAAATAATAGTAATGAATATTTAGATAACATACATGAGAGATATAAAAGTGGAAAAATCTATTATAGAAATAGTAATAAAATTGAGAAACCGTAACAGCAAATCTTAACGATAATATTAATGATTCGGTATTTCTTGATAGAACTGGCGATTGTTGCCCATTTCATGATATCTACTTACTGAAACGTTCAGGTCCAGGTCTGATACGTATTAAATGGCCGTCCCTCTACCACCCCCTTCCCCCCCTTTTACCAATTAGAGTGATGAACCACTCTGAAGCCATCAGGTCCCGAAGGAACAAGAGAATCCACTTCCAGCACGAGAGACTTAAGGCCAACTTAAGCTTCTTTTCTCTTCCTGACAAAGGCGTTTCAACACGTCGTCAGACGCCTTGACTGATGGCGGGAGACAGAGACTGATTCACTGAGATGACAAAGTGGTGTCAGGTCGGCGAGATTAGAATTCGTAGATGTATGGACGTATCAATGTGCACATAAATACACACAAGGAATATATACATGTATAGATACATATGTGTAGGCGCTGGATGACCAAAATAGGTCCCAGTGTTTGGGCAAGTCCCTAAATTTCATAATCAATCCATCCAATATATACATGTGTGTACCTTTACTCTCTCTCTCTCTCTCTCTCTCTCTCTCTCTCTCTCTCTCTCTCTCTCTCTCTCCTGATCTTCCAGGAATTAAGATGTCGTAAGCGAGTTCGCTCAGGCAACATCGCCATCAAGGACCGGATATGAGATTATTCCAGATCGGAAGAGATTCCGACACCAAGGCTGCGGATTCCTGGATTCCTTCGTGTCTGACCTCCACGTTCGCGTGTTTGAACGCGCTTTTCTTAAAGCAATTTTTTGTTACGTGAGAATTTCGTATTTTTGCAAGTGTGTAGTAAGCGTGAATGTTTATTTGTTTTATTTTATTATTATCATCATTATTTTTACATAAATTATGATTTGTATTCATGCAAGTGTGCAGTAGGCGCGAACAGTTTTGCACGCGCATGCGCTGATGAATTTAATATGTGCTTTCTTTCCCACTAAATTTTTATTTCCTTGCGCAGTGTTGTGGATAAAAATAAAGATTAAGTAAAGGATTAAGGTAGACTTAAGTAAAAGCATAATAGAAGAAGTGACGTTAAAAAGGATTAAGGTAGACTTAAGTAAAAGCAAAACAGAAGAAGCGAAGTTAAAAAGGTATCACCAAAGGGACACAAAAATAATTCGAACCTCGTCTCCTCAATTGGATATTCCAGTTCTAAATTCATCATGGTTCTTATTTTCAAGACTGCTAAACTCACGACTATAGGAAGCTTTACCACTGAGATGAAAGCTATGAGGATGCTATTTGCTCAGTTGTATTAAGTTCGGTAAATAAGTTTAAACACGACTTTCATTGGAAATTTATAAGGATGTTACTACTTACGCCTTGAATTTTCTTTCCTCATTCTTGGACGTACGGCAATTGCTATTCAAACGAGCTTCTAGACCTGTAGTAATACGGCCTTAAATAAAATCTCTTCGGAATTAGAGATAAGC
The DNA here is from genome assembly GCF_015104395.2 of Macrobrachium nipponense. NCBI lineage: Eukaryota > Metazoa > Arthropoda > Malacostraca > Decapoda > Palaemonidae > Macrobrachium > Macrobrachium nipponense. Next base: position 184,468,294 of record NC_087200.1, on the reverse strand, counting down.
TACGCGAAGAATAAAGTCCAAAAAAAAAGTAGGCTAACGCTAAAAAACAAAAGAAAAGAGGCTGCCTGAAGTTGAGTTAGTCAACTTAATCCAGACTCCGTTTATGAACCGGCACGAGAGAATAAAAAAGAAAAAAGAAGTCTCCAGACCCTTCCTGATCCCTTACTATTCCTTTTAGCTTTCCGTTAACAGTAATCGATAAGTCAGTAAATGGTGCGTGTGCCGAGCTATCGAGTTTTAAGCGGAGAGAAGTGGGCCAGTGCACGGGACGCGAAACGAAGTTGTCTTAACCTTTGAGTCCCAGTTCTGGTTCTGTGTTTTCTATATCTCGCGTTATTACGTCGCTTAAATAATAATTTGCTCTCGAGAACTTTAAATGTCGGGAGGATTTTGTCAAGGGTCTTCATTTTGGGATTTGCCAAACATTTATTTATTTGTTTATTTATTTATTTATTTTTGAAGTCTGCAGTGAGGTTCCCGACATTTGAAAGCCCGGTGTTGATGACCGAAAAGCCCACCTGACGTTCTTGACACTAGGCTGATGCTAAGTGTTTACTTCACATTTCGCAATTTACTATGAATTAATTCGCAGTCTCTTCTTTATTCAAGTTTATAATGAATAGAAAAGATGTTTGATAATGGCCATACACAGTTTTATTTTCACAAAGTCCTAATAAGAATCAGGTGACACTGAAAACGGAATCGAATGTGAAGCAATTACAATGCTGATTAACATTTGTATAGCTTCAAAAAAAAAAAAAAAAAACAACAACAGTGAATTACAGCAAATTTCTATTCTGAAGTTAATTACAATGAAAAATAAGTGTAAAGGATGGAAGTAAGGTTTCTACCCATTCCTATAATTGTTTCAAATATACCATTAATTCATTTTTGACAGAACCACTCGCTTATGTTTGCAAGCGAAGTTTAACGTCACAATTGGATAAAACAGATCTCGGATTAAAAGTCGGTAGACAGATTTGTGAGTTTAGGTAAATATATTATTATTTTCATAAAATTTGGGGATATACGTCGTGTTATACAGTTAAATAACAAGGGAAATATTTTACGAGAGAATGAATAGGAGTACTAAATGAAAACGGTATTTTTTTTTTTAAGGAAGATATTATATTGTTAGGAATCATACTCAATCTTACGGTACTGAAATGAATATCTCGGACTTCTTCACAAAAGGATGATTAAGAATATAAATGAAAAAATATAGCAAAGTGCAACTAATAATTCTCTTTGCACGACAAGTGTTTTGAAAAAAATAACTCATATACTTTTTTCATAAGAAATTCGGGCAAATTATTGTTCCAGATTCTTTTAGACATTTACACATCACACGTTTCATAAACCTCGAGACGGGTAACTGCCTCGCAAAATATAAAATTCACCCAAAATATAGATGGAGATAGATGCTGAGATAAATATCCGAGGAACTTAGTAGGAAGAAGAGCTCGGAAAGAACACAAGGTTTATTCAAAAGAGTTCAAAGGGGTGAGATGGACAGGAGGGTTTGAATTCTGATTGGTGGAGAGTATTATATGATTCTGATGACTTATAAGGAAGGACGAGAGGCTTACTAATAAAGGGTCTCAGTATTGGGGACGATCAAGAACGTGTGTGAGAAATACTGAGCAATATATATATATATATATATATATATATATATATATATATATGTAATATAAATATATATATATATATGTATTATATATATATACATATGAAAGAGAGAGAGAGAGAGAGTTATTCTTCCATGTTACTCTCTCTAAGTCTTAGCAAAAATATTCTTTCTTTTTTTTAACTCCACCAAGTAAGGTACACCTATTTGGATATTGCTACGCATGGGGCCTATTCAAAAAGGTATGGGAGACCCTCTCTATAGGAGCTTTCACGAACACATGCCAATACCCGGGACACCCATTAAACACCACAACGGCAACGTTGTACGCGCGCATATACATGTATGCAAACGCGTACACACGCTATCCCTCCTTTTCAGGATTTGGCACTTGTATGAATAAATATATAGTTATAAATGTTTATATAAGATAATAAAAATAAGTATATAATAATATAATATATATATATACTATGCATTATATATACTTATGTATATATATGTATGCATGTGTTAATTTACGTGAGAGCGCGCCAGTACGTATTCAAGTGCGGCACGTGGATAAGGTGTGTACTTTCGTTAGTGCTTACAATAAGAAAAGGAAAGACTACAGCCAACAAACATTTGTATATCAAAGAGCCTCTGTTAGCAGCGCTGCATAAAAAAGAAAAAAACAGCCTCTGTTAGTAGCGTTGCATAAAAAAGAAAAGAAAAAAAAAAGCATCAAAAGTCTTCCCGGGTAAGATATACGACGAGGCAGGAAAACAAAAACAAAAGCAAATGAAGGTTTTGTTTAACACAGAAAATGGACGAAATATCACATCAAATATCTCAGCTGTTTGTTATCATACTATAACAAAATATATTTTCTTGGGATTTGAAGGGAAAACCAACAAACTGTATATGTGTAAGTGTTTACATAATAAAAATATGGAATGTTAGTCCATATATATAAAAGTCTAAAACTAAAGAGGTCAACCAGATTGCTTGCAGGAATGTGATCAGACTAGAGACGCTAAAGATGACGTATACAATAAGTATGTAGGCTAAGATAACATGCCGTCACCTGTAGTCATTCAATTGTTTATAAACATTAGTCCAAGCTCCCTGCTTGAGACAACTACCCCGACCTATAATTCAAACGGCCTACGTGATCTGTAGCGTGTCTCATTTTGATTGTGTGTTCGTATGAAACTATGTCATTTGTATGTATGTTCATATGTTCGAACTACTGTCTGTTCCTTCATAACTTGTAACAGAGATGGTAGACAAGCAGAACAGAGTTAGCTATCGTCATTAGAAGACCTGTACCTCTTTACCTAAGCTTTATCATGTAGAGGAATAGGATTAGCCATCATCATTGGCAGAAGCGATCAAGCTATCGTTATTAGAAGACTTGTACAATCATATCTGATCTTCAGCATGTAAAACTTCAGAAGAATACATATATTTTTATATTTCGTGTTTTCTACAAGAACCTCCTCACCATGAGTTTAACACATCGTCGTAATAACTAACAAGATAATACCGACTTCGTAAGTGATCTACAAACCCCCAGACCACTCCATTGAAGATGGAAGTGCAATACCAACCGACTTAGCGTAAGTTTATCGCTAGTCTAACATTACCTCATAGGGAGCTCCTTATCATACAAGGCACAAGCTCTAATATTGGTGGCCAGCGTACCAGAAGAACTCTACAACGTCCTACGAAGAAAACCTGAATAGTAAATCATGTATCATAAGAAGTCAACGACGACGAAGCAGCAGATTCTTCAAGCAACATAGTATCATCGTTAGTGAGCGACTTCAGAAAACAACAAGAACTCTTTAACGACGACGAAAGCAAGAGATTCTTCAAGCAACTTAGTATCATCGTTAGTGAATAACTTCAAGAAACAAAACCGACGTGTCCTTTTTCCTACGACAACGCAAGCTTCGTCTCTCATTAGAATCATTCAAGAAAACATCGTTAGTGAGCGTTTCCGGCACTCCAAGAAACAAACCGAACGCGTCTGCAGCATCGGATCTTTCAAGGGCTCGAATCATCGAAACAACGCGCACGGGGAAACTGAAGCCAAACCAGGTCATCCGCTAAATAGAGAAGGAGGACCAAGGCGTGTGTCGTTAATCGGAAACACCGTGACTTCCCACAAAAGCAAGCTAAGTACAATTTTTTATTCATTTGGAGTAACTTTGAGTGTTTCCTTTGCAGGTCGAATTTCGTTATTCCTGTGGCTGAAGTTACGAGAAATTCTTAATCTTACTTTTTTACAGAAATATCTACATCATTGAGATTTCGCTACTGCGAGCTTTTTTATCTTTGAGTGTCTGTTTCCAGAAGTTCTACTGAAATATCATAATCATATACTATGTTAATTTTATCATTTTGGGTGATTATTAATCCCTTACGTAACAAATCATATTAAACAGTGAATATGCGTTTACGCAGTGGACGTCTGTATTTATACAGATGCATGGATAGGGTCGTTAAGCACCGTAGTGATTAGAAAACACACAAAAAAACAAGTGGAACACCCGTACAAATCTATATAAATTAGAGGTAACACTATTTCGGGTCATGACAATAAATGCTCCTTTGCAAAGTCCCGCTCGCGGTTTAGCCTTGAGTTTTTTGAGTTATATAAAATATCGAACCTCAATGACTCAACTTAACTTTAAAAATATGGCTGGATTGCAAGGAATAACATGTCTGTAAAAACTTTCATCAGGCTAAATGCGCTGACCAGGATCCCTCACTATTTCAAATTTTAGCAAAGAATGAAGTACAAACAGTTAATATTGAATGCAGTAGTGATAACTTGTCTTATTAGTACTCGCTCAGTTCCATAATAGTTTCGGTCGTTCATTGCTTTATACGTAACCAGCAACATAATGCTAAAAACACACAATACGTTGCCGATGGTAATAAAGAGAAGGATCTAATTATTACAAAAAGAAATAGAAACAGTAGCCCGTTCAGAATCAAACAAGCAAACTCGGTGACTGTGTCACCTAGTCAAGCCGGTCAAGGTCAGTCAAAAACTGCCGAAGTGTTCAAAGCGTAGCAAATTCCATACAATAAGCGACTCTAGCAGAGTGGGGAAAAGCGATGTTGGTTCATACATGCCAATATCTTTTTGAATTAAAAAAGGATTTTTCCTATGAAACACACGACCGTATAAAGTAATCAGAGGCAGGTTTTCGTTTTTTTTTTTAATACGTAAGTTATTATAAGTAGTGGTGGATAAAGCCCGACTGTACGCGCCGTAAAAATTAGAATATCTTGTTTATTCCTTTAGTACACGTAATATCCTGTATTTACGGACTCACCGTCTGTTGTTCGAACTTCCCTAATGAGAAGTCCGGATAAGCAAGCGTTTACAGATACCTCTATAGTTATAAAAAACATTGATCTGTATCTAGTGTAATTGTAAGATTCATCTAGGGGTATCAAAATATTAACTTACATCCTGCAAATAAGGCGTGTTTATCAAAGGGAAATCCTATAAACTTCAAACATATTAAAATCCGTTTGAACAAAAATGAGACAGTTAATCAAATAATAACTTATATAAAGGAACTATTACATTTGTCTCATAAATCGTAAACATTGTTCAAATGACCCAACAGAATTCTCCCACAACCGCAGTCGCACTTTGCACGCAAAATCTCGAGAAGCAATACACCCTCGAATGTCTTAGTGCGTGTAAAAAGACTTTGCTGGGAAATGAAATTTTAATCCTTCCCGACACTGAAATATAACGATTTCCGCGAACAAAGCCCTAGACACGGTTGACACAGCAACAAGTTAATCTAGTGATCCACAAACGTATACATATCGTGGATACGGAAGTTATAAATATCGCATTTTTTTATTGTTGCTAACTTTTAATCCCGCCCAATCAGTCGTGGATGAATCTCTCTGTTAATCTATCTAAAGTAATATCCGTAAAGTCATTCAAGCAGAGGTGATTCAGCAGAATTTTTTTTTTATCTTCTACCTGAATACCAGGAAGTTTCTCCACTAGCGAGTGATCTCTGGGAGAAAAACGGATGTCATTGAAAACAAAATACGGTCTAAGGACAAACATAAAGCTATATACGTACCTTCGTATAGACTCTCACTGCAATTTCAAAATAGAGATAAATGACGAAGTTGAAATATGTTAGTAATAGGAGCCATTAGGAAATCAAATAGCCCATATAATTTTCCCTCAAAACGTCATGCCATAAAAGATCGGACTTGGCGTATCTGCGTAGATTTCTGTCGCTTAAACAAGGAAACGACTCCCGATAGTTTCCAGTGCCATGTAGCGACGACATCTTATCTCTGTTAGGTTAGAATAAATTTTTCACCAACTTGGACTTACTTAAAGGCTTTTACCTGATACCATTACCTAAGTGATTGTACCTCATACACCGTTTTTTTCAGCACACTCAGGGGACATTATCAATTTTTACGTATGCCTCCGGCTTACGTTGCACCCCAATTACAATATAGTGTTTGGAGATTTTTAGGGGATACCCTACATGCCTATATGGATGATCTTGTAATCTTTTCTAATACCTTAGAAGTACATTCACATAAAGTAGAGCTAGTGCTACAGAGACAAAGACAAATAGTCTCAAAGTAAAATATATAAATGTGAGTTTTTAAAACCGAACATGTTTATCTAGGTTTTATGTGTCTTGTCAAGGTCTTAAAGTAATCCATGGTAAGGTGTCGGCTATTCATAACTTTCCGGTACCTATTAACGTAAAAGGGGGATACAGCACTTTTGAGCAATAGTGGGTATTACAATCTTATGCAAATATGTAACTCGTTCAATCATGACAGCTCCTTTAACAGATCTTACGAAGAAGAGCGTAGATTGATTATGGTCTAAAAGCATCAACAGGCATTCGATATCTTAAAAGCGGAATAATGCAGCTCACCTAACTTAAAAATCCCTGATTTAAATAAGGAATTTTTTTTATTGCAACAGACGCCTCAGACCAAGGGGTAAGAGGGATACTACTTCAGCAATATGATAAACAGTTCTTTCCTATAGCTTTTTATTAATGTAAACTAAAGCCCTCTGAAAGTAAATATACAGTAATAGGCAAGGAAGGGCTAGATATCGTTAACTCACTAGTACATTTTAAGTTCATAATCTACGGCTATCCTGTTAAAGTCCTCACTGAGCATAAGTCACTTACCGAGTTTTTCAAAGGCTTTAATCACAGTCCAAAAGGAACTCGGTGACAAATGATCATCAGGTCTTTGAAGCCAGATAAGATATCTACCTGGGAAATCAATTATCATAGCTGACGCATTATCCCGCAATCCCGCACCATACTGCAAAGAACCATTAATTGGACTAAAAAATATAGAAACATCCGTGCCTATTGTTAAAACCGTATCTAAACAAGAAAATTCCTTAACCCAAGAGATCGCGAGCATTGAATATCTGGGTTGGAGCGCAGAACTGTTACAAACTGAACAAAGCAAGAGTCAACAGACATAACCAAAACAATAAACACTTCGAACGGAAACAGAGTCAGCAGCAATAAGCAAACAATAAACACTTCGGACGGAAACAGGGTCAGCGGCTAAGCAAAAACAATAAACACTTCGAGCAGAAACCCTAAAGCAAAAGTATATTTAAAGTATGTGTATCAGAATTATGTAATCAAATGTAGTATTATATGTAGGTCCGTGACGAGGAAAACCCGAAGAACACAGCAGGTGACTAACGACCAGGTAGTAGTAATAATCTCTTTCATACCAATCGTCCTAAACTGGTTGCATTCAGTCATCCAGGGTTCCCTACTATGTCACAGAAAGCCAAATCACTATTTTACTGGCCTACAATGCTTACAGATATAAAAAGCACATATCTGATTGTAACACGTGTCATGAAAAGAAGGGATACACTAAGACACCTGTCAGTTTAAGGGCCTATCCCGTGCCAAATCAATCCTTGAAAGAATATACGTAGAATTATTAACAAAGTTACGAGTCTGACAGAGCAAATAAACACTTCTTAGTGTTAATAGTTCCCCTTGACACGTTATATAGAATTAATAGCACTAAAAACAAACACCGCAATTGAGTGTGCTAGGAATATTTATGAGTGCTAAATCAGTAAACATGGAATTCAACACATAATAATCTGTGACTCGGGTGGTGTAAATCAATTCCTATCCATTAAGAAAACCAATAATATATTTTATCGCCCAGAGTCAATCGGTTTGGTAGAATAACGGATAATTAAATAGGAAGTGTCAATGTCTTACGAGTTACAACTCGTGATATTGGATCCGAACTGGATTATAGCGGTTCTCGCGGTTTTAAATACCTTTATCATTTATATCTTGATGCCGCAAGTAGCCTTATACGGTACGCCGCTAGAACACTTTTCCACATATTCAAGCCAACCATTAATTTATCAAATATATATAAAAAAAATATATAAATAAATAAATATAAAAAAATAAAATAAATATGGATACAAGTGGAGTCAATATAATACACTCCGTAAGAAGTCGGAAGGGTTACAAATTATAATAAAAAAGGAATCACGATAAAATCAATAAGCAAAACGTAACCATAGGCTAATTAAATATCCAAATATATATGCGTAAAGATTTGAACTCTAACTTAACGCTTTAGTAATGACAATAAAGCTAAAAGTTCAAACACATATCAAAACCTACTGACATATTGTCTGTCCGGTGATTTATATTCGTAGTCAATGAAAAAAAAAATATAATAATAATAAATAAATAAATAAATAAATAAAATAAAATAAAAGAGATTTTAAAGTCAGGAAGTCTAGAAGTGAAAATGTTTATCTATGGAATAATCCTATATGAATCTTATACAGGGCTAATAATATATATAGAATTTGTATGGAAACCTTTTTTCATTAGTTTCAATAAGGAATATTTAATTTAACATAATCATGCAGTTTTCCAACATGAAACTAATATATTGTTCAATTTTGGTACTGTTTTTTTCAGACATTCTTCTCATGTGGGTCGAGTATTAAAAAACAAAAAATTTATCCTAAAATCGTATTTATTACAGCAAGTAACGTAACTCTTAGCTGGCTGAGAGCAATCTCCTGCAAGTGACGACGTCATCATTGCCGTATCAGCATTTGTTCCTTTTAACCTCAATAATCTGCTTACACAGGCTTCATCTGTGTGTCGTCTCTGCTTGCAAAAGCAGATTGACTGGAGAAAGGAATGCTTAGCCCGAACTTCTCATGGGCAAGGCAGACATTAGGTACAGGTGTCTATCGGTGTGCGCAATGCAACTTGCAATCATTTTAAAATTAATAAACAAAATAAGGAAATAGAATTTCTATAACATCAAAATGAATTAATTTTTTCTGAACCTCATAGACATTTTAGAAGTATCACGATATGGATATGAAATATTTACTTGCAACATTAGCTATTACAATTCAAGTAAACATTCATGGGAAAATGTCACATTTTCTTGAAAACCACAAAGTTTATTTAGAAATTAGTTACATAGTGGGTTTTTTTCGTTGCATCTCCTACCTATTAATAAAGTTTTTAAAAAAATTAACCTCAGAGGATGCGCGCGAGAATATTGAATATGAAACTTTTGTTAGGGCACATAGAATCATGATTAATATTCTCTTTGACTCTTATGTTGCCTGGCAATCTTACAAATAGCTCCGTTTTCCACTTCTTTGTCTAGTAATTCACTACCAGTAATATCGAATTTTCTTTGGGATTTGTATTGATATCTGTTTATTTGTTATAATTATGGATATTTTTACAGTCATCATAGACCTGGATAGGTTCACTCATTGTTAATGCCATGGGTAAAAAAGTTTGTACAGCGGACTCTTTTGAATTCCAAAATATCAGCGAATTCATGTGGGTTACGTCTGGTCTAAATGGCTCTCTTCCCTCCCCTGTATTTGGATGTCGTCTGAATTTACTTTGCCCTTGTGACAAGTATAATTTCACTTGCAGGCTGATTAATGGAACCTGGTTACAGTATCCTGCAGTACGAGAGTTTCACATCGCAACTTCGAAAAAATCGTTCGTCGCTGCGGACGACGGCAGTCGAGTAACAACCGCCTACAATGTGAAAGGAATAAGCACCATCATGGACTTCTTCGACCGACACCGTATCTCGTCGTTAATCTCGTTTTAATGCGGAACGCTCCGGCTACTGTCGGAAATCGACTACGAAAGGGACATACTTCCGACAATTACGACCCGAAGGATATTCAACTCTACTTTGCTGGCGAAGGACTCGTGCTGGGGATGTTTTTTTATTCATCGTGAACGTAATCGTGTAGCTTAGGATGCAGAGAATAAGTATGAGCGCAAAAATAGAACGTTGGACCCGCCCAGGCAAATTTTTCCCTTGTTTTAACCCTGTGAAATAGGCCGTTTCATTGGGCTATAGGTGGTTGTCTGGAACTGTGTAATGGACGAAAAGTTGTTCGAACGCTAGTTAAAAGTGAAGTAGTATAACCTCGGTCATGTATCCTATATATATAAAGTATCATGTATCCTATATATAAATGATCATAAATAACAGAATCGAAATATATTTTTTTGCGTGTACGCACTAGGAATCTATATATAAATGATCATAAATAACGGAATCGAAATATATCTTTGCGTGTACGCAATAGGAATCTATTTAAAGTGCACATATATTAATCATAATTATATGAATCCATATACATATGTATAAACAAATCAGGTAGCCTATAATCAATCTGTTACCTTTTATCTTACAATATCTGCAGTTATATATGAGTTAGTATATTGATTAATGAATCAGATATATAACATTTAGCATAAAAATCAACGAATCAATCAGCATAAACATTAATAATGTTATCAATTCATATATGAAAATTTTTATCAGTTAAATATTGTTTTTATCATATTAATCTTCATTCTATGCAATTATCAGAGTACATTAGTATTTTCTGTAGCATATGTATCTTAATGAGATGAAGTGAAAAAACTGTATCATTATATATCACGTGATCACTATTTTTTATTACCAATATCATTGTTTTATATTTTACTACTTGAATTCAATTCATGTATACCATTGAATTTTTATTTACTAATATATATATATATATATATGTATATTATATATAATATATATATATATATATATATATTTTTATAATATTCACATAGTGTCTGTATCACATCTCCTATAAGTCAAATGCAAGTCAAGTTTGAGTAATATTCAGTAGCTGGTTTTGGTAGCTGACCGAGCTGATGTAAGTGTTTACATAATAAAAATATGGAATGTTAGTCCATATATAATAAAAGTCTAAAACTAAAGAGGGTCAACCAGATTGCTTGCAGGAATGTGATCAGATAGAGACGCTAAAGATGACGTATAACAATAAGTATGTAGGCTAAGATAACATGCCGTCACCTGTAGTCATTCAATTGTTTATAAACATTAGTCCAAGCTCCCTGCTTGAGACAACTACCCCGACCTATAATTCAAACGGCCTACGTGATCTGTAGCGTGTCATCATTTGATTGTGTGTTCGTATGAAACTATGTCATTTGTATGTATGTTCATATGTTCGAACTACTGTCTGTTCCTTCATAACTTGTAACAGAGATGGTAGACAAGCAGAACAGAGTTAGCTATCGTCATTAGAAGACCTGTACCTCTTTACCTAAGCTTTATCATGTAGAGGAATAGGATTAGCCATCATCATTGGCAGAAGCGATCAAGCTATCGTTATTAGAAGACTTGTACAATCATATCTGATCTTCAGCATGTAAAACTTCAGAAGAATACATATATTTTTATATTTCGTGTTTTCTACAAGAACCTCCTCACCATGAGTTTAACACATCGTCGTAATAACTAACAAGATAATACCGACTTCGTAAGTGATCTACAAACCCCCAGACCACTCCATTGAAGATGGAAGTGCAATACCAACCGACTTAGCGTAAGTTTATCGCTAGTCTAACATTACCTCATAGGGCGCCTTATCATACAAGGCACAAGCTCTAATATATGTAGCTCGAAATATACAGTTGCTATGTATTATACTTTATATCCCGAAATATGCAGTTGCTACGTGTTATCGTTTATATCACAAAATATGCAATTCCTATATATTATCGTCTATACCCCGAAATATATAGTTACTCTATAAGTATGGTATATACAGCATTGAATTCCAATTTAACTGCTGAATCGCGGATGAACCTTCTGCGAGGAAATCTTCCACAATGCTATAGCCGCTCATACACTTACACAAAAGGCTCACCAACAGCACGTCGTATCGCCCTACCTATACACACTGTGCAATTCACCATTTATTTTCCCAGGAGTGTCTTGCTTATTGGATATTTCGTTATGCAAGTATAGTATACGTGTATCATAATGAACATAAAAAATACTTAAACAACAAAGTGCTTCGAAGCAATACCACCACTAGGATCAAATAACCACAAGATGATGATGTCAATCACTTGGAACAAATAACCACAAGAAGGTATTGTCTATGGAATGTTTCTAGAGAGAAATATCAGGCCGTGTGTCCACATTTGAGACTTACTACTAATAAAACATTTCCCACATAATCACAGGAGCACTGATGACATTCTCTTGAGCAAAATTTACAATTGAACGAAAAAAGAAAATAAAAATCCGAATAAAGCTTAGAATGTGTATGTATTAACAGCGTCAACAGTTTCCTTATAGGTACGATGGATGTGTCGTTTCTAGAAATATAAACATGAATAACTCCCTTAAGAGAGTCATGACAGCAAAGCTGATCAGCTACTCATCTCCATGAATGCATTACTCGGGAACTGGCCGTGACACGAATGAGAAATCGACTCTTGAGCTAAAGATCGTATATATGAAATGAAATGGTATTAAACAGAATTCTATCCTTGCGACTAAAGTTGTGAATCCCTGAATATCACCATAAAACATCAGAGGAAAGAAATGTGGCTTAGAGTTGTTGCTCAGAGAGGCTGGAGTAGGTTTGGTTCTATGGAATTTAGGCTGTCAAGCCAAATACTGGGGCAATGTTTAGGCCATTCAGCGCTTCACACAGTGAAGAGAGGGAGTTGGAGTGGTTGGACAGCAACATAAAGAGATCCAGAAAATAAATGAGTACAAGGATCATACTGGATTGAAAAAGAAAGCGGGAATGGAGGTAAAGTAAAAGGCTAAAAAGTGGGAGAGGTCTAAGGAACTCGGCAAACTGTCCTTGGTACTACGTTAAGTGTACTGAGTCTACTGACGTCTGACGGGGTTACCCCATATCAGCGAGCCTAGCGTATGTGTGTGTGTGTGTGTGTGTGTAGGAGGAGGTGGGCGGTCGCTTGGGACCCCATAGCCCTTAGCCCAAGGGTTGTTAAAAAAAGAAATGCCGCCATTGCAAGCAACAGTCCCCTCAGGATAGCGTCTAATTGGCAAAGATTGCCAGGAATTATCATCACAACGAGACAGTTATTTCCCGTAATAGGATCCATATATATAACAGTCATGTCGTGACCGGAAATAGTTAACCGGATCATCTCTTACGTCAGGCAGCGCCGTAATGAGAGCGTGGGGATCGTGACCATCTTCCAAAGGACTAATTAAGGAGAGAATGAATTAGATAAAAGCTAAAAAAAGGAAGCATCTTTAGAGGCTGCCGCCATTAGCATTCGCTGACATAATTAATAGGGAAACGATACTCGAGAGATTTTGATGAACTTTTTCGATTATCACTGACACCTTTTTCAAAATTGTAATCGCATTTATCGCGGTTTTTTATTTTTACCCCTGCTAAACTTGGGTTACGATTTGGAGAAGATAAAGTGGTTTTTTTGCCATTCTAGTTACTGTCCTTTCTTGGATCATGTTACTATCATTATAATTAGAATAATACTCATAGTACCATGAGTCTTGAAATGGAGAAACACATCCTCTGTTATGTATGGGTACTAATTTAGATTTATTGCTAAATATATTTGTACCCATAAATAATTGTGGATTTGTTTTCCCCTTACTATTATTATCATTATTATTACTAGTAAACATATGTATACAGAAATTATGTATGATAAATTCGTAAAGAAACTAAGTCTACGGGCACAACCAGCCCCGTTTCAATGAAATCCATCCCCTTCGGAGGGGTGGGGGGGCGGGGGGGGGGGGAGAGGTAGGATGAAATCCCTTTTTATAAACCTATCTTATGGGTCACCACTATACCCCTGCCAAGTTTTATGCCCATCGGGCCAGCCGTTTAGCCGTGATTGAATGACAGACGGACGGACAGACGTAACGCCCATTATAGTGAGATTACTATTATTATTATTATTATTCAGAAGATGAAAGCTATTCATACGAAATGAAGTCTTTTGTGTGGGTCAACAATCCTTCCAGGCAAGCGGGTATGACTCCCACAATGATGATTTTTTTAACCTTTACATGGAAATAATTCAAACAAGTGGTGATGGTCCTAGTTTTGGACGGGTGACCAAGTGTCCTTATCTTGACGTGGTAAAAAGAGAAGAACACAAAGAGGAGTAGAGTTGAGCCCGCAAAGAAAAGATAGGCTTACCTTATGGAAGATAACGGATAATGAGTGCCTACGGAAATAAAACAAAGAAGAGATCCTAATTAGGCTGCGGGAGAAAAACAGTCACGAACAGCGCAGTTAAAAGATGACGGCTCTCCATAGAGTTAATGTGGGAAGAGGTGGCCTGACGGGTGTCGTGAAGCCACCTGAAGGTTGAAAAGTGGCGGGAAAGGTCACCGAGAGGGTATAGGATTAAAAGGCAAAACACAGATCACATAAAATTGTTTCTTCCAACTTAGTATGGCTCCATAAGAAAAACTATCTATGATCTCTGTTACATTCATACTTCAGCTGCTGAATTAGTAGGGATCGGGCCACGTGCGGAAAACTTACGCAACATTAGCTGCCTCATATGCCTAAACAGAAGGGCTGAGCCTTTCATCACTACATTACACAGACTCCCGCACTTTCTGTGTGGGAATATAAAGCGACTTGTATTATGGAATTTTATTTCACAGGAAGTTTATCCTCAATTCAACAATAAAGAGATATTTATCAATGGGTATCATCGTATATGTTCTCTACATGCTCCGCCTATCAAAAGAAACAGCCGAGTACACACACACACACACACATTTATATATATATTATATAGTATATATAGATATATAATTATATAATATATAATATACATATCAGAGATGATGGTTCCTGTATATAACTATAAAAATAAAGAGTTTAACTCAAAATTTGCTTGCAAGCTTTCATAGTGGCAGGCCACCCTTACGTGTGACGAAAAATGAACCACCAGCAAAACCAACTTCAGCAAGCCCAATTAATTAATTGATAGAGTCCACTGACGTTACAGCACATAACCGAACCTTGAGACAAAACAAAGGAAGGAAAATGAGGCCTTTTTAAAACCGATGAAATGCAAAGCCAAAAGATTCAATGATGCCAACTTACGCAACGGAAGGAACCGTTGCATGCCACGTGCCTCTTGTTTACCATCACGGCTCTCTCTCTCTCTCTCTCTCTTCTCTCTCTCTCTCTCTCTCTCTCTCGTCTGGGTACGTGTGTGTGTGTGCGTGTGCGTGTGCGCGTAAAAGATCTTGCCATAGAGGCAACGTAGTCAATTTATGTCTGGCTAGTGGCCAGTGACGACCACGATCAAGATCGACTCCATTTTGCCTCGGACGAGTAACCAATGTAAAAATCATATACACTCTATAACTGGTTCACTGAAGGTAGATTCTTGAGTGAGCCCTATGCCTACGAGACGTTAGTTTGGCGGCCGCTGATTGGCTGGAAGCTGCCTACCTCCCGGTACCAGCCAATCAGCAACCACCAAACAAACGTCTCGTAAGAATAAGGCTCATCCGAGAATCTACCTTAAGTGAATCACTTATAGTCAAGTCATAATAAC
>NC_087200.1:184445179-184447679 GCF_015104395.2 Macrobrachium nipponense | reverse complement strand
TAAGGCGCATTTTTCTATTCCAAACTCCATCCTGATGTCTCCAGATACAATCCTTACAGTCTGGATTAGGGTATCTATTTCCTTGATGCTCTTACCATACAGCTTGATGTCGTCCATGAACATCAGATGGTTGATTTTGTTGCCTCTTTTCTTGAGTTGGTACCCGGCATCCATCTTCTGTAGTACTTTTGTCATGGGAATCATGGCTACTACGAAGAGTAGTGGGGACAGTGAGTCGCCCTGGAAGATCCCTCTCCTATATTAACCTCTGCTAGTCTTTTTCCAGAGCTTGTAAGTATTGTATTCCAGTTGCGCATTGTATTTTTGAGGAAGCTGATGGTATTTTCCTCTGCCCCATATATTTTCAGGCATTCTATTAGCCATGTGTGTGGTATCATGTCGAAGGCTTTCTTATAGTCTATCCATGCCATGCTTAGGTTGGTTTCTTCTCCTACTGTTCTTCATTACCATTTTGTCTATCAGGAGCTGGTCTTTTGTGCCCCTACACTTCCTTCTGCAGCCTTTCTGTTGGTGGGGGTAATGGTGTTTGTCTCCTCTAGGTAGTTGTATAGCCTTTCACTGATGATACCTGTTAGTAACTTCCACATTATTGGTAGGCAGGTGATAGGCCTGTAGTTACTGGCTTATGATTTCCCTTACTCTTGTCTTTTTGTACTAAGGATGTTCTTCCTCTGGTCATCCATTTGGGTGCTTGGTGATTTGAGATACAATGCTGGAGTTGTTCTGCTATTCGTGGGTGTAGGCCTTGAAGTTTTTGAGCCAGTATCCATGGACTTCATCGGGACAATGGGGCTTTCCAGTTTGGCATTTTCTTTAGTTGGTGTCTGACTGTGTCTGTCGTGATGTCTGTGAATCTTTGTTTTATTCTCCCTGTTTCTTCTTCCTTGACTTCCTGGAGCCATGTTGCATGTTTGTTGTGTGATACCGGATTGCTCCATATGTTTTCCCAGAGTCTCTTACTTGATTCGGCTTCAGGAATTTCTGGGTGGTTGTCTCCCCTCTTAGTTGGCTGTATAGTCTTTTCTGGTTGGTTTCCGAATAGTTTGTTCTGTTGGTATCCATTATTCCTGTTCATGTACCGTTGGATCTTGTGTGCTTTGGCCTTAAGCCTCTGTTTTACATCTTCTATTGTGTTTGTTTAGTCCCTCTCTTGTACTTTGTATTTCTCGTTGAGTTCCTCCCTTTTTTTCTTGCTTCTTAGCCTTTTTTTCTGCCATCTTTCTTTCAGTTTACTCAAGTCAGATCTCATCACCATGATTTGCTTTTCCAGGCGCCTTTTCCAAGGAGGTTGCTGTTTTGGTTTCTGTTGGGTTGGTTGTGACGGTGGTGTTGGTGTTCGAATCCCCATCAGTTCTGCTACTAATCTTGCTCCTGCATATGTCAAGTTATTTGTTTCTGTGATACTGGTGGTGTGTATTAGGCCCATTATTTCATTGACCTCACTTGTTTTTCTCCCTTAATTTCTTTGTGTTGTAGGCTTTCATGGAGGGGATCTTTGTTCTCTCTGTATCTGGCTCCATCCATTGTCTAATCTTTCTACCCATTCCGTCCTCTCTGTTACTTCGTCGGTGTTTCTTCGTGTGTCGTTGTTTTGATACCTCATCCTCCCTGTCGTCTTCTGTGGCATCGTCTCTCAGTTCGTCTTCGTGTAATTCGTTGTCGTGTTGACATTTCCCTTTCCAGTTCTTCTCTTTCTGTTGGGGAGAGCCAGTTCTTTTTCTTTATGTTCCTTACTTGGTCTGCCAGCCTCTGCTCTGTTTGGGGGGTGTTATTCCTCTCATTCCAGATGTTGACCAATCTTCTTCTATATCCTCTCTCCGTCGGTTGCTTCTGATGTAGCATCTCCATATTCCTTATTTTCTTCTCTTGTCCATTTCTTCCTTTTTGCCTCTGTAGCTCCAATCTCAGGCTGTTCATTACTGTCGTTGTGGTGATCAGTTGCTGGATGACGACCTCCAAGTACCTGACCGTCTTCCCCCTACAATTGGGTTGAATACCTGGTTGCCGGACGAAGCTCCTCTGTTGCCAGAGGTTCCATTTACGTCGTTGTCGTTTATTCCATCATTTCTTTCCATCATTGCTGAGTTTTGCTATTTAACCCATAGCTGGACCCTAGCCCCATCAGGGATAGGTACTCATTTACAGCTGAGTAGACTGAGGAAATTATGGTAAAGATCCTTTCCCAAGGAATCAACGCCAGAGGAGAGCGGTCACCCATCCAACGGCTGACCAGCCCCAATGTTGTTTAACTTGACTTAAGTCTATTGACGACCTAACCCACTCCTCCACGGCGCCACACTTAAGTGAATTATTATTATTATTATTATTATTATTATTATTATTATTATTATTATTATTATTATTATTATTATTATTATTATTATTCAGAAGATAAACCCCTTCATATGGAAGAAGCCCACAGGGGCCACTGACTTGAAGGTCACGCTTCCTCAGAATATGGTGTTCATTTAAAAGGAGT
>NC_087200.1:184416278-184438778 GCF_015104395.2 Macrobrachium nipponense | reverse complement strand
CCCCCAACGAGGACCGGCAGGAAATGAGGATTAGGGATCAACTGTGAAAATGTAGAAGATCTCCGTTAAAATACAACTTAGGGAAAATCGACAAACAACAGACCATCCGTCGATGGTCCAAGTCATAACCGCTAACGTTAAGAAGAAGAAACTCGCCACCACGAACCGCTCCGTCTAAAGAGTTACACTATCTCTGGCAGAGGCAGACATCTATCATCCCCACATACTGACGTATCTATGAGCTTGTGTTGGCACAATCTTTCATTTACTCATTCGTCATCATTTTTGCACACTAACTGCTCTTTTGAACATATGTTGCCTGAAGTGACTGATCGACAATTTTTCTTGAGAGAGGAGAGAGAGAGAGAGAGAGAGAGAGAGAGAGAGAGAGAGAGAGAGAGAGAGAGATTTTGCCTAATAAACCGAAATATCCAACGTCATTATCGAGTTTCAGTGGCAAAGATGTAGACTATCGTCTATAATTACAAACATTCATGAGAAAAATGATCACTCATGAAATTCACCTATAAATCTGACTGCATATGGCTACGTTGAAGACTTTTTTTTTTTCTTTTTTCTTTTTAAGTTTTGCCCATTTCTAAATGGGGTCGCTGTTTCGTATCAGCCTCCTCTTCCTCCTCCTCCTCCGTCCTCTGTCCAACGCATCCTGACTTCTGGAACCTAACCCCCCCCCCCCCCCCCCACCTTCCAGCGTGTCATTTGCTATTCTACCCTTCCATCTGAACTTTGACCTTCCTCTGCTTCTCCTTCTCTCCACCTCCATGATCACATCTCTCTCACACATGACCTTTTTTCCACATAACATGACTAACATTCTTGTCTTCTTTCCACAAAACTTGACTAACATACTCGTCTTCTTTCCACATAACAGGACTATAATAGCATTCTAATTTTCTTACCACATAACATGACTAATATACTTGTCCATTTTCTTTCCATTTACGGTTAATGACTGATTTCTGAAAACTGGGGAAGGAGAATTAAATAAATAAATAAATAAATAAATAAAGAAATAAATAAAGCAATCCACAACGTTAACGAGACGTGATTCGACCTCCAGCTCACTTGGGTGCGTGCTAAAATCTATGGTCAATTACTGCGTTATTTCACCAACAAAAACTTAAATAAATACGTATTTTATTAGAAATAATTGTGCTGTATGTCATGTTTAACATGCACGTTATTTATTTTTTTTACATTTTCATTCTAATAAATGAATCGCAAATATCCTACTGTAAAATTCCTGTATCTTTAACTCGGCGCGAAACGCCGTTTTCAGACCTTTTTCGGCTTTTCCATGGGGCTTTCCTACCCCCTCAACAAGAACAACGACGACAAAGTAGTTTGTAGGCTTACTCCCCGAGTAAACGAAAATCTCTGAATACCTGACACTGGCAGCAAGTTCCCCCCCATGATACAATGAAGAGAACAGTCGACTCACAAGGAGGTTGTTCGAGTATGACTTGGCCGGCCTTATGCCAGCACAAGCCTTCGCCCTTTTTAGGCAGCCTGTCATAAGGTAACAATGGTTTGGAAGGGTCTCTAAGGAACCTGGTGTGGACCATCGGGTTCTGACGAACAAAAGAGGCCACAACTCTCATGGTGACAAGACGACATTTGCATGGCACCGACAAGGTCCCCCCCCCCCCCCCCCCTCCCCCCCCGTAAAAAAAGTGCCCTAAATGTCAAGACAACTTTGGCTCCCTACAACATTAAAAATAAAAAGGCTAATAAAAAAACAGAAACAGTAAGGGTTTGTGTGTAGTAAGAAGATAAAAATAAGGACAGAGGATAACCCAAGTCCCCAAAAACCTGTTCCTTGTCTTTGCCTTCTTTCTTCTTCCTTTCTTCTTCTCTCTCTCTCTCTTATTTATTCGTCTTCTCTCTCTATCTTCTCTCGCTCTCTCTCTTCTCTTCTCTCCTCCTCCTCTCTCTCTTCTTACTCTGCTCACCTACTCGGCCGTGTGCCATCGGTATTTTGTCAAAGAGATTCTCACTATTACTCTTCTTCTTCTTCTCCGTTTTTCCTTGACCGCACGGCGTTGTCATTGACCTCAAAACCGAATGATTGTGACCGAGAATGCAGCAGACAGTGAACCAGAGAAAATTTGGGGTGGGGAGCGGGGTGGGGGTGCGAGGGGGGTGGAGGCCAGAGCCTTGCACGTGGCAATGCAACAGGACAGGTTAAACACCATCGTTGCTTTTTCGACCTTGCAACGCCAAGGATAACAGAATAGGAAAAAGACATAGAGTAAAGATGAAGTTCTTTTTTTTTTCTCTCTTGCGTTTTTGTGGCAGTACTACAAATATTCTTCTGCAAAAGAATCTGAGGGTTCTCTCTCTCTCTCTCTCTCTCTCTCTCTCTCTCTCTCTCTCTCTCTCTCTCTGCTTCATAAAAATATAGATAACCTTATTATTACAAAAGTCTGAAGGACATTTGAGGTGAAGTCTCAGGAAGTAAAAGAAAGCTGGATGATTTTGTTACTTTCGTCCAATAAATAATAATCAATAAAATAATAATAATAATAATAATAATAATAATAATAATAATTAATAATAATAATAATAATAAAAGTTTAAAAGACTAACTAATGAAACGATAAGAAAACACCAAGGCAGCAACATCAAATTGGGATATACAGCAATAAAAACACTTAGAGTGAGAAAAACTGTACAAACATCCACAAAATTGAGTTGCAAAAAGCCAGACTTCCAAAAAAAAATATGTAAAGCCAAACACGTAATGACAGCGTGATACAAGACTGTGGAAAAAAAAACAGACAACAGCTCCCATAAACTTGGAACGAAAGGTAAACAAGTCCAACAACAGCGCCTCAGTGGCGTGGTTGGTTTGGTGTTTGCTTCTCACCTCGGTGGTCGCGGGTTCGATTCCCGGCCATTCCATTGAGGAGTGAGAGATGTGTATTTCTGGTGATAGAAGTTCACTCTCGACGTGGTTCGGAAGTCACGTAAAGCCGTTGGTCCCGTTGCTGAATAACCACTGGTTCCTTGCAACGTAAAAACACCATACAAACAAACAAACAAGTCCAACCACCATTTCAGACGTGTTTACTGTATGTTGAAGAAGTAGTACACGTTGAGAATACACAGCCTGATCACCCTGATTGCATAAATACTTCGGGCAATAACGACCGTAGTTTACGTACCCAAGTTTTGGGTCTGCCAGTCTCGTCGAAGATGTTAAGGTTAATAATAAGATATTTCTTATTACCTTGATGAGGGTTGCATATATAATTTCTAGATTAACTTAATTTCCTGACTAACTTCACTTCAAACCACCCAACGAGAAAATAGTGATAAACATTAAAATTAATACTGGTGAGTTACGTTTCTCAGTTATAACTAATACATTTCCTAAAGTTACCAAATAATTTTCAAATAAAGTTACTTCATAATTTCAAATCCATCGGCAGAACTGACCCTAGTGGAAATTTAATTTTGCTTGCCAACATCACTGTTGAAAAAATGAGTAATTTTGGAAAAACCTGTTTTTCAACTCCCAAGAAATTGTGCACGTCTTTGGAGGCATTATTTTAAGAGTCTTCGCCGATATCTTACTTTAAAAGGCTCCATCGACTATTACCCTGCACGGCGTGCGCTCACGTTACCCTGTCCCGCAGACCTCTGCTCCTCCCATCTCGACTTTCTGCACCAAGACCAAAAGACTCGAGTCCTAGGCACTTTTTAGACATTTATTTTGAATGTTATACATCTGCTAAAGGTGCCAAGGTGATAGCCTTATAACTTCACTGTATATACATTTGACTTCTCCCCAAAAAATAATAATAATAATAATAATAATAATAATAATAATAAAATCCAGACACTATCCCAAGGTTTTATGTCCCATGGGACTAGTTACACGAGTTCAACCGCATTTCGTCTGCTGAGTATCCTTATAAACTTCGCTAAATATACATTTGACTTCTCCCACCCGAAATAACTATAAAAAAATAAATAGAAAATCTAGACACTATCCAAAGGTTTTATGTCCCATGGGACTAGTTACACGAGTTCAACCGCATTTCGTCTGCTGAGTACGTTCTGCTTGGCCGAATTCTCCCTGTCGCAAATAGGAACGAGTTGTGTGTGGTTAACAAACTATTTCCTTGCCTGTTCTATTACAGAAAACTAATCATTCTCATAAAGACACTATAAAAATGTTTTTATAGTACACAATAAACTTTGAAGTCAATCAATTTTTCGTAGCAATGACACTATCGGGTTCGATTTTCAAACATCTATACTCTGTTTTTTTCCCTCTGTCCATCCGCCTGTGGTGTTTTTGTATGGTAACACTGCGTTCAGGGCTTTAGATAGTTACATTCAGCTTACATTCAACGATTATAATAATATCCCATTTCGAATATTAACGGTAAATTCGCATACAGTAAATTATTAAAACACTTTTCAGTTGCAAATGTACACCCAGATATCCTTTTATTTACCTAAAACTTACACATAGCGTAACAATCGAAAGCGCGGGACGCAGTGTTACCATACAAAAACACCTCAGGCGGATGGACAGATGAAAAAAAAACAGAGTATAGGCTCTATGCTATGCACTAAGCCAATCTGGACAATCAGAGCTGAAGAAATGAAAAGAGGGAGTTGGAGAGGATGGACAGCAAGATAAAGAGATCCTGAAAAATGAAGGAGACGAAGCACAAGAATCTCAAGGTAGAATTGTGAGAAACCCCGACAGGTGTACTAAGAAGTAATAGTCAGGGAGGCTGAACAGCAAGATAGAAGAAAGAAAGCTGGAATTATGGGCAAGTAAAAAGCTGTAAATCTGGTGTAGCTAGGGGCCGAAGGGTCGCTGCTAACACCCTTTAGTAATGCCTACAGTGCACCACGTGAGATGCAATGGCGACATTAACCCCGCCGTGGATTTTCAGTAAAGGAAACTCGTCTTTCTCACTCAGGCTTAGCATAAGTTATCTGAGCTGCGGGATAAACTGACAAAAGTCAATGGAATTTTCAGAGAATGGCACCATCATCTTCCATATTAATTCCAGTTTAGACAGTAGTTCCTGTTCATTGCAAGCCCGCTGAGATGATGCCAAAGAAACTGGCAGTTAGATAACCGGAGCAGAAAATGTAATGTCTCC
The DNA here is from genome assembly GCF_015104395.2 of Macrobrachium nipponense. Taxonomy (NCBI): domain Eukaryota; kingdom Metazoa; phylum Arthropoda; class Malacostraca; order Decapoda; family Palaemonidae; genus Macrobrachium; species Macrobrachium nipponense. The sequence goes on along the minus strand of NC_087200.1, from coordinate 184,433,625 downwards.
CTCCATTAAACCAGCAACGTTACAAGCAGCTACACTTGTCAACGTCTCCTGAGCACTGGTCAGTAACAGCGACCTTTTACATCTTTCAACTCTGAAATTATAATACTTTAACTTCATGATCTTCATCACCTAAGTTTTCAGTTCTTTTATTGGTTAACATATGGCAAATGTTGAAAATTAACTTCATTACCTACATTTTCAGTTATTTCATTAGTTAACATATGTCAAATGTTAATTTAAAAAAAGAGAGAGAGAGAGAGAGAGAGAGAGAGAGAGAGAGAGAGAGAGAGAGAGAGAGAGAGAGAGAGCCATACATTAAAATCAGTAAAGAACGTCGTGTAGGAGGTCCCAGTATCCAGAAGTTCGTTGACTTTATTTTATCTGTGGATTTTGAAAAGGTATGTCGTAGGTCTCTGCTGCCAAATATGGCTTTGTTTCTTATCCTTGTAAGCTGTGATTCTATATTCTCATCTGACAGCATCTTATAAGTATATTATTATACACTAATAAGAAGAATCTGACAACTGTATTTCATAGTCATCGATGGCTGTGTTTTATCTATAGGATATACTTATATATATATATATATATATATATATATATATATATATATATATATATATATATATATATATATAGTTTCAAATTATTCATTTAAATGGTTACTTCTAAAATGATAATATCGCTCCCTGAGGGAAGTTACTAGACGATGAGCGTTCATTTTGTAAAACGTGACTGAGGAAATGCAATGCTTTTCACAAGAGATAAAATCATCTGCACATCAATGATTAAAATGATGATAAACCGCTCTTTCTTTCTATTTAGTAAAAATATGCGAAAATACATATTGATAAAAAATTATACCAAAAACCACGCCAATAAAATATGCAAATCATTAGTTTCAGAATGGCTTATCTTTACTACGAAGTCTTAATCACTGTCCTTAACACAGACTTGGCACAAGTTTCTCTTCTCTCTCTCTCTCTCTCTCTCTCTCTCTCTCTCTCTCTCTCTCTCTCTCTCTTACTTAAAATACACTGAAAGTTGCTTCCCCACAGCGGAGACGGCCTGGCTGAGCCCTTCAATCAAACTTGTCTGAGTTATGTTGCTAGTAAATCTTGGATGCACATAGCTACGCACTTGCGAGGCAAATAAGATACCAGGCCAAGGAAATCCGGAAGTTTGGAGAAATAGTTTGGCCGCAGAAGTTTAAACTTATTCCGTGCTTAGTAAAATCAAGGTACAGTCTGATGAGGTTTCAGAGAGCGATTAAAAATAGAGATAAAAATAGAAATGAGAAAAAAATAATAAAAATAGTGTTCATAATAATAATAAATTATTATTACTATTATTAATATTATTATTATTATTTTACAAAAGTTGTAAATATTTTTTCTCGTGCTAGAGCTCAAAATACCGGCTGCAATGTAATGCGTAACCCCCAAAAACATAAATAGGTTTTCCACAGTTATCTATATGTTCAAAGTGTAATCCAATTCCATAATGGAAACCAAGCTTATTGCTAAATTTGTATGTGTGTGTGTGTGTGTGAAAGAGAGAGAGAGAGAGAGAGAGAGAGAGAGAGAGAAACTACATTTCGAGTGTTATAGATTTTGAAAATAATAATTCTAAATAATTGCGTAAAAGTCATAATAGAATATTTACTCCAGAGAGAGAGAGAGAGAGGAAGGAGATGAGGAGGAGAGAGAGAGAGAGATGAGAGAGAGAGCGAGAGAGAGAGAGAGAGAGAGAGAGAGAGAGAGAGAGAGAGAGAGTTTTCAAATTTCTTTAAAAAAAAAAAAAACAACATAAGATCACCAAGCATATCTCTCCTAAAACCGAAGACGTTCGTTGCCAGAAGGTTTATTAGAGTGAACTAACCTTGCATTATCTAACTGCTAGCCTGACTTCATCTTACTAATTATTATTATTATTATTATTATTGTTATTATTATTATTATTATTGTTATTATTTTATTATTTTATTTTATTATTATTATTATTATTATTATTTATTATTATTTTGAAAAAGAAAAACCCACAAATTCAATTTGTAACTTGTTTACTTCTAAGTATTTACATTTAGTTTTACTCCACACTCGAGTACTTTCAGGCCCTTCTGTGGCCCATTCTCAAGAGATGTTGGGATGTTAGCCTGGGTCAAGGCCCAGCAGTCTTCTGGAACTTCTTCTCGTTGTGCTGTCATTTATGCGATGGCTGTTCTGGTTTTCTTGAGAGTTGCCAATCCCCTCTTGTCGCTCTGATATCCTGAGCTGATGGTCAATGGGATTCACCCTTGTGGTAAGGGTGTGGTCACCGTAGAGTGTGGAGTAAAACTAAATGTAAATACTTAGAAGTAAACAAGTTACAAATTGAATTTGTGGGTTTCTTTTTCAATATTCAGAAGAAAACTGAAAGAAGTTTTTGTTTGATTATTATTATTATTATTATTATTGTTGTTGTTGTTGTTAGGCACGTCACAGTAAATGCTAAGATTTATCATTTTAAATTAAAAAAAAGACATGGAACAATAGCATTAATATGTTACATGAGACTGACTTACCAGAAGATGGAAGGAACTTGGAGGAAATATGAAGAGAAATTAGAAAGAAAACGTCTACTTTCATTTTCCTGTTACATTTACCTGGAAAATATGAAGAGAAATTAGAAAGAAAACTTCTACTTTCATTTTCCTGTTACATTTACCTGGAGAGAAAGCAAAAGGATATTAACTCCTTGAATGATTTCAGATCGACTCTGTTAACAGAAACTGTGAACAAGAAAAAAACAAAAAAAAAAAAAAAAAAAAGAAATCATTTGGAAACCATTCAATGATGAATGATCTGAAACAAAACTCGCCATAAAATTCTACGTTAAACGCGACAGTGTAATGATACGTCGTGGCAGATCTAAAAACTTCCAATGGGGGGGTAGGGGGGCCACTTAGGATTATCATATAATATATATGTAACATGTACACATATTAAAAAAGAAAAAAAAACTCTTACAGTTTTGTTCTGAAGATTGAAAAAGAAACCCACAAAATTGCTGTGTATAACGTGTTTACTTATATGTATTTACATTTTATTTTACACATATACGGTAGATATATATCAATATTTATATATGAATGCACACACACACACATAGTTATTGTTGTTGAAATAATCATTAACTAAGCACATTTCTACTACTAATAATGATTTATTGAAAGAAAACAATGTTCTCTTATCCATATACATTTGGGGGGAGGGGCAGGTGCTCCCGCTACCTTCAACTGTTACCAATCATCTCCCTCTTATCACGAGACAAGCTTCCATTCGTAAACGTTTTAGTCCACAGAACAGCAACATAATGACTGGGTACTTTTGAAAGTCCCTTTCACATGAGTGCTGTAAGTCCTCATAAATCCGAGTCCTCATGAACTCGAGAATTGCACAATCGGCCAGCCAGCTTTTGGGAACCTTCTCCAAATATTTCGGACAAGATGGCGAAATTGAAGAAGTTTTCTTTTTTATCGGCCGATGCAAGTGTTGTCATTACTACATCCTTGCCAGGAACTGACTTTTTGCAACAATTCACTTGAGCAATAACACCACCAACGTATTGCAAGATCTTACTTCTGAATCATATGAATGAGAAAACATACATACATACACATACACACACACACATATATATACATATATATATATATATATATATATATATATATATATACTATATATATATATATATATATCATATAATGAGAAAACATTAGATATATATATATATATATATATATATGTATATTTATATATATATAATAGAGAAAATCATTGAGAAAACATATATATACATATATAATATATTCATGAATTTGTAGTAATATAAATTTATATATGGGCCTTTGTGGTAGTTAGACGAAACGTCACTGGACATAGACACATTCATAATATACAAACAAAAACGATATATATATATATATATATAATATATATATATATATATATATATATATATATATATATATATATATATATAACACATACATACACACTTTATATTATATATATATATATATATATATATATACGTATATATATATAAACATGGAATAAAGAAGAAACATTTCACGAATAAATGCACCTTTGCCGTCAATTCCCCAAGGACTTGACTTGGCAAAACAAGAATGAACGAAATATGGAAACGTGGACATATGGTGTCCTTTGGCACAACAATCGCGAGAAATGCACGGAGCAGTGGTGAACAACTAAGAATATACAATTTACTAAGAATATACAATTCAGCGCTAATACGGAAATTGACAATAAAAGGGTTGAAAAGTGTAACAGGAGGAAAACCTCGTAGTTACACTATGAACAAATTGTTAGGTAAGGGTGGAAAGATATAGGCAAGGGAATATGAAAGGAGGTGCAGCAAAAGAAACGAAAGGGGTTGCAGCTAGGGGCCGAAGGCATGCTGCAAAGAACCTCAAGTAATGACCACGGTGCACCGCACGAGTTGCACTGACGGCACTAACCCCCTAAACGTGGGTGAACAAGTGAGATGCAGGATCTCCCTGCAAAATGAATGAAATGGTTCGACAAAGCAATTAGTCGCTCTCAGGATTCAACGGGTATCACTGTTCCAATCAAGCAGAATAGGCCACACACTTTTCCTAACCCTTTTTTTTCTCCTTAAATTAATTAACAAAATCTGGAGCCGCCAGGAAGATACTATATCATGGTAGTGAGACGCATTTCTTCCCGTGTTAACCTTTATCGAGTTGTGCAAGTATGAATTCTGTGCGAATATCTTTCCATTTCACTACATTTCTCCATTTTATTACTTGGGTGACATGTAGTATACCAGTAACTTTACTCAATAATCTAATTAAGCAATTATACACACAATGGCAACGAATCCGTTTTAACCTTTCGGTCATTGAATGGAATTGAATAAAGACTTTTAGGTCAAAGGCCAAGCACTGGGACCTAGAGATCATTCAGCGAGCGCTGGAGAGGAAATTGAGAGTAGGTAAGTCTGGAAGGTGTAACAGGAGGCAAAAACCTCGCTGTTACACCATGAAGTCATTAAGAGAGGGTGGAGAGTCAGATGGAAGAAAGATGATGGTCTCGTAACACCAGTCAGACCACTTCTTCCCACCCTTATTTTGGGAAAATCAGATGTCCATGGATTACACGGATCAGTCACAGTTTCTTTACATTCAGTGAGAAGCTACGGGTGTCTCTTTCTCCTTCTTTGTAATCTATCTACACATGTTGACTTCAGGGCTGGGCTAGAAAGGGCCATTAGGTTTCCCGTCTCACTGACATTAGCCCTCTAAACACCAATATGTAATTGAACATATGAATGATAACTTCGACTACGAAATGCAAATTATGGTTGTGAGGAGAGAGGCTGCGTTACACGGCATCAAATAAGCGCACACCACAATCAGCAATGTTCGACGAAGTTGTAATATTAGTAGTTGTCATTGTCGGTTCAATGGAGTTACTATTTAACTTGCAAGCACGCCGTTAGTAGCAATGCTCGACTGAGAGACAATCAGTATCTGTCGGTTGAACGATAATGACATGCTTTAGAAAAAAAAACAATTATCCGAGTGATTTATGGTTCATTAAAAAAAAAAAGGAAGTCAGGACTATATTAGTCGAGGTCCCAGGAATTTTTGGTGATACCGATAATGGTCCGGAAGTGACGTGTTCTTGAATCTCTGCGGACATTACCGAGGAGAATAAGGTATAATAGGAAAATCAATAGGCTGAACCATTTCAACCTAAATTAACTGACTATTATCATAAACCCTTAAATAATGAGCTTATATAAAATTAAAAAAACATGTTGATAGATCTACTTAGGTAACATCGATATCCTAAAACGACTGATTATAAAATTATCAGACAAAATGACATAATTAGCTAAAACATAATTCTCAATTACCCACGGAATAAGGAAGCTGGGTCACTCTGCAATGCAATTAAAATAATATCATCAATTACAACGTAATAAAAAAAAAAACACCGTTAGCATTCAACATCGACTGAGCGCAAGTTATTTTATTAAATTCATTCTTCAACAAGAAGTTACACGAACAAAATCTTCACAAAGAAACAAATAAAAAGTCATTAGCGACGTTTCCTTCTTTAGCTGTTACAAGAGTTTCTTTTTTCTTGTTTATCCGTTAATGCTTTTGCCTAATAATAACAAAAGAAATATACGAGTAGAATTTTAACTTTGGTTTTCTTGTACTAGAAAGCAATCATAATTTTGCATAATCTTATGAGATGATGATGATGATGATGATGAAGATGATTTTATGTATTTTCATGAAAAACAAACTATTTTCCACAACTATAAACAGTAGTACGCGTTTTATGAGAGTAAATATAATTTTTGGCGTTCACCACATCTAACATTCTGGCAACAGATAATAGTTCTCGACTTAGCACACATTCGCTTGCTTTCCCGTCAATGTCAGATTTTAGGGGATATGTCAAAAAGTCCTATTTCTGTGTGTAATTTTTAGCTATCTTAATAGCCAATCATAGTGGTTAGTGTCGTGGATTGCCACTCAGATGCTGCGGGTCGGCGCCTCCTCCAGTGCGATGAAAAACAGTGCCTCTGTATCATGATCAGTTACTGCTGCAGTGTGGGGTCTGCGGCGGGAGGTTGAAACCAACACTCTGTGGAAGTTTGAATTTCAAGTCAATGGCCCCTCTGGTGTGCTTGTTCCATGCAAATAGGTTTCATCTCTCTCAAAGAACCATTGATGTTATTACTACCTATCCCTCTAACTATATATCTATCTCTTGGCGTGTAGCTGTCAAAACTTCCAATGACGTAGTGATATCTAGTAGCCGTCTGGCTCATTTCAATAGCTCTAATTATAGTCTGACCTGTCCAACATGGATGCATGTATCTACCTCCATCCACGTGGCTGTCCACCCTCCAGTCATCCAACATACCAAATTTGCAGCCCTCTTGCCTCATTAGTTATTATTTAAAGTTAAAGTTAGCCATAATCGTACGTCTGACAGCGCTGTAGGACAGGCCACCACCGGGCCGTGGCTGAAAGCTTCGTGCGCCACGGGTCATATGGCATGAAACACTGACTGTACAGCAAATTCCATTGTTTGTTTGTTACTTGTTTATACTTAGCTAACTATCGACATACCTATCTAAACTCTTTAGTTGACCCGTCTAAGTCCCACTACATTAAGTGTGAATACACGTATCTGTCTCCAGCCATGAGGCCACTCAAAGCCACGGCAGTAATAGTCCCTAACCTTGAATTCCGTCTCGATCAGTTAGAAATCCTTCCGCAAATAAGTGTGTTGTCTGTCTGCAACGGCTGCAATGTCGCTCTTATTTTTTTTCTTTTTTGTCAAGTCTGGCGGCGAATAGCAGCAGGACCGAGTTGGATGACCTCTCCCGGAGCCAGTGGTGTTAGATAATCATGAGTCCCGCGTGTGATTCACACTGCTCGCAAGGTAGACCAACTTTTCGTGGAGACACTCAAGTCGAAAGAACTTTGAGAAACAAGTAATGTGTGGAGGAAGCAATGCTTGCGCACGTGACACTGAAGGCACACGCACACACACACAGTCACCAGAGAGATAGAGAGAGTGGGACAAGCCACTACACTAGCTAGACTCATGTCGCTTGCCAGACAATCTCCGGCGGATCCTCTTGTCCTTTGGGCTAAATATGACTTTCGGGTTGCCCCGGAGCATACAAGAATCTGGCCTCGTATTTCCTCTTTCCTCTTATTTCAAGAGAAATGGGATGCAAATTAATCGTTATAATATATATATATATATATATATATATATATATATATATATATATATATTATATATCAATGTTTCAAGGTTAAACTGATCAATCTCAGACTACGAGTAGTTTGTATCTACTTAATGAAATGAGATATTTGTCTATTATTATAAAATACATTATTTTAATACGTTTAAGACAAATATGTGAAAGTTTGTACAAAAGAAAAAAAGCAAGAAAAAAAACATGAAAGCTAAATAATGGAAGTGAAATATGCAAATTGTTTTCAATAATAAAAATATTAATGATTTTCTTTTCTGAAAGAGTCGTTGACGTAAATTATCTGCACGTCGTTTAAGCACTCCGCAAGTAAACAAGCAAATAATTCAGGCCAATTGGTCAATTAATCAGAGATGCTTTAGTCAGGGAAAAGTGTTCTTCAATGCCCTTCATGAATAATCTATACGTGCTTGATGAAGGAATGCTTCCAAACGCATAATCTCTCGTACATGTCTTCTTAGTATATTTTATTTTCTCCAAGGCCTCTTAATCCCGCACTAGACTAATGACTTCGAAATTCCTCGTGAGCTTCGAATCTTTACCATCTTGAAATGTAAATTAATTTTCATCAGCGCTGCAGCAGAGTTGTAAATTTGTATGTCAAATAAATCGACGAGAGATTTAGACGACATAAATAATCCTCCTGATAAATCGATAAGAGATTTATGCCATTAAAAAACTCAAAGTGTGTCAGTAGGCGAATGAATGGCTAAGCTTCAAGGTATTTTAAGCTAGTATAAGTTGTAATTGAGGCAGCATCATTCGACAAATGGTAAATAGGGAGCAAATATGAATACGAATTACGTGCTTTTTACTTGTGCGCATCTGGTTGCGAGTAAATGAATGTAGTAATGCTTCATTCACATCTTAGCATTAATATTTTTTGCAATCTCGAAAGAAAACGTCTGGCTGTCGTTTCATTATACATTTTTGTCGTAAATTTTTAATGTTAGTTTAGCATATAAAAAATAAACATTTGCCGATACAAATCAATGGGACCGTTTCCATCACTACTGAGTAATGACTATCATATGCACTATAACATAACTTCTTGTAAGATATGCTTACAAAATAAGCTCTTTCACAGTCCTCTATATCCCCAAGTTACAATAATAAAAGTACGTGACAATTTCACAAGACATTTCCAATCAAATACGTTTCGGAAATGAGACCTTTTTTAGCCTAAAGACAAACCAGTTCGGTAACCCACTGCTCTTATTCATATCAAAGATCCACAAGGATGATTGTGGAATGGAAGCGCTGGGCCTGGTATTTTAAACTACAGGTCGAACGGTCACCTTTCACCCTCTTTCCCTTCCTTCACGGGTCCTCTCACTACTGGGATTCGGTGTGATCATTCTTTTCAGTTCCTCGTTGGACGAGTGGATTTCGCGCTCGGCTACCAATCCGGTGGTCCGAAGTTCGATTCTCGGCTCGGAATACGCGGAACCAGAGGAATTTATGTCTGGTGATAGAAAATCATTCTCGATATAATTTATTAGGTTCGGATCCCACAATAAGCTGTAGGTCCTGTTGCTAGGTAACCAATTGGTTTCTAACCACGTAAAAATATCCAATCCTTCGGGCCAGTCCTAGGAGAGCTGTTAATCAGCTCAGTGGTCTGGTAAAACTAAGATATACTTAACTTATTATAACTCTTTTCCCTTGATGGTTACCAAGCGTTGACAGTTGTCTGGTTGACAGGTGTTCGACCTGGCCTCTCCCTCCTTCCAGCGGCCCCTGGATAATTCCAGAAGGTACCTAATCTATTTCACAGCTACACCAACCGCACGTAACAAGGGTTACGCTCTAATTCTCTGTCACGTGTTTTCGTTCGTCAGTTCCCGGCTGCCCTAGAGCATGAGAGGCCATGCCAGCACAAGGCTGTCTTAATCTAAAGCGATGGAGGGAGCATTTTTTACTCAACTTTTAGTACCTTGCCGAGCATTTTCCCTACTATAGCAGAGTCACATCAACCGTGCATCTGATATCTAGGCCAGACCCTGACGACGGTCCTGATTGGCTGTTGATAAGCCAATCACAGGGCTGGAAACTCAGTCTCTCTCAAGAGTTCACACAGGTAAGACGTGTGTTCCACCTCTCCTGAGGTATACGTCTTTCAAAAGTATCCCTCAGGAGGGGTAGAACACACATCCTGCCTGTGTGAACCCTCTCTCGAGACTGGGAGTTTCTAGCCCTGTGATTGGCTTATCAACAGCCAATCAGGAGGGTCGTAAATACTGGCCTAGACATCAGATGCACGGGTGATGTGAATCTATACTATAGTAAGTAGAGTATGGATGAGAAAACCCATCTGATGCACCGCGGACTGTGAACGTCCTCAGTTTTCCGGAGAACTTTAAACATTCTGCCGACAAATTTTACGCCGAATATCAAGACTACAGGCTCTTTATATATTTGCCATTCTGATAGATCTGCCGCTAATTTACGGAAATAAATGAACGGTTGTCTACGGCTAAAAGATTTCAGAAAACCACTCATGTGGTACCGCCAAATTGCCAATATCGGCAACTTGGCACGAAAGTTGGTGGCAAAATTCTGGGATCCCTAAGAAAATCACTACCTATTATAGGAAAGGTCACAAAAACCGGGGAAAACAGAAGAATGGAGAAAATTCCAGGGTTCCGGACTGAAAGTGCCGAAGTAATCAGCGATCTGGCATCACTTAGAATGCCAAGACAAACTGACAATAAATTTGCCTAAAAAGATGCAGGATTTCCGGGATAAACATGGTGATTAAAATAACACCTGTGTCACATTTATTTACTACTCTGAAAGATTTAAAATACTGATATTTTGTTTGGGGACATTTACATTCTTAACGATACTATTTGGGAGTTCAAAGTCAATGTCCTAAAGCGCTATCACTTGAAGAATATTGCTACAGTTCATGGTGTGCGCCTAACTTATGCCAACTGAGGCGCCCTTTCTCTATTCACCATCACAGCCCTCTCTGACCCTCTTGCTAAAAGCACCCCAGTCCCTAATAATGATTTATTTTGCTATTTAACTTTTCTCTTCCCCCTTTTTCTAATTATTCGCACCTTTTTATTCTAACTCCGGAATTCGACAGCCGTCAATATAGTATGCATAATCATGTGAGGAATAATACCTCCCCATTCTTCATTCCATGTTTTCGGTGGCGTTTTATTCCTCTTAGAATACAGAAAAGGCTCCATACGGGAACTCTGGCGCGGGACCCCCTTATGGCGCGGTGCCCAAATTGGTCAAATAGGCGTCAAACCGGCCCAGAGTCCTCCACGTGTCGAAAGCATGTCAGGAGACCGAAATATGAAGTACTTGGGAAAGATGCTTATCGCAAGGACAAGAACGAACCACGTGGTGTGATATCCAAGTGTCTAGACACGACATCGGCCATAGAAGTTATCTGGGTACACACAAGGGTCTAGAGAATACCCTAGACATTGGGTACACAGTCACGCTACTACATACAGATCTAAGCTGATAATCGCAAACTATATATAGTAACAGGGATTTACTCCGGCACTTGGGAGATTACAGATAATCTTATCGCTATGTTTCCGAGTGGACGGTTTGTCAAATTTCAGGGAGCTTGACGTAATGGTCCATTATTTGGCTTGACAAAAAATTAAATAATAAATAAATAAATAAATAAATAAATAAAATAAAAATAAAAAGTATTGTTATAATCATTATGTGGATGCTAACTTGTATCCTCTCCACCATCTCAAACTATTCTCTCTTCTATACATTACCAAATATACGTAAAAACAAAAATAATAATAATAGATGATCAAAATGATAACCTGAAGTTAACCAAACCAAACCTTTCCTACCAGCGGTATTTCCATTTCCATTCCTGAGGAAACTAGATCAATTATTTTCCCAGAGATGTATGACCATTGACTTCACTCTGCACTGTAATATGGACCAAAGCTGCTGGCAACAAGTCGTTTCAAGGAAGTGTCGACTTGCATAAACTTGACAACGACAAAGCAATGAAGAGGAAACCCGATTAGATGCTGTGTCAGTACAGAGAAGATGTAAGAGCGAGTTGATGGATGTACTGCGAAGAAGGTAAGGAGGTATGTATGATCATTGCTTACTTGAACCGAAAATAAAATCAGGAACTTGTTTTGCTTGGAGAGAAATGATTCAGAAAATTGCAAAATAATTTTTTTTAGGAGGAAAGAGCTTGATAAAGAAAGGTGAACAAGAAAAGTTCTTGAGAAAAGACGACGGAAAATGCTATGAAGTGCAACATTGAGGAATAGGTGATGTAGTAAGGAAAAAATATGTATTTAAGCTGAACATTATTAAATGCGAGAGAAAACTTTGTGAAAACCAGTCAACATCATAACAGGCTTTGAATACGAATTTAGAGGAAAAAAATGTTGTTTTGAGCATAAGTAAAAGATTAATCAGGAAATGGCTATTGGCGAACTGAACGGGAAAATAGAGATTCTGTTGAAAGAGAATGGTGACCTGTTTCAACGAAATGTTTATTAATTTTCTGCTGAGAGGTGATGATGGAGAGGGCAGCAATTAATTATACGAGAGATGAAGGGTTAATTTGTCTGAAAATGGTTGGACATTCTGAGGATGCACGTAACATTATTAAAGGAAGAAGAAGAGGGAGTTGATAATTTATGGGATTATACTTTAGAGGCTGAAGCATGGCAGTGAGGGGAAAATGAATGGCTTACCAGTGTGTGTGGACTTTGTTTGCTCAGAAAAATAATTTGTTTGCTCAGAAAAATAATAGAGAAAGACGACTATAGTGTATGAATCACAGTGGTATACTGTCACGTAAATTAACTGACTAAGTGTATGCAAAGAGTTCATTGTTTACTAAGGACAGAAAAGGTCTTGTGAGTGGGAAGATTGGAAGTGAAATATGTGAACCTAGAAATGTTGTGGCAAGGTTGAGAGAGATGCAGTGGGGATATGCTGATGTTATAGATGATGCTGGTTCTGCTTCAAAAGTAGGTTTTGGGGTTGTGGATGTTATAACTCTATTTCTATTCAACACAGAGGTCGAGTGATGGCAGAAGTTAAAGACTAGAATTACGAGTAAGCAAAACATGCTGTGGATAGCACGTGAAAAAGGGTAACAACAAAAAGTAGTTGCAGAAGTGATATATCTTTTCAACAGCAGTTCAGGAAGAAAGTTTTTAGTGACCATTGGCAGACTAATGCTTTCAAATGAAAGGAAAGCCACAGGAAATGAACCATGATGGTTAATATGGATGGCAAATATACAAAGTGGTTGACTCATAAGAGTTTGAAAGTTGGTGTTACGAATAATGGCAGAATGGGAGGACAGGTGAATCACAGAATAGCCGTGGCTAGGAAAGCCACAGGAACTCCGAGGAAGTTAGGAAACAGGAGAGATGTAAACAAGGAAGTAAACGCTAGACGTTGTGAAACGATTAATTAAGCCAAACGCTAATTAAGAGATAAGTCAGATTGATGAACGTTACGCTACTGAGATGAATATTTTGAGTAGAGTAGACGTCAACGTGACCTCTGGCAACACCTAAAAATTCCCGTAGAAAAAAGGGGGGAGGGGGTGTTAATAAATGACATACACTACTCACTGTATATGTGCTCCTGTTTTTTTTTTTTTTTTTTTTTTTTTTTTTATATATATAAAAACACTGGGCGTGAGCCACATATAACAGTTCTTCTTATATAAATTTCTCCTAAATTGATTCATCCAAGCTTTACTTAACTGGAGGACTGATTTGATTAAGGCCGAATGTGACCCTCATGGCAAGATGTTTTTAGGGGTTTAGCAGGACGGATTTTTCATTTCAAATACAAGACCTATATGAGGTTCCAGGCTAGTTCACCTCAGTGGAATCTGTACAGAGTACTATATCCCACTAAACAACGGCCCATACTCTTTACTCATTTCTCTTTTCCCCTTCCGTAATTACAACGAAACTCCAATTACAAAGAGAACACGCACTTGGAAATGCACTACGCCGTACATGCATAAAGAAAATCATATCAAAATGATTTTAGTAGCCTACAACAGGAAATACACGAGAAAATCGTGTAGTTTCTTTCTTCTTAAACCTATAGATATGAAATACGCCGAGCATACGTAAAGAAAATTGTCAAAATGGTTTTAGTAGCCTAAAACAGGAAATACACGAGAAAATCGTGTAGTTTCTTCCTCTTCTCAAATCTATGCAGACATGGAATTTTCAAAGGGATTAACAAGATAAATTTTTGAGAAAGCGTCGATGTGATAAACTTCTGATAGTAATGAAACTCGACTTATATCTGACGGTTATCAGGGAACCCTACAAATGTATCATCATCTCGTTTCATGAAGGGATGAACATGAGAATCTTGTAGGGTTTCTTTAAGAAAGTCCTATCACCTCTCTGAATTACATTTGACTAGATGTATTCTTACATAGTGACAGCAATCGTCCATTTATACTTGATTATAAATAATCATGGCAGGTTACAAATGACCCAATGTAAATACCATAAGAGGTCAGATTAGCAACGACAAATAGGTTACGTGGAACATCTAGAAAGAAATTACAAAATGACAAAGCAAATTAGAAAACGCTGAAATCTAAGAATAAAGTACAGATTCGTTATGCCTATCCGCTGAACAGCAATGAACATTTATCAGTGCCAAGTAAGTTTCCTTGTATACTAATCTTGATCTAGTTTAATGATTAATAACCTGTACATTTATTTATTTATCTATTTATCTTTAGCATTCGTGTTAACTATAACTTGACAAAGAGACTTTTCCTGGTTGAATATCCCGTAATGTAATTAATTCAAAGAAAATCCCATCAAAGTCTCTCTCTCTCTCTCTCTCTCTCTCTCTCTCTCTCTCTCTCTCTCTCTGTGTTTGTGGCAATGATGGTCAGATTCTTGTTTACTCAGACCCTCAAACTGACCCAGTCACCTAACTACTGATAATCAGCAAAGACGAAAAATTATAAAATGTAAACAACATTCAGGGCTTATCAGCCTTATTTGGCGGACAACGAAACTGGCAAATGCCGGATAATCGTACGAAGCAAGTTGGGATAGTTAAGAAGTCGTTGACTTGCATTTACCCAGTTTGTGATGTGTGGGGAATATGTCCCCCACTTGTTTGTGACATTTTTGCAGCAATGTGGATGTGCCCTTAGGGAGAACGGTGTAATAAATAACTGAAATCTAATGCAACGCTCTGGAAACTCAACTACTCACGTTCCTCGTAATTTCGGATGGCAATATCCACTGAAGTACTTGAACAAAAGGGATGCAATGTCCACTGAAGTATTTGAACGAAAGGGATGCAATATCCACTGAAGTACTTGAACAAAAGGGATGCAATGTCCACTGAAGTACTTGAACAAAAGGGATGCAATATCCACTGAAGTACTTGAACGAAAGGGATGCAATGTCCACTGAAGTACTTGAACAAAAGGGATGCAATATCCACTGAAGTACTTGAACGAAAGGGATGCAATGTCCACTGAAGTACTTGAACAAAAGGGATGCAATCTCCACTGAAGTACTTGAACAAAAGGGATGCAATGTCCACTGAAGTACTTGAACAAAAGGGATGCAATGTCCACTGAAGTACTTGAACAAAAGGATGCAATTTCCACAGAAGTACTTTCACAAAAAAACATAAAAGGACCGAATTGAGATATTTCTCCCAAACCACTTATTGATGCTTTACAGGATTTCAGAAGAAACTGTATTAAAAAAAAAAAGTCGAGATGCAGTAAATCATGACCAGACTGGTCAAGATTTACTGCATCTCGACTTTTTGAGACAATGTATTACAATGTATTACAAATGTAATACATTGTACAGAATGCAGCAAAACTCGTGTGACTTATTTTTGTACTGGACAAGCGTTGTTCTCAAGTTGCCACTTAGTATTAAATTTCATATTTTATAAACGTGTATGTATGAGGAAAAGTTGGTCACTTGTTATATAGAATCTTATCATTGAAATATATTGGAACCTGAAAACAGAAAATATTTCACGCTACAATATTTCTGAACGAAAACTAAATACGTTACTGTAGCATGAAAACCTCAGCTCACCGTGACTTCCATGAGTCGTGGAATCGGCAGTCTGGACACTGTGAAAGAGGACATCGCGATGGAGAGCAAGAGAAAAGTTGAGCAGAGCAGAGTCTAATGATAAAAACTGATGCATTTAGGATATGAATTCGAAGTTATTACTTTTCGCTTTTGTAGTTTTGTGTATAAAGCAAATGTTAGTCAGGATCATGATTTCGATACTTGCAATAAATTATGGCTTAGGCTTAAGTTATAGCCAGTGCTACATAAGTCTAGTCTTCCGAGGGGTTACTTCAATTTGAAGAAAAGTAAATAATAAATGAATGAATAAATAAGCGAGGTGAAGAGTAATCTGCGCTATTAGAAATACAATTAATTTATATTATTTTACTTTTACTTTAGGAATGGAAGGCTATAATCAGGTCGGATATTATCAGCTGCAACTGTTGAGTAGCAGATTCTACAGAATGACAACTGCAACGTATTATAAACAATAATGTCTAGGTCAATGCTATCGACTATAACATAGGCTATATTCCAGACAGCAACAAGTTGCATCAAATCTTTGTAACTTATGAAGGGTATCTATAAGACCATAAAGCAGGATTTGTGAAATGCTTCCACAGTCTTGGTGTGGTATACTTCCGTCATTATTTTCTTCATAGGCCTGTAGGCTTGATAAGAATGATATAATCGAGATGCGCGAAGTGCAATTGGCCTAGGGGTAAGGCAAGCTAAGGCATTGGCGGGCCGCTATGCACCCTTCATCAGTTGGGTCTAATAAAATCTTAGGTAGATCTCAAGAAATGTAACTTAGGAAAGGCATTAATAAACCAAGTAGCAAATAATGAATATGATTGATAATAAAAACGGTATAGGTTAAGTAAATGGTATACCATTATGATTATTTTTAAAAAATACGTATAATTTTTTGAAATACATAGGTCCCTGTGAAAAATAAAATACAAATTCCAGCAAAACAAATAGAGTAAACACAACTTCGTCTTTTAAAACACGTCATACATATATAGCTACACTACATGCATACAGGGAGAGAGAGAGAGAGAGAGGGGGGGGGGGGTTGATTAATATTTAGTATGTGATCCTAGATTGTCTATTACCGAATTAAGCCGTCTAGGAATACTGTCAACCAGTCTACTGCAAATATTTTCCCCACACATAGACTCCCACACTGATGGCTTGTTTACTGTTCAGAACGGAGCCATCCCATTCCTTTGTCATAATGGCCCACAAATTTTCAATGGGATTGAGATCCGGAGATTTTGCAGGCCAGTCGATCCGAATAACTTTTGGATGCTGCTGTAACCATTTTCTCACTGGCATGCTATTATGAACAGAGGAGTCGTCCATTACCAAGAATATGGGCAACGGTTCCGGAATCAGTAGCATCCTAACAGATGGAATCAGCACCTCGTCAA
>NC_087200.1:184351278-184411278 GCF_015104395.2 Macrobrachium nipponense | reverse complement strand
ATATATATATTATAATATATAATATATATATATAATTATTATATAATAATATAATATATATATATTATTTTATATTAACATATAATATACATATAATATATAATATATATATCTATCATAATATATATAATTATTTATATATATATATTATATAGATATATATAATATATACACATATATATATATAGATAGTGTATATATATATATTATAATATATATATATATATATATTTTTATATATATGATATATATATATTTTATATATAAATATAATATATATTATATAAATATGATATAATATATAATATATATAGTATATTAATATATATGTGTGTGTGTGTGTGTGTGTGTATAAACGAAGTTACAGCCACGAAGGAAAAGTGAAAGTATTCAGCATAGCATAGTCATAGTATCACTTTTCCTTCGTGGCTGTAACTTTGTCCGTATAATCATCAGGTCACGTTTTTACCTTTTATTGATTAATACAGATAATATATATAGATATAGATATATATTATATAATATATAATATATTTTATCTTATAATACACAGATATCTATATATATATATATATATACATACATACATACATATGTACATATATCTATATATATATATATATATATATATATATATATATATATATACATACACAACACACACACACACATATATATATATTATATATATATATATATATATATATATATATATATATATATATATATACAGTTTGTAGGTATGTAGTAAGTATTTACGTACAGACAACGAGGCGAATGGAATTCCTTCTCCCACATACCTTGAAGCAAAGTTCGAAGTCTATTTAAGGGCAAATTTGATCTGGATGGAAGGAAGCCAAAGAAATTCCCATCACATTTGTGTGGAGGTCGGCAGCGGCATTCTTAGGCGGTTCTATTAATAATAACCAAATATACAGCTTTCATCCTTATAAAGGTTTCAGGGACAGTTCTGGTTTACTTATCAATTTTTCAGTGCGAATCAAGACAGAATAGTGTTAAGATTAGTGCCTGTAAAAATGCGCAGTTCTAATTTGCATGAGGAAAGTTCAAGATAAGGCAACTGCTTTTTTAATTTTACTTATTACTGACATTTTTTCTGCCCAAATGTGCACTTTAATCATGTACATACGTACACACACGCTATATATATATAATATATAAATATATAATATATATATATATATATATATATATATATAATATATATATATAATCCATACCCTTTTGCAAGCAACCAGGAACGGGGAAGTGTAATTGTAATGTCCTGTCCACATTAGCGGGCATGCCCGCCGGACATTTCCATCTGTTTATATTTCCTCTAGTTTCTGAAGCAGTGTTACCATATAATCGCATCGTTCTGGCTCCATACTTGGTCGGTCAGTACAGAGGAACGGGTTCTGGGAGCAGTGTTTGACTGTTGGGGCAGTGTCCGCTAGCGTGATATCTATCCTGAGTTTTTTGACCAGCCAGTATTTTCATAAGTTTGCGTTCAGGCAACCAGATTCGCTGAACTGTAGCAGCAATATACAGTTCGCTGTCGAACTTCTCAGTTCCAGAGGTCCTTTACTCCTCAAGTTAAAACGAAGATGCAATGTATTACTTACCCTAATCCAATTCTCCTGGCATTTTAATACATTTTGTTCTAATTATTAATATATCTTTTATTAAATAAGTGACATTTCTTCTTTCTGTATTTCCCTTTGCCTTCTTTGACTTACTAACGAACACCATATTCCTTGGAAGTTTGAATTTCAAGTCAATGGCCTCTTTGGTGGGCTTATTCCTCATGCATAGGGTTCATCATCTGAATAATAATAATAATTAGATGATATAAAATACATTCGTTCCTTGACAATGTCTTAGTAAAGACGAAAGCGCTTGGATTTCTGACTATCATTTTCCTGTGGTATTCGCTTATTTAATGAAGTCACGTGCATCTACTGTGAATTTTTAAGTATAAAATACATATATTAATACGTAACCTACCGTTTTTCGTTCAGCAGACCTATACATATACCATGCTTGTTTGTTTGTACGGTGTTTTTGCGTTGCATGGAACCAGTGATTATTCAGCAACGGGACCAACGGCTTTACGTGACTTCCCAACCACGTCGAGAGTGACTTCTATCACCAGAAATACACATCTCACACCTCAACGGAATGCCCCGAGAATCGAACTCGCGGCCACCGAGGTGATAGTCCAAGACCAAACCGACCACGCCAATGAGGTGCTTACAAATACCTAGCATTCGACTTTGGAAATAAAGAAACCGGCCATCTACGACAGCATTCAAGCATATAGGTCAAGAAAAGGGAGGAGATTGGAGTAAACCAATCCTACCCAGAAGGTGGAAATGGTCACCTTGTTTCTCTCTTTTTTTCCGCTGAAATAGCTTAGATTTCCGAGCATTTTATCCCCTCTGTTTTAAGAATTTATGTTTTTATATATTTATACATCAATTTATTAATTTAGCCCTTTTCTTCCAAATCACTGATCTCTTCTTTCTGTCATTCGCATTATTTTTTATGCTGGCTCCATATGAATATGGGGTTATCTTTGATTAATAATAATAATAATAATAATAATAATAATAATAATAATAATAATAATATGACCTCGCTCCCAGACTGCTTGTTGTTTGATGTTACCGTAATACCTTCTGACTTGATGAAGCAGCTGGCTTCCTCAAGTTGAGTGACTGAGGTATACATTTCAGCATAAGTAGTTTAGTCCATGTTACTAGCTTATTCGATCCTTGAACATTTTGAACAGTTATTTTACATAATATATATATATTCTAATAATATATATATATATATATATATATATTTATATTTATATATGTATGTATATATATAGTATGTGTGTATATACTATATATATATAATATATATAATATATATATATATATATGTACATATATATATATAATATATATATATATATATTATTATATATGTATATATATATAGTATGTGTGTATATACTATTATATAATATATATATATATATATATATATATTATATATATACATATGTATATATGTATATATATATATATATATATAATATATACCATATATATACCATATATATGTGTATATACATACATGTCTACACAATATACGTTCAAATCAAGTAATAGCAAAATCATTAGAAATACTTAAGTGTACTTAGGTAATATTGTGTAAATCAATTAATACGAAAACCCACTGAAACACTCAAGATAAAAATGCATACGTGGCAAATTTACTGACAAATAAATATACCATAACCAGCAAAACTGCAGATGAATAAACAGTGTAGAGCTCTTAAAAGACAAAAATAAACTCCCTAAGGACTTATATAATCGATACTAGGTCACACACTGCTAAATATACCAGAGATCAATCACCCCGTCGACTTCTCGGAGAAGGCTGTTAGGTCATACCAGACACCTGATGACCTTGTAAGGTTTCTGACCTCTGATTCCTGCTGAGAGGCGGTTACAGTTCCCCAGTGGTTACTAGTCACAGTACTGACCACACTTAATGTTACTTATCTTCAACGAAGGTATTACTGTAATTGCTGTACTGCTACGCATACACTAGCTGTAATTAAAACTCAGTGTTGCCACATGTAATATTCAAAGAAGGTATTACTGTAATTTGTTTGTTTGCATGTATGGTGTTTTTACGTTGCATGGAACCAGTGATTATTCAGCAACGGGACCAACGGCTGTACGTGACTTCCGAACCACGTCGGGAGTGAACTTCTATCACCAGAAATACACATCTCTGACCCCTCAATGGAATGCCCGAGAATCGAACTCTCAGGCACCAAGGTGGCAGGGGTATTACCGTAATTACTGTATTGCTACGCATACATAACCTTGCTGCAATAAAAACTCAGTCTTGCCACATGTGATATTCAACAAACCTATTACTGTAATTACTGTACTGCTAGCTGTGATTCAACCTCAGTGTTGCAAAGGTATTACGAGAAAATTATACCTTGAAATGTGGGATCAGGCATGAGGATTGGATTGGTATATAGAACTTAGGCCAAAGGCCAAGCGCTGGGACCCATATGATCAAGCATGAAGAAAAAAAAGGAAAAAATATACTTAAGATATTAGTTAAGTATATTAGAATGAACCGATCGTTCCTATATTATTACTATTGGAAGAACAACCTCTTGAGGCAAACTTCGTTGAAAAGAAAAGCTCTCTGGTGCCATCGAGCCTATATTACGCCCTCTTGACTTGGCCTGTGTTTATTATTATTATTATTATTATTATTATTATTATTATTATTATTATTATTATTATTATACAGATAAAAATGTAAAAATCCTTGTTATCTTAAAGACGTCGCAGAGAAATATTTACAACTGTTTACAGGATT
The DNA here is from genome assembly GCF_015104395.2 of Macrobrachium nipponense. NCBI lineage: Eukaryota > Metazoa > Arthropoda > Malacostraca > Decapoda > Palaemonidae > Macrobrachium > Macrobrachium nipponense. The sequence continues at coordinate 184,406,871 of NC_087200.1, read as the reverse complement.
CACTTAGAAGATTACGATGTATTTTTGGAGTCAGTCACTCTCAGGCTCTTTCAAAAGGCCTTCTCTAAAAATAGCGCAGTCTCAGAAGATATTATGCTAGTCATGTAAAACTGTGATTAAAGTACCAGGAAAGCTTAATGAACGGTTCCCCCCCCCCCCCTTCTCACTTTCTCTCTTTTTTAATATGTATGCATATATCTCTCATACATAGTATATACATTTTATATAATACATACAACAATACTATATATATACATATATACTATATATATATATATATATAATATTATATAACAATTTATATATATGATATATAAATTGTATATAATTTATGCTATATTATATATATATATAACTATATATATATAAATATATATATATATATATATATAATATATATATATATAATATATATATATATACAATATATATATTATATATACCTACTGCCCTCAGGCTAAAGAATGGAATAAGGAAATTTCAAGAAAAGCTAGGGATTAACTACAAAATAAGAAATTTTATAAGTCACGAAAAAAAAGGAATAAAAAGTGGAAAGACTTCCAAAGCCTGGCAGTTGAAGGAAACGAAAAAGAGAGAGAGAGAGAGAGAAGCCTCTCATGGCAGAGAAGAATGTCGAGTAAGCTAATCCGAGATCACAATATGTTCTTATGGTCATTCTTGCAATGGAAATGGCATCAATTGCTGTTTCCTTTATGGAAATATTACATAAGTCCTGGGTTATGAGATGCTGCTAGACTCCCTTAGTGGAAAACTTTGAAATTGCACAGCAACAATAACGGACTCTCTCTTATTATATATATATATATATAATATATATATATATATATATATATATATATATATATATATACATATACATGAATAACTTGATCACGAAGTATATAAAACGTGATGCTATGTATAAATAAAGGTTTTTTGCCACGAAGGAAAAAAGGAAAAAAGCGAGATAGCCAAGTACTTTCGGTCCTATTCGGACCCTTTACTGAGGCAAACTGATTTTACAAAGAACAACACAGTCAAAAGAAGGCTTAATATACAAACTGACACTACCAGATTAGCCATAAGGGCGATTTTCACTCTACAGAAAGGAGGAGTCGCCAGAGGCTAGCCACACCTTTTTTTACTGCGGGTATCCTTCAAGGTGTGGCTAGCCTCAATGGTTAATAGCAAACGCCACTGGTTCTCAATTTCACTAAGTTTAGCCTGGTCAGGTGGAATACTGGAATAAATGGAAGTTCTGACAATGGTGGCCGGGTGTGGCTGAGGCATATCCCCGGAGAAAGATTTTTTATTTTTTATTTATTTTTTTATTTATTTTTTTTTTAGCATTACTAGAATTGCGACAAAGAGGAGCCTTGCCAGCTCTCACTAGAAAAGTATGGCATCGCCGTTGAACATATTGAATGCTTTCTTGGTTCACAACTGTGCTTTGTTTGTTGGCCAATTGCAGAAAAATCACAGCCAAAGTCTACTTTTTCCAAGGGCAGTCGTAAAACGCCTAAATCCAAATTAACATCAAGATTTGACTCGATCGGGATGAACAATTTTTTCTCTACATCCCAAAAGGGAAGTTTCCTATAAGTCCCTGTGAAGGATACACTGATCTGCAACATTTCTTTGATACAGCAAATTAATCCTTTCGAAGCCACTTAGAAATGGTTTGAGGAATGTGAAGCAAAGCGTTTCGGCTGGATCTGAGTACACTGAAAATAGCCGCCTGCCAACATACTTATCACATGAAGAAGAAACTATTTGGAAGTCAGTGGTTACCGAAGACGACTAGAGAGCCTGAACATGTATGACTTAGAAACACGACGGTTGCGAGGACACCTAATAGAAACATTAAAAATACTGAAAGGAATAACACAAGTAGACAGTAACCTATTCACGTTAAACGAAAACCAGACAAGAAATAATGGATGGAAACTAGAACTGAAGAATTACAACACATCCCACTGTGGGGCCTTCTTTACATACAAGATATGTACACGTGGAATAAACTGCCACTAGAAGTTGTAGAACAGTAAAACCTGCTCCTAGAGATAAGTGAGCAAACGATGTCTCCTCGGATGGACTAACAAGTCTTTGAGACATCCTAATCCTCGTAACTCCCATAGGCTTAAAAGCCGCTCCACACACTTGCTTCTTGCTAACCATCGTGTTCCTAATAACGGCTATTAGACGCAAAGGATTTGTTTCCCATCACTTACCATTCTGTACATCTGATAATTTTCTCTTCCTAACGGAATGGAATGGAATCTGAAATTTAGGCCAAAAGCCGAGCGCTGGGACCTATCAGGTCATTCAGCGCTAAAAAGGGGATATTGAGGGTAAAAAAAAGTTTTAAAGGTGTAACGGGAGGAAAACCTGGCTGCTGCACTATGAGTTGGGTTGAATATTAAATTTAGGCCAAAGGCCAAGCACTGGGACCTATGAGGTCATTCAGCGCTGAAATGGAAATTGACAGTAAAAGGTTTGAAAGGTGTAACAGGAGGAAAACCTAAAAGCAGTTGCACGATGAATCAAAATTTAGGGGAGTGTGGAAAGTAAGATGAAGAAAGAGAATATGAAAGGAGGTACAGTAAAAGGAACGAAAGTGGTTGCAGCTAGAACCTTAATTAATGGAAGGTATTGCAGCTAGGGGCTGAAGGGACGCTGCAAGGAGTCTGAGTAAAGCCAACACCTGACGGACCTACATACCACCTTGCGGGGCTAAGATGGAAGAAAGGGCATACCATCCCAAATAGAGATCTGGACGACATTTCACAACTAAAGTCCAATTCTGGGAGACATTTATTCGTCCACGTTATCAGTCATTGGCTCCAACGTCGTTACCAACTTCTATTGGAGGGCTCAGTTCAATGAGTAGGAAGCTGAGTGTGTCTACTCTGGCTTGAATGGGATTAATCTAAGTATAGAGCATTGCTGTTCTTGACAGTTTAATATACATACATACATACGACTGGAGTATCTTCTGTTAAAAGAGAATTCCACGCAACAAAAGGAGCCCATAAAAACACCAAAAGGGTAGAACTTACAGCATATATCGAAATATAGTAAGGACAACTTATTGCATCTTATCATCAAGCCGCGTTGTTCCTTTAACCATTCTATGGAGCGTTCCGGGGCCTTTTCACCGACGTATAACTCGAGTAATTTCATTATTTGTCTGCCTTATTATCTTTAAATGTATGTCTGTAAGAAAACACAAATATACTGTCTCAGAGTCATTTCTGATCTCGGTGCGAGTCGGTGCTACTTATCTATGGTCAACCCAGTTCGTCTGAAATAAATCACCTACGGGATGCTCTGTGAGCAAGAGACCGTGCTAGATAAGGCCAGCTTAATGTCAAACAACATAATAAATCATCAGTACCCAGCTACCTGTCTTAATCTCTGGTCCTCACAATGTAATGCTGCCCCTGACGGTGGTGCTTTTGAATCTGGCGGGGCACTCGCTGTCTCCGTTGAGGCAAAGTCTAAATTGGTTTTCTTTGTGTAGACTGAAGTACGGAGACCGTCTTTCCGTCTTGCTTACAAGGACGTCGAGGAAGGGGAGCCGATCGTCGGAGCTGCGTTTCGACTGTGTAATTCAGCACACTACACTGCTGAAATGCTTGACGGAGGGCTTCTACCTCATCCTCGGCGTCGACTTGCACAAAGATGTCGTCAATATAACGTCCATATCTGCGGGGTTGCTTGCTATCCTGGCGAAGACCGTTCCTCCACGGTGCCCATATAAAAGTTAGCGAAGAGGACCCCTCAGTGGGGGAGACCCATCGCCCAACGGCCGTCCTTTTGGCAGGAACATCTGGCCACGGATGGGTGGAGAAAGGGGCCTTGGGCCTTCGTCGGCATATCTCCAGCAGCGTACGGAGCGAGGCTTCCGGTATGTTGAGGGCGCCGTCGACTGATTCCTGTAGACACGATCAAGGATTATATCTATGGTTCGTCGACAGGCACGTTCGAAATAGAGACTCTACATCCAGCGAGGCGATAATCCCGGTACCAGGGGCGTCCTTGATGGTTTCTAAGAACTCTGCCGAAGACTGCAGGCTGTACCGACTCGGGACGTAAGCGGGTCAAAATTTGGTTGAGGCGTTTAGCCAAGGCGTACGTAGGGGCGGGCGTCTGGCTGATGATCGGCCGGAGGGGGTTTCCTTGTTTGTGGGTTTTTACATTGCCATATAAATAACCCAGGCTGTAGTCTCCTTGTATGGGCGGGAGGTGCACAGCATTTGTTGCAGAATTCACTGCGCTGATGACTCCGTTAGCCTCCCTCTAGATGTCGTTCTGTTTCTCGTCCTCGTCGGCGCTCGAAACTTGCTCTCGTCAGACAAAAATAGCATCCAGCTTCTCGTGATATTCGCAGTATCAATCAAGACGAAGGCTGCTGTCTTGTCCGCGCGTCGCACCGTGATGTTCACTTTCTCCTTCAGTTCCTTCGCTGCTTTCTTCATCTCCTTGGTGAGGATCCCGCTGGAGTGCGAGCCCCTCTCTGTAAGAGCTTCAGCAAGTAGGAGGGGTTGAAGGGCGTCGGTAGTTCTCACGGTCCAGGCGGCTGCAGGATATGCTGCAACGCAACCATCGGTTCGAGGAAAGTGGCTTGAGACCTGGCTCAGGCAGCCAATGAAAACAAGACTCACCGCCACCAGCCAATAGGAGACAAGCATGGGGCAGACCCCTTGCTGTCAACCACAGATATAAGGAGGACGGACACCGCACCAAGATCAGTCCACCCTCAGCTTCCCAGCCCGAGGATGTCTGGCAGCTCCAGACGAAAGCTCGCTTTAAGAAAGAGAGAGAGAGAGAGAGAGAGAGAGAGAGAGAGAGAGAATCGTTAATGACTTTGATGACTATGGTATCATAGTTTATCTGTAAAATTCAAATATATACACCTATTTTGACCCTGTATTTTACCATGACCTCTATAGGCGCTCTACTGGCCTGTTTAAGTAGCACTGAAAAAGCCGCTATTCGCAAAATAGAGAAGAATCTCTACAAGTGTAATGCTGCTGAAGTAGCCATTACTTTTAATAAAGTATGCTTGAGAGAGGGTCTGCTTCCTAAATATCTTTAAATACATATATATTTTTGTATGTATAAATGTAGGCTATATGTAAACCTTAATATATGCATAAATATGTATATATATACATATTACATATACCATATATATTTATGTATACATATGTGTATATATACAGATATCCTTCCAATTTACAACAAATATTCTGGGATGAGGTTGCCATCCCAACGTCCTCCCCAAATATGGCTGCTACCCTGATTAACAAAGGAATCGATCCTAACCACTAACAACTTAATTACGAGTTGAAACGGTCCAAGTATTTGTCATAAAATGAAATCTTCGACAGTGGTTGAAATCGTAAATACCGATGTATTTCCACAATTACTTTAAACACTTGCGTTAAAGAATAGACTAGAATACAGAATTTAGGCCAAAGGCCAAGCACTGGGACTTACGAGATCATTCAGCGCTGAAGCTGAATTTGGCGGGAAGAAGGTATGAAAGGTGTAACAGGAGGAAAGCTTCGCAGTTGCACTATGAAACAACTATTAGGAGAGGGTGGAAAGTTAGACGAAATACCGGACACTCTACTTAATCCTTTTAATATACTTCTTAAATATGTGTGGACAACACGATCATTATGACAGCACAAGTTTTCCTTGATGTAATTGCAGTTCAATATTTAACGTTAATGATGGATCATGTCAGCGAAAGACCAGAAGTTAAAAGGGGCTTCAGATAAACTTTGTGAATGGCAGGTGATGGCTGAAACATTACGACGGGTGGAAAGTTTTGACACTGCCTGGGATAACTGGACACCAGGATTATTCAACATTTGACGGAAATCATGGTACATGTTAGTGAGAAACAGCAGAAGTACAATATTTCAAAAGTGGCATATGTTGAAGTCTTGTGAACGAAGGCTAAAATGTTTTGTATGACGCATCAAAACTGGTGGAAAGTTTTGAAAGTGCTCACGGAAGAAGAAATCCAAGTGCATAAACTGAACCCAGGAAGAAGTGTTGAAAGGTGAATGTTAGACGGCACTGATAGTCAATGTCGTGAACGATGGAAACAAGAAAAAAGTTAATCACAGATTACGTTAGACCAAGGCCAATAAAGAGAGTACTCTATTGGCCTTGCGTTAGACCAAGAAAGGCACCACGAGTCCTGCAAGAGCTGTAGTAAAGAAGAAAAACTTCTGGGAAAAAAGTGGTGGAGGGTATTCGGGAATTGCTAGCAACTTACGCATTCTCCGAGATTATGAAATGTGATTGTGAAGGTAACAATGACAGGATTACAAGGGGGTAGGGGGAATATACATATGGCAAGGATGTGGTCAAAATATTCGTAGACCTACCGGCGATAAAAAAGACAACATTATGTTGATTAGTTTATCTAAATAATAACTCATTTTCAGATGCAGAGGGAACGAAAGAAATAAAAACTGCTAACTTGACCAGAATAGGAAATGGTTTACACTAAATTAGTCCTAATAAGCTAGTCGTGCAGTCTATGTACATAGACTGCACAACATGAACATAAGACGCACGAATGATTCGGCTGACAAGGGATAAAATACCCAGTAAATAATTCGTGACAATCGGCGTCATGGCAGACACGCCACGGTGACGATGTAGCAGGTTCCGAACGAGGCTTCGAAAGCTCTGCTCTCGTACGAGTCTCCCCGTCCTCGATTCAGTGGACCTGCGGCAACTGAAACCGCTTTTTCCTGTGAAAACCGTCCCATTTAACGGAAAAATTAAAAATACACAAGTCACTTGACTAAAACTTGGTCTCGTGGTTGACCTAAGGCCCGTGAACTAGTTCGGAATACTCGCGTTGCTAATCTCGAGGAATGCGGACAGTGCCGTGCTCTGCCCACGACTGAATTATTCATTTTGTTTCGTTCATTAAACGTCTGCGCATCACCGAATGCCTGACCGTTACGTCCACTTCAAACTCGAAGGAGGATTAGGCCTTGGATTAGTCATGGGAAAGGAAGACGTGACTCAGTGGCCCGTTTGAATGCGTCGTCTCTCCCACGATCTAAGTTTCTTTGTGGCGGATTCTTAAATCTATTTATTATCTCTAAATCAAAGGCAATGTTAGCGAGCAACCAGATGTTCTTCCCCAGCTCAGGCCTGGACAAAATGATCAATATGAAAAGGAAGCTAAGACAACTGGAAACGAGACGATAGACCTATCTTTGGAACGCCTAAAGGCCAGCGGTGTATGGAAAGAAAATGAACCTCTAAATAATTTCTTTTTATAAAGCAAATATCCTTAAGAGAGAGAGAGAGAGAGAGAGAGAGAGAGAGAGAGAGAGAGAGAGAGAGAGAGAGAGAGAGAACCAGCATTTATGCAACTTTTCTAATTCCTGGTAGAACAGAATTTTGTGATCCTTTAGTAAATTATTTCACAGGGTTCTATATAGTGAATAATTATAATTTATTTACTTAGGCATTTTGGTACTACTATACGTAAGTATATATGCATTCAGCTACAAATGTCCTTTAATATCCAATTCGCTCTACCTCGGAATTAATATATTTTCATATATGTTAACCAATGGTAAATTTTTTAGTTGATAATAATTCCGTCCTCTCGTGGATTCGCGTCAGTGCACAGAGGAGCAACCAGGACTACGGTGACGTCTTTACCGAATGAAAAGATATTAATTCCGGGGTAGAGGGAATTGGTATGTATGTATGTATATATATATATCTGTGTGTGTGTGTGTGCTTTTCGACTTACCATCTTTTACCTAGCAGAATCAAGACTTATAGTGAAGGACAGTAAGTCGATAGGCCTAGCAACTACTCAGTGTTTCTTTTCCCTTGGTGGCTGTTGCCTTATATATATTATATATATTATTATATAAATAATTTTCCATTTCTCACTTTCTTAGACACGATGAGGAATAAATTAAGAGGACATTAAATTTTGCTTCTATGGTGGGACTAGCAACCAAATACACTTATAGTATGAGAAATGCATCATTTACCGCATTATGCTACAAAGAAGCACAGTAGGCTAAGTGCTACCTCAATCTTACTACAAGAATGGGTTCCTAACCTACCAGAAGAATATGGTTTCTTCATTCACTTCATTCAAGGCGTGAGGATATCGAGAGGTCAAGAGGTCATTACGGCTTCTAAAACAATAAATACATCTGGTGAAAGTGACCAGTGAGTGATTTTATATATATATATATATATATATATATATATATATATATATATATATATACATATACATATACATACACACACACACACACACACACACACATATATATATATATATATATATATATATATATATGTATTGTTCAAGATTTTAAGCCAGAACCAAGGAAAGTAAGATCTCTTATAACAAGATTCAGTCATCCTTGCCTACATACAAGTTGCCCCTTTGAACTGAAAGCCTCCATTCTCTAGAAAAACCCTCTTTGCTCCCATTAGCTGTTCTGAATTTGGCCCCCACAGGGAAACTTGGATTAGGGCGGAGCCTACCCAGGCGAGATTTTAAAATAACGGGGCCACAGCAGCTCGCTCTCAGAACCCTCAGAAACTCTCAGAACCTCTTCAGACTTCTCAGAAGCATGACGTCCTCAGACTTTCTCAAGCCCTGCAGACTCCACTTCACCCTTTTTGCTCCCCCTTGCCTTCTATGGGGGATCCCAAGTATTTTTATACCTCCATAGTGCACAGGAATATCAGCAGATATGAAGACTTCCAAGCCCAGGATTTCCAGGTACTGTGAGACGTAAATTTCAGTTCAGCCAGGGAATTGGTTTGCCTTTTGTCTGTATTTTATTTCCATTCTTCCCAGTCAACTTTCCCCCTTTCTTTGTTCAGCTTCTCACTCCCCCAATTTTGGTTAAATGCTGTGATTAATACCCTTGTGATGCTAGTAAACATCCCCTAGTTAATTCAAGCAACGTAATAGTCTTTTCTGTGCAAACTCCCAGTCATTTCACCCCCCCCCCCCTTTGAGTGGTTTGTAAATATTTAGACTGAGAGAAAGTAGTGTGTAACGTTCCCCACATGTTCCTCGCCTTAGTACCGATGCTAGAATGCAATCTCATTGCAGACAAACACCGTGCCTGATTGTGGGAGAAATTGGGAACCGTTTGGAATAAGTCTTGCATTAAAATAACTCGCTTGCGCAAAGTTCTGATCTCCGTGCCTGGCTCATTTTCCAGCCACGTGTTTCCGGTGGATCGACAATCAACTACCTCATTAGTTCCTGGACCTACATAACTTAGTGTAAATATAGTGCATTTAAAACTAAAGTCCAGTGTTTATGTAAATTCCTCCTTTTTCAGTAATATCGGCCTTCTGCCGTAATTTTTTCTCCTTTTTTTTATTGTGATCTCTCGTCCCTCCATTCAAGGCCATTTTTAAGAGTGTTAGAGCAGATTTTCCAGGTGGGAACGAGCAGATGAGAACAAGTTATATATTTGTATATGTATAATGTGTGTACAGTATGGTACAGTATATATATATATAGATATATATATATAATATATATAGTATATAGATATATATGAAGATTTATATATATATCTATATATTATAATTAAGAATTAATTTAATTTATATTATATATATATATAAATATAGTAGTATATATTATATATAATTATATTAATATATATTATATATATATATAAATATGTTATTAGACAATTATGTTATAGATTTATATATATATTATATACATTATACAATAATTTCATATATAAAATACATAATATATATAATATAAATATATATAATATATTAATATTATATATTTTAAATATATATATAAATATATCGTGATATAATATATATATTATTCATATATATTATATACACACACATATATATATAATATAATACTAATATGTATATTATTATATACATATACATATTTATATATAAATACTTATATATATAATATATATATATAATATAATATATCATATATATTATTTAATATATATATAATATATATATATATATAATATATATATATATATATATATATATATATATATATGTAGATAGATAGATAGATAGATAGATATATAAAATAATTACAAAATTGGTTCATGCGTCCCATACATCATTCTTTTCCCTTATTTTCTCATACATTTGTAGTTTCTTAGAACCCATGGATCACCGTCACTATTCTAGTCTCACTAACCTTTATTCGGAAATTCTTTTTTAACATTTCAAACTCCATGTCCTCTAAGATTTCATTATCATGTACCCTGACAGTCCTGTAAATGATCACAGTGATCTCTAAGTCTGTGTTGGCATAAGGCCAGGTTAATTTGCATCATCATCATCATCATCATCATTATAATGTTCAAAACCAGTAATCCTGATGATGAGCATGTGCCCACCTCATAGTGTAATGCGTTCTGAAGAGTAAGAAGGAAAGGAGCAACATGCAGAGGCAGTGATCTCGTAAGATTGTGTGAGAGTAGCACTAGTTGGCTTCAGAAAGTTTGGCACTCAGGCGGATGCATTTTGCCTACCTTTTTACGTTTTACCTCTCTCTCTCTCTCTCGTCTCACTAGACGTTCATTCTTTTTTCCTTTCTTGCTCCTACACATTTTGATGTATGATTGTATTAGTGGCTTGGTGGTGGTATACATGGCACTAACCATTGTTGAATTTATGGGTCTACGTGTTGGATTTATGGGTCTACATGAAATTATGGGTCTACGTGTTGGAATTATGGGTCTACATGTTGAAATTATGGGTCTATGTATTTTACCAAATCACAAAAATTATCTGTTTCTCTCTCTCTCTCTTGCTTTTTCTGTGTGTGTGTGTCTATAAACTTATAGTCCTTCAGCATTTCCCTGTCATACATAAGACGCCATATTTGGTTGGACCACGCGGCCTCTACGACTCTACACGAGAGCTTTCCCAAGGTCCAGAGATGAAAGACCCTTCATCCAACATTCGTACCGAGCGCTTGCGCTCCATCTCTAGGCTACACTCCAAAATCCTGGTATTAAATAAAAGCATAAATCCTCTCTCGACACGCGTAGGGATTTCTGTTTGCCCTTTGGCAAGCTCGCACGTGCATCACTGGTTTGTGAAAAGATGAGAGGTTTTAATACGTTTGCCTCGGTAGCACTTGGTACTGAAACTTCCGCTCTTTCTTCTTCTTAGTTTTTTCATTAATAAATCTTCAGCCGCAAACCCTTATTGATGATTCTCAACTGTTCCTCCCAGATCTCTATGAACAACTCACGTACAAGTTATATTTTTTTTGTGCAAAGGCAAATGCCTGTAACAGGGTTTTTTTTAAGGGAAAATTATACTATGTTATAAGATAAGCTAACAGGAAATTACCCCCACTTAACACCTGCTTTCCTAGAAGAGTAAAGTAAAAATATTGGCTAATCTATTTTTTTTAGTCAATCCTTTAGTATGAAAATATACCATAAAATTCTCTACAGTATTTACAAAGTACTTATCTTACCATAAATACAGAAACATAAAATAAAAATTAAAGTACAATGTTAAATATGTTTAAATACATTCGTATTAAGACAGGAACAAAGCAGTCAACTTGACGGCCCTGAGTTCTTCACCACACGGGAAAACCGACTCCTCCCAAGTTCTCGAACCAACTCTTATTCATGAAGCGTATTTATGCACAGCACACGATTTTGCTTGGGTCTAATTCAGCGTCGGATTATCTAAATATGTCTGGAGACGAAAACAAATGAGTCAACTGTTCTGGTAGGCCAGGTTTTCTCGTCTGTAACAGTCCATTAACTTTTAGTCTTTGAATTTACAAGGTTTCATATAAATGCTCTTGTTACAGACAAGTATTTGCGTCCTCTTGATTTACTATTCTCAGTCAAGGCAACAATGTAAAATGAGTCTAATAACCATTTCACTGCCTTTTTGGTTAATACAAATGAAATGATTCAAAGAAAACTCATAATCACACGAGTCAATAAAATGGAAAAGTAAATCCACAATACTATTGTGGATTTACTTTTCCAGTGAAATGATAAATGGTTAAAAAGTATTTAGCAATATTTGAAACTGCTTTCACAGCAGGTTTCTTTCCCTTTCTTTTTACTGTGGTGCTTGAAGGTGCTGTCAGAAATCAGTCCCTGGATGGTGGAAAGAATATTTGAGGATTTGCTGAATGATGCAAGACTGGAAGAGGTTAAGAGTAGGTTTGCGAATTCTCGTGGAAATGACGATTGAAGAAGGAAAAATGGCAATCAATACGTTGAATGATTGATTGAATATAAAATTTAGGCCAAGCACTGGAACCTATGAGGTCATTCACCGTTGAAACGGAAATTGACAGTAAAAGGTTTGACGAAAACCTCACAGTTGCACTATGAATCAATGGTTAGGAGAGGATGGAAAGTAAGATGGAAGAAAGATAATATGAAAGGAGGTACAGTAAAAGAAACGGTGCTAGAAGTATGCCCAACCAGGGTATTTAAGGTATGGCTGGACAAGGGAAAGGTTCGGAAGGAATTGGTGAAGAATTGCTCCTCTGTATAAAGATAATAGAGGAAACTAAAAGCATTACAGAGACCATGTTACAAGTGTTTCATGGATAAGAAGATCGGAAAAAAAAATAATATCTTGATACCTGGACCCAAATCTTACTATGCTATAATGGGCGCTATATCTGTCCGTCCGGCTGTCATTCAATCACGGCCAAACGACTGGTCCAAATGGGCATAAAACTTGGCAGGGTTATAGTGGGGACCCCCCAAGATGATTTACAACGGGTTTCATCCTACCTTCCCCCCCCCCCCCCCCCTTCTCCGAAAGGGGTGGTGATGAGAAGGGATTCCCTGAAGCGGAGCGGGTTCTGTCCATAAAACGGGCCTGGTTATGCCCGTAGCTTAGTTACTTTACGAATTTATCTTCCATAATAGTTAAAAAAAAAAAAAACACTAGCGAGTCACTTATATAAAGCAGCAGATGAATATGCTTTTAGTAAGGAATGGTAAATTGATAGTAAAACTAAAGGCAGAATTATTAAAGGTAAAGAGGAAGGTGCTAAGGACAAAATACTGGTACAGATACATTGCAGAAAAAAAATTTTCATGATGAAAGTCAACCGTGCAATAGAATTTGTGGGCTGGAAGATGCCTGGTTTGGTGTAAACATGGCGCCGAAACAAAGTTATGTTATGCTTCCATTAATGCTTCATATGATTTTGGATGGAGTAATGCATGACATCAAAGAACATTCAACGTCAGCGTAACATTGTGGAATAAAGTGACATGAATGGAGTGTGGAAATGCAGAAGACATACTGCTGATCGGGGACAGCGAAGAGAAACTCCAGAAACTAATGGAAAAGTTCGCTCCCAGAAGTTCAGGTTAGTGAGTGGAACTAATGGAGAGTGATGTGTTGATGAACGGTGCCAGCAATCCGTAATGGAGAAAAAAAGGAGAGGAAGAACTAGGTATTGCTAGGTAAAATGGGCGAAAGAAGTTTTATAATGGAAGGGCCTTAACGGTCGGGAAGCGAGAAACAATATAAATGACAAAGGTGAATGGTGCACTGTTTGCGAGTTTCCGCACAAGGAACGGAATAGAATACAAAATTTGGACGAAAGGTCGAGCACTGGGACTTCTATGTGAAGTCATTCAGCGCTGAAATGGAATAGGGTATTATAAGTGCAACGAGGAAAACATCGCAGCCGTCATATGAACAATTGGGAAATAAGATGGAAGAGAGAGAAAATTAACAGAAGTAATAAAAGGAATGAAAATGGTTAAAGCAAGGGGTCGAATGGACGCTGCAAAGAACCTTCAGTAATGCCTACAGTGCACCGCGTGAGATGCACTGACAGCGCTACCCACTTGCGGGTTTTCTGCACAAGGGATTAATCCACGGTTCAGCAGTTAGAACAAAGTGGCAATGACCTTTATATCTTGATCCTCCTAAGGAGCCAACCCCTGCTGGCGCAAAAAGCTTTTCGTAAAAGTTCAGACCCAGTAAACTTGTTGACAGACGGAGGCATCCCCAAGGCCAAGAGCCAACGATTCCATCGAGGCAAAAGGAATCTCTCTCTCTGCACTTGGCGATGGATATTTGGAGTTCCGTGCTGAGCGGAGAATGATTTTAGTCACGTATAAATGACATCAGTTGGGGGAGCCCGCGTGCAAGTAGGTAACACACTTGACACCCAGCTCACATACGCAGCTTGAGAACAGAGCTGTTTTGTTTAGTGGATGTGTAAGTTTGTAACACATACGTACACCCTTCTGAGAAGTCATAATTCAATCATCTAGCTTTCGTTACCAATAACCTGTACTTTGTTGTCTACCTCGCTTCAAGTATTTAGTAGCTTATCAATATTTACAGTTCTGTGTGGTAATCACTGAATCTTTTAACTACTCAGCATGTTATATATATCTTACATCACTTAATTATAAATTCTCTAAGAAATAACCATTATTTTTAGACGTTTTTAAGCTGCAAACGGTCGACTGTAATCTGCTTCAGGTTCTGGGACTAGGCCTAACCGTAATCTAAGATAACAGGCTTACCGTCGGGGAGGGACAATGAATAACGAATAGGCCTATACTTCGTATCAAATATTTCATTCCAACGTTAAATGTATTGTATTACGTGAGAGAGAGAGAGAGAGAGAGAGAGAGAGAGAGAGAGAGAGAGAGAGAGAATTTCTGTCACTACAATTTTGTACCATGTTGACCCAAATATTCTGTATTTAAATTGGTGAGAGAGAGAGAGAGAGAGAGAGAGAGAGAGAGAGAGAGAGAGAGAGAGAGAGAGAGAGAGAGAGATAGATACTGCACCTCACGCAAGCAAGGCTGGAACTACGACATACCGCATTCTGTAAGATTTTACCAGTCCACCCAAGCTGACACAGCGCTAAGTAGCCTAACCCGTGTCAATAAATCAATACATGTTAAAACACTGCGTGTACTGAGGAAGCCTGATGACTAAGGCTACACTGTATTGCGCTTGATAAGACAAAACGAATTAAGAGTAAAAAAAAACCGCTATTAATATTATACTATTATCTTTACATCTCAACCTATAAATGTGGTTGGCAGAAGTAAGGGTCCCATTAGGGAAAGCGAACACATAAAGAGATAGAAGAAACAAAAAAAGATCAATAACAACAAATAAACATTAACAACGTAGTAAAGCAAATGAGACAAAAGAGAAATGAAACATGAAATAAAGCTTGCGTCACCCTGCTTAACAAAATAATATTTTCCATCTGCACCAACTCTGAACTTTCTGAAGTTCCAATGATTCATCAACAGGATTAGGAAGATCATCCCACAGGAAGAGAAAACTAGTCAAGGCGGCTGGAATGGACTGCATACTTACTTAGCACTACGTGGTGTGGATAATGTAGTCTGGGAAGCTCTGAATGCAACGAATGTTCAGAATTATGAAACATTCTCTCAAATATGCACAAGGACGAAGACTAATGTAAAGATCTGGGATACGAAAGTTAACAAAAATCAATTTTTTATTTAACTCTAGATACAAATCGGCTGCTGAAGACCAGACAAGGCAGATAAAAAAAAAAAAAAAAAACTCTACAGGACAGGGAGGTGTCCAAAAATCTTAGAGTACTTCCTCAGTATGCCAGTATTTTGTGCTATTGTAGGAGACAGATTGGCCATATTTCTTAAAACTGAATTTGCAATCTAGATTGGCATGCATCTATAATTTAAATGAGCTGCATCTAGTTACAGAAAAACTGTCAAGGAAAAGATCGGGGAGCAGGGGATTCAATGTCTTAGACCTACTACCAATAACACCTTGAGTTTACTTAGGGTTTAACTTAACCTCCAAAAATTAGCATTATGCGAAAATCCTAGCTAAATTTCAGTTAAGAGATTTATACACTTGAAGGTCTTTACTCAGCGGAAGGAATCGATACTGAGTAGCATCATCTGAATAGGATATAAGCTGTTTTCAAGGCCAAACTACATATCGTGCTTATTCAAACCAACTGCATTCCGTTCAAGTTTGACAACAAGGACCTCATAACCCTGTCAAAAGCAGCAGACAAAACCAGTAGGACAACTTCTTGACCAGAATCAATGATCTGCTTGACCATTCTCTGAAATTTATTCTGTCAAGACAGCCATTGTGTCACCTTCGGCCACTCGCCGATTAAGAGTGAAAAGAGGGAATTGGAGTGGTTGGACAGTACAATACAGATATCGAAAAAAATCAAGTATATGAAGTACAGGTATCCATAGGTGGAACTGGGAGAACCCCCCCCCCCCCCCCCCCCCCCCCCGCCATTGCATGGGGATGTAATACGTCGTCACACGCCTACGGCAACACGACTTCAAATTTTGCCACAAATGATAGCTACTTCGATGCCAAAGTTTTCCGAAAATTAAGTCATGTGAGTCACAAGGAATTTGTTATTTAAAAATACAAAATGATGTTATCCATACGGGCATATGCACGAGAAGACTACCGACAAAACGCAGAAGTGATGAGAGCTTTCTTTTGATACGCAGAGCAGAGCAGAAACAAGTATACAAATACAAATGAGTAGCATTTCAAAAACCGAAAAGCTGTTTTACAAATTTGCGTCTTGTATACGGTCAAAGGTGTATGCGTCTTAGGCTAAACCGTTCTGTGGTGAGCGTAGCCAAGACCTCGTGAGTGGTATACTCTGAAAGATAGACGTGAGGGTAAATCCACAACTACAAAACTGTTCGGTTAATGCTCTTGTTGTAGGTACTCGTTGTCGTTTTCCCGTACCTGCTATTTCTTAGTATTCTTTTAATGCTCTTGTTTCATTCGTTTTCGGCTTCCCGTAACTTGTTTTCTTAGTTTTCATATTTCTAGTTGATTTTCAGTCTCGTCACTAGGCCTAGCGTTACGGAACGTAGCCACATACGTCTTTCTCACATAAGGAGCTGTTGGGGGTATTTTTTGTTTTATATAAGGCTTCTTCCCATAATTATTATTATTAAAAATAACTGTCAGTTGTAGTAGTAGTAGAAATGACAGACCTTGTTTTCTTCTTACAGGCCTACTACCTCCAGAGACATAAAAGACATGTCACTGATATATTCATTCTCAAGCTTCTGACGCGTCGAGACACTTGTGCCAAGAAAAAAAAAAAAAAAAAAAAAAACTTACGAGTCAAACACCATTCGCATACTTTCATTAACGGCAACTGCCTGCCACGACTACACAGAATTCTGAAAATGAAAACCATCTCACTCTAAATTTCTAAAACGTTCACCTCTCCACCGCTGAATAATTCACTTGGCCGTAATATCAAAGACCTTGCTTATTTCCAATAAACTTAAAAACGATTATATAAACTTAAAATAACTTCTATTACATTACATAGTAGGATAATTGTTTTTTCTCCCTCTATCAAAACTAATTTCGTCATCTATTTTTAATTTATAAAATATTTTGCTATAAAGATAAGCACTGGGGTACTTTGAATTTTAATAATTTACTTACATTTATAACTGTTTACTTACATTTATATCTTTCTGTATTTCTTATCACCTTCTGTTACTTCTTTCAAAGGAACACCATATTCTTTGGAAGCTTGAATTGGAAGTCAATGGCTGTTAAGGGCTTGTTCCATACGAGTAGGGTTCATCTTCTGAATAATAATAATAATAATAATAATAATAATAATAATAATAATAATAATAACAGACTGCGCCTAAAACTGAAAAGTTGGAATGGAGGTAAAGTAAATGGCTTAGAAATGCCAACAGTGGACCAAGCGAGGTTCACTGAAGTCACTCTCTTACTCTAACTCGCTAAAATTCACCGTAATTTCAACATTTGAGTATAAATAACCTCTACATAAACTAAACGATCCGGGCAGTTAAATGACACAGATATTCTGCTGTTGGGTCATGCCAACTGGTAATGAGGTTAGACATTCCATAAAAAAAAAGCGACTCGAGTCTGGTTGTTTCTGGTTACATCCCGAATGTATTGAGAGAGGAGGAGAGGAGGAGAGAGAGGAGGGAAAGGAGAGAGAGAGAGAGAGAGAGAGACGAGAGACCGAGAGAGAGAGAGAGAGAGAGAGGCGAGAGAGAGAGAGAGAGAGAGAAGGGTAGGCAATAAGGTTTATCTTAATCTCTTGACACAGCTGGTATTAACATGGAGCTTTATGAGTTGCGTCAAAGTAGTTTATCGGTTACTTTTGAAAAACTGCGTGCACACAAGCACACACACGCACTGACAAGTTCGACAGTGAGGCACATTCATTGCCATTAAGCGAATCTGGTTGCTCTCGGCAGACCAAGATCAAGGCAGATCTGGCTGTGAACGTGAAAGATCTCTGTTGAAATAACACTTACGAAAAAATGACGAACAAGAGATCATCCGTCGATGGTTCAAGTCATAACTGCTGCTATGATTAGGAAACAGAAACCTACATCCACGAACCACTCTATCTAACCAGTCTATCTAAAAGACTAAAGGAAGAACAAATGACCTTAAATAGGTTACAGTGATTTTATCACCTTTATAATAAATACATGAGGCTTTACGAACAATACCTATCTTTCCTGCAGAATTTGCAGCAACTTTCATTAGATGTTTCTCAAAAGTTGGAGATAACAAAAGTATCATCTCTGAAGGAAATAATAACAATAAAAAAAAATACTACAGAAAATCCTACTAACAGAGTATCAATAGACAGCTAAAGGATACAATCATCCTTTCCCCAGGGGCATCTATGGTACTTCTTATACCCGGGGCATCTACAGTACTTGGAGCCAAACAGAAGAATTCGAAGTATTACAAGAAGGGTGGGTAACAAGAGTGTAACTTTCGTAACGTTACTTGCACAAATCGAAGGGGACGACGGAAAAGTAGCGCTCGCGTGAGTTGAGTGGAGACACTCGAGGGAAAAGGATATATAATGCTACTTTGAAGGGAATTTGATTGTTCCGCATTGTCGATTGTTCTAGACTTAGAGTGAAAGAGATTTCTTTTGTCTTTGTAAGGCAGGCTACTTTATTTACGATTTCTTGTTACTCAAATTAATCGATTTTTATGTGTTCTTTAATCCGAACTCAAACAGTTCAGTTTTCCCGTCTCGTAAGCCTACGCTAGGCCCAACTATATACCTTGGATAGGCATACTTTCGATCATTTTAAAAACAAACCCGAGTTATTTAGCGAATTTACGTTTTCTGCTCTATTATCATGTGCTGCCTATCCAAGACGAACGTAAGCAGTACAACTTTTCCCCAGTCTCGTGAGCCTTCGAAAGGCCTACTTCTGATCCTGCTAAAAGCGAGCAGGAATTATTTAGTTTATTTGTTATATGTTATCAGTCTAGTATAGTACTGACGTTGACATGAAGATGCATTTTCCTCCCCTTGTGGGTATCTCTGAGACTGGTATTTGTATCGTAGATTTTATCGGTCTACCCTGATTATTTGAGACCGAAGGGTTTTCTTTGAGCCAATGTAAGACTGTAATTTATTTACGATTATTTGTTATTCAAACTGATATATTCATTCAGTGTTTTCTATCCAAGAAGAGAACAAACAGTAAAACTTTTCCCCAAAAGGCCTAACTCTGCTCCCGTTAAAAGCGAGCGCAAATTCTTTAGTGAATTTGTTATGAGTTATCAGCCATCAGAAAGGTTTAAGTATAGAACTGGCGTCCAAATGAAACTGTATTTTCTTCCCTCTCGTGTAAAACTATACACAGAAGTGTCAGGTATCTCTGAGATTGGTATTCGTACCGTAGAAAGGTAGACTTCATACTGTCCTCTTCAATAGTATTCGTTATCATACTGCTAAGTCTAGAGACATCCTAGTCAAGTGAGAGAGAGAGAGAGAGAGAGAGAGAGAGAGAGAGAGAGAGAATGTTTGACTGTGGCTAGTACGATATACTTATAGCATAGGGGCATACAGCATTATGAACTCCAGATCATTGAGTGCAGCAGATAATTAGAAAAGTACTTCAGTTTGTGATACAAGCATGGAATTTGGCACAAGTGCTCATTCTAACCAAGTCTTGGAAAATCTGGGTGTCCACGCAAAATTTCAATATGGCCGCTAGTTGTTTCGATTTCTGGCACTTTGAGTAAATCATTGCTGAAATAAATACATCATTATTCAGATAATGTCTTTCTGGGTAGAAGAGTTGATTGAAGATATTATCAGAGCTTCTACTAATATATTTACCAATGTGATAAAGATGGCGTACAAAATTGCTGCCATGAAACATTTTGCTTGATAACTCTGCAACTAAGAAAGAGACAGGAAATTTTTATCTATGCCTACATTTATGAGGTCAGTTGTACTCCTAGGTCTGAGTCTGGTTTTGGCACTGCACCGCTTGGAGGTGTTGGGGTTTTGAACTTGAAAGCAGCAGGGGGGGATATTTGTGAAGGAGTCGGGTAGCTCAGGTACAGGTTGTACCCTCTCTAGCCCAAACTGTACTTGGCTGATGCGTATTCCCCCGCTTTTCTTTGGCAGGGTGCTGGAATACCAAAATGCTGATCCCTGTAAAGAGTTGCTGAAGGGTTGTGATCAATGTTGTCCATGACCGCAGTGGTAAACAATCCCATTCTCAAGTCAGGCAGACAGTCTAGACCCTCTTCCACATGCTTGGTGACAGTGACATCTCCAAGTTGGCTGATATCTCCAGCACCCTGTCAGAAGAAATGCTCATGCCATGATCATGAAGCATTTCTATCAGGTTTCTCTTCCTGGTTTTGGAATAGATAGCCATGCCCACGAACACTAGAAAAGGAGTTTCCCTATCATTTGAGTGTTGATGTACACCTCCTCCTTCCTTCTGTTTTGAGAAGCAGTTGTTCTGCAGAGCTGAGCAAGAGCCAGGTTTAACTTTGATCAGACAAACCTTAGCTGTGGCTTTATATCTAGTGAACTGGAGCAGACTTTCAGATATGGCATCATTGATGCATCCTTCATCAGGTGTAACTGAATAGTCTGATGCCTGAGATAGGGCTGAAGCTACATATTTCGACAAAGAGTGCTTCTAATTCAGGGACTTCTGTTAACAATTTGTCCTTTAATCTCGTTGTATTTACAGTGGGTGAGGCAATGCACAATTCTTCCAGGTGCTGCTGGTATATTTGGGATATGTCTGCAAGAAGAAATATATCAGGACCATCCCAAACCAAGGTGGTTTCAATGATATAATCAGTGATAGAACCAGTGGATATATATCTGGTTCTTCACTGTGACATTGTTCTTTCTCAAGATTTCTCTGCTGGGACCTCTCCCTATTGTAAAAGCCAATGAAACATATAAACCTAGCAATTTCCTAGGGCATACTCACCAAATTTTCCATCAAACCAATAGACAACAATTTAAAAAAGGGAGGTGGTTTCCATTTTGACAGTTTTCTTGGAGTATCGGTGCAACGAAAAAATTTTAAAAACTAAATTAAGAAAATTAGAAAAATATAAAAGGAACATCTCCAGCACAATAACTAGCATAGCAAACAAGCTAGACTGATCCCATTCTCTCTCTCTCTCTCTCTCTCGGGAGTCTTAGAAACAGGAAGGAAAGAGAACAACCAGCCCCTCTCAAAAAAAGAAAGAAAAAAAAAAGTAACGTTAGACTCAAAGAGCAGTGCCATGAGGCGCTTAGTACTAACAAGGAGTGAGGCTGCGCACGTGATGAAGAGGCGAGAGTCAGGATGAACGGATGAAATATAAAATTACGGCCAAATGACGAGCGCTTGGACCTATAAGCGCCATTCAGCGGTGAAAGGAAAAATGTGAACAAAAAAGGCCTGGAGGTTTAACAAGAGGAAAACCTCGCAGTTGTACTATGAAAAAACTGTTAGCAGAGGTTGGAGCGTCAGATGGAATGAAGAAAATATGAGCGTAAGTACAATAAATTGAACGAATAGGGTTGCAGCTAGGGGCCGAAGGGACGCTGCAGAGCTCTACCCGTAAGTAATGCCTACGGTGCGATGCGTGAGGTGCACTGACGGTAGTATGCCCCTATGGAAACTTCCGTAGAAAAATCGTTCTTGAGTCTACAGTGATTGCTGCCTCTTTTTTTTTTTTTCCTTTCTTTTTTGAAACATTTTAGCTCCGAGTTCATCGACTTCTAGGCAGAATCAAGCCATACACACTGAGTAAAGGACATCGAGTCGAAAAGCCTCGCAGTACTCCGTTTCACTTTCCTTCGTGGCTTTGGCCTTTATATATATATATATATATATATATATATATATATATATATAATATAATATATATATATTATATATATATATGTATATATATATGTATATATATATGTATATATATGATGTCCATATATATGTGTATATATATATATATATATATATATATATATATATATATATATATATATATATAGAACATGCCAGTTTTCTTGAATTGAGTAAATATGAAAATTTTCCACCACTAATTCACAGCCAGGTACACAGACTGACAAACAGAGAGAGAGAGAGAGAGAGAGAGAGAGAGAGAGAGAGAGAGAGAGAGAGAGAGAGAGAGATCCCTATTATGTCCGACCTGCATGAACATACATCAGGTAAATTTGTCCGTTACAAAAGCCTAACACATTCATTGTTAATTCAACGTGACGAATGTCATACCAGAAGGATCGTGTGTCAGTATTTACTTATTTGTTTGTGTACATCATCTGATGTCTAACGAAATGAGGGCAGAGATATACCTATTTTCATTGAGTTATCATTTCCACAGTTACGATTCTTACTTGTTCCCGTACTAATCTGTACAATAGCTATCACTTTGGTATTACATATTTATCAATTACATTTCATCGTACATCAAAGTTCCTTCACAGTAATAGCTCTTTTTCACAATCACTAATACGTAACTATAGTAACTTCACAGTAATAGTTCTTTTTCACAGTCACTAATACATAAAAATGGTAACCTCACAGTAATATCTGTTTTGCATAATCACTAATACCTAAAAATAGTAACTTCACGGTAATAGTTCTTTTTCACAGTCATTAGTAAATAAACAGTCACTTAAAGAGAAGGTAATTCTTTGATCAATCACTGCTTACTATCATCATTTATCAAGAGTGTGAATTTATTGCACAGTCGTCAAGGCGTGACCCGCCCTCCAGCTTACTTGGGAGTCGGGACGCGTGTAAGATTTTTTCCTCACGCATAAGCTGTAAATATTATATTCCTAACTTAACGTAAATTATAACGTGCTAAAATCTACAGTCAAATAGATAATTGTTTCACCAACGAAAATCAAAATAAATACGCTTTATTTTATTAGAAATAATTTCTCTGTACTGTTTAACATGCATATTATTATTTTTTTACATTTTCATTCTAATAACTAAATCACAAATATCCTATCCTAAAATTCCAGTGTCTCTAACTCAACCCGAAAAAGCTTTTTCAGACCTACGTATGTAAGCTCTTCCACGGACCTTTCCTAACACCAACACCCCCCATCCCACCAACAAGAACAAGAACAACGACAACAAAGTAGTTTGTAGGCTTACCCCCCGAGTAAGCAAAATATACCCATTCAAGGAAAATTTAGAGCACATAAAGAAAAACTATTTGATGTGTTGTAGATTAGGCTGACAGAACGAATCCCAGCCCTGGGGCCATTTCACCCATTCAGAGATTGGAGTTGGAGGGGTTGGATGGCAAGGCGTTAGAAAGTTAGAAAGACTGGAGAAAGGAAAGGGGAAGGGAGATAAGTAAAAGGCTAAAAAATGGACACCACTTAGTGACGCCTACAGTGCAAAACGTGAGGTGCACTGATGGCACTAACCACCTAAAGAGAAAGCGTAACGACATCTCAGCTGATGAAAGTTCGAAATTCATAAGATTAAGAGAATTGTCTGTGCTCTGAATGAAATCTTAGTATAATGATGTCTAACGATAATGAAAACAGATTTTAATTGGTTCTTAACTAGTTAATGAGAAAAAGAACCGAATAAACAAAAATACATACAATTTATACCAAAAGACTAAAAATACTAATAATGGAATTTGATAAAAAAAAATAAACCGCAACTCAACAAAAAGCAGATATTAAGTAATTTAAAAGAACAATATTTTCGTGGACGGCTGGTACTACATACAAGACTATTCCCCACCAAGACACACACACACACAGAGAGAGAGAGAGAGAGAGAGAGAGAGAGAGAGAGAGAGAGAGAGAGTGTACTTCGATACAAAATTGCCTACAAAAACCAGTCTAATCCACACTCAACCTTCTTAGGACTTTGTCAATGGAGATTACGAGTTTGTTGACTCCAAGACTTATGAGCGATTTAGGTCTTCTGATAAAGGAAATGTAACAGCGCCTGATTTTTTTTTATGAGGGAAACACAAAGGGAAGGAAAACCCTATGTCCTTTTCTAGCTCAGGCCGAATAGAACAAGAGACAAAGGAAAAAGAAAGCTTTAATGGCTGTAGTTAACAATGAAGAGAGCAATAAACCTTCTCAAGGAAGGGAGCTTGTATGTCAGGAAATACAGATGTAAGGAGAGAATGCCAAAGCTTTGTTGAAAAAAAGAAAGGAACACAAGTGGAGAGAGAGAGAGAGAGAGAGAGAGAGAGAGAGAGAGAGAGAAGAGAGAGAGAGAACAATTAGGCCTAACGTGGGGGTAAGATAGTCTTATAGTATATGAAATAGCTTCAGATAAACGCACAGGCAAACACATCGCCTAAATAAACTTTAAAAGCAAATATATATGAAGTAATTATAATATACAAAGCACTTAATGATGACATCACAGCTCCTGACGGCAAAGCAGTGATATATGAGAGGAAAGTAGGTACACGCTTAAAGCAACACTTCAAAAGCCAACAACGTCCCAAGCGAGGATTCAAAAGCACAAAGAACAGAGTACCTCTCTCTCTCTCTCTCTTCTCTCTCTCTCTCTCTCTCTCTCTCTTGCTGCTGTCACTATTCAACGCAAACAGCCGGGTAAACAAAATTCTATTTACGTTGAAACAACAAACTTCTCGAACACACACGACAGGCTTAAGCCGAGGCCAGAAAAATAAGGGACACAATTGGACGCGCTCTCTCCGTTCAAATAACGGACAGTTGCTATGCTCGATTTTAGTTTTATTTTTTTTTAATTTCATTTGGTTTAGTTATCTAACCAGTTCAATTACTTCTAAAAAATCTCTTTCGTTATGTTCAAAATACTTTTGCCATGGAGTGCTGAAGTCTTATGTTTCAGCAACCCCCTGCTCTTCTCTCTCTCTCCTCTCTCTCTCTCTCTCTCGTCTCCTCTCTTCTCAAATCCTCTCTTCCCGCTCTCTCTCTCAAAGAGCAACCCTTACAAAGCAGCGACTCTATGTTCGCCGTATGACAAGGTAACAGCAAATTTGATTATTAACCAAAATGAAACTTGGATAGACAGTCAGGCATTTATGAAAACTTGCATAAAATGCACATTGCAATATACACACGTACACTTATGTGCACACCTGTACACGCACAAACACACACAGACACCTGTATTCATTTACATACGTAAATGGAACCGTAAACCGAGTGTGACACATCACAGTTCCACAAGCACTTTACGTATATACCGATAAAGAAATGCCACCGACAGCACCTATGATATGGCAACATCTATAAGAGCCAATGAAATGTCCATAAAACATAATCTGGATGTGTAGGGAAAAAGCAAGATTTGTTTATTATTATTATTATTATTATTATTATTATTATTGACAAACACCACCTTTTTGACAAGAATCTCCCATTTGGCGTTTTAATAGCCAACTTGAGTACAGAGGAAAAGTCAGCAATGAGAAGAACAGAGAAACTCCTATACAAAATAAACGCGGCAGAAATAGCCATTATTTTTAATAAAACCTGTATTGATGAAGGTCTTCTTTCAGCATATTATTATTATCATTATATCATTACTGGCGTTGAAAATTCATAGGATAATAATTTGAGCTGTCAAGCCAACCGTTAGAGAAGTTGGACAGCAAGATGAAGAAAGGAAGTATTGAAAGGAAAAAAAAAAAAAAAAAGTAGGTGCAGCCGAGGGCTGAAGGAACACTGCAAAAACCCATCAGTAAAGCCTGCAGTGCACCATGTGAGGTGCACAGATGGCACTATCAAGTATTCCTACCCGTCATAGAACTGACTTGCAAAATGTTATATACATATATATATATATATATATATATATATATATATATATATATATATATAGATATATATTATAATATATATCTATATATTATATGTATATGTATATACACTATAAATAAATAATATATTCATATATATTAATATACAATAATAAATATATATATACACACACACTATAAATATATATTCATATGTATTAATATACAATATATATATATATATACGTATATATATATATATATATATATATATATATATGTATATGCATGTATATACATACATACATACATACATACATACATACATACATATTGCAAAAGAAGACACAAAGTAACATTGCCAAAGCTATACCGGACCTAAGAGAAATTGACAACCTCTCTTAGCCAACCTCCCCGCCCCCTTCAACGGAAGCCCCACCGTGCATTAGCGTTCTGTACGTGCAAAGTTTTTTTTTTTTTTTTTTTTTTTGCATAGGCAGGACTTGCGAGGTTAGATTGCAACAAAGGAGAGCTGGGGATCAGGAGGCTTAGGTCAGCTTCGCGTCACTGCACGTGTCATAATGAGAATTTCAAATTTGTTATCACTGGGGAGTTGACAGTTCCAAGTCAATCTAGGAGAGAGAGAGAGAGAGAGAGGAGAGAGAGAGAGAGAGAGAGAGAATTATTTACCACTTTAGTAATTACATTTACGTATCGTATTCACAGCAGAACTGTATAAAATTTTTTTAGTAAATTGCATTACAAGGATTTACGATGTGGATTGTAGGAGGTCTAAAGTATCAATTGAGAGAGAAAGAGAGAGAATTATTTACCAAGTTAGTAATTACATTTACGTATCGTATTCAGAGCAGAACTGTATCAAAAAGTTTTTTTAATAAACTGCTTTATAAGGATTCACGTATGCAAATCTGATGTGGATTGTAAAATGGGTTAGGAAGGCAGAAAGTATCAAGTCGTTTAAGAAAAAAAATAAGGACGTTCCTTTTCTCTGACGCTATGACTCTATGGATTTGATCATGAAAATTTAGTATGCCGTATATAAGAAAAACAAAGATCTCAGAATGTATGGGACCAAAAGGAAAAAATTAATAAATAGTAAAAGTACCTGGTTTAGGTTTTGTAAAAAACCTTGTAGGGAGTTGCATCCCTGGTTCTTCGCGAGCACTGTCCAGCTGGTCTAGCCGACAGGACCTGGATTTCAGCTCTGAGCCAGAGTAGAGCAACCACTGTCTTGTAGGTTCACATCTTAAGTAAAAATTAGTCATTTGTGACTGATTACCAGAAATGATAGATGAATAATGTTCAATCACTGAGCGCTTTGTCTTCTAAGCTTCAACTCTTGATGCTTGGCATATGGTCAGTTAAAAACCATCAGACAATGGCAGGGGTCACTGACCCCAAGTTAACTAGGAACAGCAAGCTAGAAACTTCCGGTCCTCAAAGTGTATTTAGCCGACGATTCCTCGATGGATGCCCAACATGAATGGACAGACAAAGTTCAGAAATGACCCTCATTTCAGTCTGCGGTTTATCCAGGAAAGGTAGATGTAACTGATAGAGTGGGCATGATCTTAACAACAAGTGCAGTAATAACTGCTGGCAAACTTTAAAACACAGCAATGGGAGTTTTATGTAGTGCCATGAAAAAACAAATGAACTCCCAGAAAAAAATAAGAAGAATTTTAATACAACTGTAGAATGTTATAAAGGATAAGCACTAGGAAGACTGCTGTTGGTGATACTGTATCAATGTCAAAATGGTAGGAACAATGTAAAAATGGAGGATGTGATGGAAAAGGAAAGACAGGGAGAGACTACACACTAAAATAGGGTACAATTTATTATTTTTTATGCTTCAAAGCTTCCAATAGCGGGTATTTTTTTCCTAAGGGCACCCTTAAATACTTGGATATCTCCATTTGGCAGTCACAGAAACGGATCACAAACCCATTGATCTAGTGAGAAACGAATGCTGAGGAATGTTAGCGGCTATAAAGGACCAGACTTTGGCAGTGATCACCTCCTTGTCACTGCCAAACTCAAACTGAAATTAAAAGCAACCAACATAACAATGGACAGAGAATCTAGGGTTAATACAATGGCGCTTGACATACCAGAAGCTGTTTATGACCTGGATGTACTATGGAGTGAATTCACAGTTTTAGGAGAGTAATAAAGAAACTTCGGAGGTGGAGAGCACCTAGTAATAATAACCGCGGAATTCATCTTAGCTGAAAATGAAATGACACTTTGCATAACTAGACTGTTTTGCAGAATATAGAATGAGGAAACAAAGCCTGATGACTGGGAACGGGATGTCAGCAAAGATGAAAGAATGTGGTAGCTATAGGAACACAGTACTTATTCGTACATCGGCTGTCGTGAAGTATTCAGGAGGCTCATCCTTAGTCGGCAAAAGAAAGTAACCAAATGCTTGGAGATGAGCATTCTGAATTTAGAAAAGACAAAAGTTTACATATCAATTTTTTTTCAAGTTGTTAAGACATGTTTTGCAACAGCTTATGGAATCCAAAAATCTCTTCCTGGTGGCTTTTATTGATTGAGAGAAGGCATTTGACATTAGACAGTGCAGCACAAATTTAAATCATCCATGAACGAAGCAGAGGCCAGGCTAATGATGATTGGGTCTTGTCAGGTGAATGTGCAGTAAATAATGGGTGCTGCAAGGGAATGTTATTTCACCTTTGCTTTCGCCCTATCGTGATTTTTGCAATAGAAAAAAAGTGGTTAAAGATCAAAGAAAAGTTTAGACTAGGGCTACAATAAAAGGCTGAAAGACCTAGAAACTGCAGAGAATTCTGTTGTAATAAGCAAAACACCACAACATGTACAAGTCTTGCTTAATAAAATGCAACTTATGTCTAGAAATGGGACTTGGAATAATCTAAGGGAAACTGAAACAAAGAGGGCAGATTATCCACAAACTGATGAAATAACACTAGATACAGAAATTAATAGTCAAGTTGTCTTTGAAATGCTCAAGAGACAATGATATCCTATACAGTTTGTCCTATGTTGGAATTTTACAAAAACAGAATTAAAAAAGGGAAATCACAACGGCAAGCTGATTAGGATTTGGAACCAGTAGGATTGCAACTGCATTAAATGTAAGGAAATACATTAGTCTAATATGATCTGGGGAAGAAATAAAGAAAGTACAGAAGTTCAAGTACTTAGGGTCCGTATTAGAGGATAGTGGAAGCATGGACCAAGAGGTGAGACACCGAATTCAGGCAGGATGGAATAACTGGAGGTCTGCATCAGGGGTCCTCTGTGACAAGAAGGTTCCTCTGAAATTGAAGAGAGTTTCATAGGACGGTGGTCAGACCAGCAATGTTATATGGAACAGAAACAGCAAGTATGAGGGAAAACAGTGAAGAAGATGGACGTAGCAGAAATGAGAATGCTGAGATGGATGTCGGGAGTAACAAGGGAAGATAAGATTAGAAATGAGTATATAAGAGGATCGACAAAGGTAGATGAAATATCGAAGAAAATACAGGAAGGAAGGCTTCGATGGTATGGACACCTGTTACGAAGGGAGGAACGTCATGTTGGAAGACATACGATGGAAATGGAAGTGCGGGGTAGAAGGAAGAAGGGAAGACCAAGGAAGAGATGGCGTGATTGTGTAGGGGAAGATATGGTATTGAAAGGTATAAATGAGAACGAGGCACAGGACAGAAATCGATGGAGACGACTCATTCGCAATGGCGACCCCATATAAAAATGGGTTTAAGCTAGGAAGAAGAATTTGCTATACATTATGAATCTTGTTATGTCAGGATAACTACATCTAAAAGATGTTGCTTTTTTTAAAAACGAAGCCTTATGAATAATACTCAGTCAAATGGCAGGACTGAGTAAGAGACGGTACCATCAAAGGGAAATTATGAAAGTATCATACTGTAGTATATATATATCGACGAAGAGAAAATTGACAACTGAGGAGTTGGGACACTTGGACCTAATTAGATGAGAACTATAAAGTTATTTATATCTTAGTTTAACCAGACCACTGAGCTGACTAATAATAGCTCTCCTAGGGTTGGCCCGAAGGATAAAATTTTCATTTACGTTGCTGCGAACCAATTGGTTAATTAGCAACGGGACCTACAGCTTATTGTGGGGTCCGATCTTGGGCTACCAGATTGGTAGGCGAGTACACAACTAACTCATCCAGCGAGGAACTAGATGAGAACTACAAATAAGGAGGCTGGATGTAGATGGAGATTTGCAGAAGTGAAAGCACAGGTAAGACATGAGTGGTAGACTTTTCCACGGCGTTATAGCAGAATCGAATCCAACTAAGCCGATTTTCACTTATGGAATGGAATGGAATGCACAACTCTGACCAAAGGTCATTCAGCGTTGACAGAAAAACTGAGAGTAAGAAAGCTATAAAGGCGTAACAGGAGGAAAACTTCGCAGTTGCACTATGAAACAATACTGTTAGGAAAAGGTTTACTTTACTTACTTTGTTCGGTTTCATGTACAGACCTCCACAGGGACGATTCCCCTCTCTGGCGGGCCATTGTACGCTTTCTAAATAAGTTACCTAATTCTTATACTTTTTATAATAATTGTTTTCTCATCAGTATCAAAGATCCTGCAGAATAGGAGAGTCTTCAGTTATTTTTTTAAATTTGCTTTCTTCTTGTATAATCTTCACTTCAGGTGGTGGTATGTTGTATAGTCTTAATGCACATGTTCAGATGCTCTCTCACCAGACTTACAATTTGTTCTAGGTTCAAATAGCCTACATGGTTCACTTGCATGTCTGGTCACAATATCCATTCCAGTTCTAAAGAAACTTAAGCAGTTTCTCAGATATGTTGGTTCACCACATTTTAGTGCATTAAAGACTGTAAGAAGTATTTTGCATTCTATTCTTGCTTTTACTGGGAGCCAATGTAGCTCGATTAGTGCCTGGGTTATTCTGTCACGGTAAAGTAATTCTTTTATTAATTTGGCGGCTCCATTTTGTACTCCTTACAATTTTCTTAGCAGGTAGTTAGGAAGACCGTATTATATAACGTTGCAGTAGTCAAGCCTCGAAAGTATTTGGTTACAAATTGCTGTTTTTATGAGCATCTTCGTTTAAATATTTTCTGATAGATGCAATGTTTCTAATATGATAGTTACAGGTTTTTCCAATATGCAATATATGATTTTTCATCGATATTTTACTATCAATGGATACTCCTAAGTTCCTCACTGCCGCTACAATATTTATGGATGACGAGCCAATATTTATTCTTTTGAAGTGTTCATATTTTCATAGTGGTCTGTCAGATCCAAATAGCATACACTCAGTTTTGTCTTCGTTGAGTTCATTTTTTTTTATAGCTTCTTCCTAGACATTCATTTTTTTATATATATCTTTCATTATTGCATCTATTTTATTAATGGCATCTTTTACAGTTTCGAGAGGAAAATAGAACCGAGTATCATCAGCATACAGTTTATAACTAACCTTGTGCTTGTTTAAAGTTCTAGATAATTCAACTGTGTAAATGCCAAACAGCAGTAGGCCCAAGACGCTGCCTTGGGGCACTCCTCTAGTTAGGCCTTTCTTTTCTGATATCACATTTGATATAACCACTAGCCAGGATTTTTATCATATCATTTGTAACTGCGCACGATGTAGTTTCTGTTGAGTGGTTTTTTTTTACCTGTAAGCTGACTGATCATCGGGTATAGTGTAGAGTTGTTTCAAGTGCTTCCACGTTTGCTC
This sequence comes from Macrobrachium nipponense, assembly GCF_015104395.2. Lineage (NCBI taxonomy): Eukaryota > Metazoa > Arthropoda > Malacostraca > Decapoda > Palaemonidae > Macrobrachium > Macrobrachium nipponense. The sequence goes on along the minus strand of NC_087200.1, from coordinate 184,374,911 downwards.
GTGAACTACCGTTTCTATAAGTGTTGATATGTGCAATAGGTTCGATATTGGCCCATAGAAGCTAAGATTTTCTTTATCCCCTTTTCCTTTGCAAGCTGAATTTATATATGCAAGCTTTTCACTATTTGGGAAGGATACCTGTGCTAATCTCATTTGGACAATATCAAAATACAGCTCCCTCAACTGATTAAAAAAATTTTTGCCTCTTTTTAAGTCACTTATGGGAAACGAGTCATTTTTACAGTAGTTTTTTTTTTCACTTTTCTCGTCGTTTTTTCTAAGTCATTCATGTTCAGTTCTTCAAACTTACTGAATTTGCTATTACTCATTATGATCACTAGGAGATCAGAATGGACCTCATTTCTAAACTATGACAGTTCCTTTCAATATTTTCTTGAAAGTTGTTCAAAAAGTCATCAGCCAGGTTCATGGGGTCACTGGTTACATTAGGTAGAATTTTTCTTTCTCCAGTCCTAATATTCCGGCTAAATTATCGTGGCTTTCTTTTTTTAAGGAATTTTCTCTTAACTAAATATTTCATTGTAATATGTTTTCTTGGTTTTCATAACTAAGTGGTTGTATTGATTTCTGGCTGTTTTATACAGTGACCAATTTTATTTACTTCTTGATTTTTACGATCTTTTCCAGAGATCTCCCATTTTTCTTGTCTTTTTCTTAGTTTCATGCAATTCACTGTTAAACCATTTGGTATTTTCTTTAACTATTATTTGCCTTGTCACTTTTGCTGTCATCTGTAAAACAGCTTACGCATGCCTGGTCACCTGTCAAGGTATTCCTCCAATTACACTGGCACTCCTAGCTTGTTTCTCTTATTCTCTTTAGGCCCTCAACAATAAATTTATCAGCTTTAAAGTTGGTTTTGTTTCTACAAGTAAAAGTTTTATTCGTTGGAGATATCAATCACGCATTCAGACTCGACTTGAATGTCGCTCACAATCTCATATCATGGTTTTCGTTTTGTATCACTTAAGTCGATGGTATAGTTCAATAATGATGTCGGTTTCTTCACAACATTGACAAGATCGTGACTTTTCAAGTAACTATAAAATTCTTTGACACAATTGTCATCATTACCTTCTAAATGCAGGTTGAAGTCAGCGCAAATCAGTGTATTTTTTGTTATATTAGCTAACAAGTTTAGGAAGTCACCGAATACGTCTAGTATGTGTGTCATTTTAATGTTAATGTATTCAAATGTATTGAACACCATTTGGTTCATAATAGATACTCTGTGTCTTTTTTTAACAAAGATTCCCACTCCACTACCTCTTTTTGTTTTCTCTCGGTACATAATAAAAGTTGTGAGTCCCTGGCGTCATTTCGTTTATTTTTAGAATAATCACTTACATTATTACTTGGCCAAGTCTTCTTATCATACACATATCTAGATTGTGATCATGTATACGATTTCTAATAGCGTTGGTTTTATTTCCCATCGAGTGTATTTTATTAAATTGCACTGGAGATTATTATAAGTCAAAGCCATGATCCGTGTTATCTTTCGCCCTTGACACTTGTTCTAATTTATATACTATGCAATTATTCCCATCATATGTTTCAAGTTTAATCTCACCATTGCTTTTCTTTTCACAATTTTTACATTTTAATTAAGGTGCTGCTATAGTAGATTCACATCAACCGTGCATCTGATGTCTAGGCCAGTCCCTTACGACGCTCCTGATTGGCTGTTGGTAAGCCAATCCCAGGGCTGGAAACTACTATAGTACATTGAATTGTGATGTGTGATTTTCGCCGTATTTGGGGAAAACCTGGCTATTTCTACAATTTGTTGCACTATGACCATATTCCTGACATGTTTAGCATTGATAGGGCACAACAGTGGCACACATTGCAACTGCTATACAGCGTATACAACTTGTCACTTCTGTCATAGATAGCCTCTCGTATTTGATGATATAGTTTATAGTTTTCATATTGGTCATCTTTGGCTTTCAATTCCCTTACAGTTTTCAGGTCGTCGTCTTCAGAAAAGAGTAGTACCTATCAATGGATTTTACTTTATACTACTTTCATTTTGGGTTTAAGTTTACCCTTCTCATTTACTGACATGTTCCTGATTCCCTGAATCTCTGTTTTTGCTTTTTCTAAGTTTTTCGTATCTGGAAATCTCACGAATAAGTGTCCATCTCTTGTTGTTTCAACCTGTTCAACTGGCGCCCTTATTTCTTCGTCAGTAGATTTCATCAAAAGACCTTTTTTTTTGTCTTGAGTGATTCTGCATAAACTTTGTCCATAGTTGTCATAACCTTTACGTCTTCATCAACATTGTCAATTTTGCACTGAATTTGTCATGACGTTACACGTTCTTCGAACCGAATCCTGAACCAGCTCTGCTAATACCACTGTTTGCTTTTATTTCTTCAAGTTCCTCTTCAATGAGTTTTTTTTTCTGCGTTCGTTGTGGTACAGTTGTACAATATGTTACGTCACTCGAAAGTATGCCCCTGTATTTACTCTCAATTCCCGAACACTCGTAGTGGAACCATGTCTCACGTACTTCACAGCAAGTTCCTTCTTCAGCATCTCCATTCGAGAATTAACCGTAGGTAGCAGAGTCTCGCTTGATTTGGAATGATTCGTCTTTCTCCAATAATTTCTTTATTGTTCCATCTCTCCGTGCTGCTTCAATAATTGTGAGATAATGCTCGTATGATATACTAATCCCCCTTCCTTTCCTTGGTCTAATTTCTACAGTTTTCTCTATTTCCTTCTTCTTCTTTTTACACTCGTTTTGAACATCCCGCAAGCTCGGCACTTTTCACGGAGCACTCCACAGACACGGCCTACCCGCACGAAAGAGAATAGGAACGTAGGTAAAGTAAAATGAATGAAAGGAGTTGCAGGTAGGGGCCGAAGGGAAGATGCAAAGAACTGTACGTAATGACTACAGTGCACCGCATGATGCGGATCGACGGCACTATTCCCCTACGGACCGAATATTCTGAAACAGAGTATCGAGGTCAATTAATTGGTGGGTGCGGCCTGTAGTATCTGCAGTTCCTATCTAGTCGAATTTCTCACACCGAGAGAGAGAAGAGAAAAAAAAAAACATAGGCCTAAAGTGCCGTGAATAAGGTATTGACCTAAAAATTCTCTGATCATTCCACATTGTAATAAACGTACCAACACACATTAATTTTCAGTTACAATGAGACAAGCATTCTAAGACACCACTATTATAGACATTTTAAAAAACCCAAACTTTAATTTCAGCATTCATATAACTGTTTCGAAACTGGAAGCAAATACTAATCTGCATTCAGTGGTGTAACCATTTCAGCGTGCTTAACCAAAACCCAGTACTATATAGTCTACTTCCGTAAACAAAAGGTTTCGTAGTTGCAAGAAGCAGGTAAGCTGTTCGCCGAAACAGTTTATATCAATATAACATCGTTTCTCAAAATGAGCAAACTTTCATGCCATCAGTCTGTAATGCAACAAGTTTGACGTGCCTGCCTCCAGAGAACAGTGCAATATGAGAAAACAGTGGGAAACATAGGAGAGACAGATAAATAACAAATAAGAGCATATAGATCAACATAGAGATAAGCATAAACGTCAGAAAACAAAGGAAACAGTGCAAGCAGTCTTCAGCTTACGAGCACCATAATGCTGTCAAAGACCACAAAATTGCGGGAAAGGAATGACAAAACAGTAGCACTAGGCAGTTTGTGACATTTTGGCACCTAGCCAAAATGCAGGGATGAGGACGCTCTACAAAAAGAGATGTACGTACTAAGTCTAGGGGCACAAAAATCAAACGATTCCGGAAGTTCCTTGGTTCGACATAAGCCCTTGGACTAATTTCGTCTATAGGACATAAATCAAACCCACATTAATGTTTTCAATCATGCGAATAAAAAAAAACTCCTAAGCCGCATCAAAATCATGACAACTAGAAGTAATACAATTAATAATAGGTTTTACTCCCACTGTAACAGAACAAGTTTTTTTTATCTTAAGAGTACTCCCCCATTATGGTAATAGTCGATAGAGTATACTAATAGAATGGGCCTAGGCCTCGTTACGCTCTGGCATAATTAAAACTATTCTTCTGTACCATTCTAGCCCATTACTTAATATGACTTACTCTGATTGCATAAGTATCTGGCCCAATTTGCTCCCAGAACCTAGTCCCAAAAGGACTTGGCAAAGCAAGCTAATGCCACAGGTCGAAGGCAGGGCCACATGAGGAGCGAGGTGGCCCTGTCCTGTCTTCGAGGTGCCCGATTTTAGGGTAATAAAACAGCTGGTGCCCATTTTGGCAGACAGCAAGCAAAGGTCAAAGAGGACTCAGCGCCTCTCTATACCAAAGAGAGGTGAGCAAGCAGTTGCCATGCGTCTTGTTCGCTTCCGGCTTCCTAGAGTGATGTGTTCCGTCTTAGTATGTCATCCAAAGATATGATGGCGAATTTAGTGTCCTCAACGAAGGCAGGAGAGGGAGAGCAGAAGGCGAGCAGGAGAGAGGGGAAGAGAGGGAGAGAGAGAGGGAGGCCAGCAGGGACGGGGAACGAGGTAGGAACGCAGAGAGGGAGGGGCAAGGAAGCGGAGAGAAGGAGGGACGCGAGAGAGAGAGAGAGAGGCCAGTTTGAAATTATTAGTCTACGTCTCATTCGAAATACTTTTCTGATCTCGACACTGGTGCTTCAGTTTTGCTTTAGTTTTTATGATTTGAAACTTTAATGACACACCAATGAAAGACTGAGAGCCATGCAAACAACAAGGAAAAGATGGAATTTCCTTCAGTAAGATAGTAAGTATTCGTACCTAACACAAGTCATGCATGAAGAACTAATGTAAGGTAAATAAGCCTTCTTTCAGAAACAAACTCATTTGCATAATAATGCACACCGTCAATCTGAGACAAAATTCTCTCTCTCTCTCTCTCTGGCGATTGTGTCACGCTTCATTTCGCAAATTCTCTTTGCTGAGTCAATTTCTCGGAAAATAAGTGATATTAAGTGACATTTTCGAATGGACTACATGAACTGGTACACCGGCCCCTAACGTCACTAGGCATGCATTATTTCTGATAGTACTATTCGCCTACTCACTATTACGACTATCACGAGAAGTAGTCAAGTAATAAGGACTTACGCTGTTACGGTGGCGACTAAACCTACGACTGCTACACTAGTATTACTCGTATTGCATCTGGCTGATCTTGGTGTTGACTGAAAGTATAAGTAAAGAACAATGGGTTTGATCTCTTTCCTAAGGACACAATTAGTCCTATTCATGTCGCTAAAGAGGAATGAATACATTAGAATATTTCCTTTTCGTTCATATGTTTTACCGTTAAGTGCCACGATTATTGAGTAATAAAAATAAAAGCAGAAATGTCCCAATAAAAGATAATAGCGATGTCTGACTAGCAAAAATAAGTGTTACGGTGGTATCTCGAGGAATTTTAAGCAATCCTATCCTACAGATGTCTTGGTAAGGCGAATGCAGAATAAGAGCAACAAGCAAAATGAATAAATTGAAAAAAAATTAATGAATAAGACAAGAGACTGTCAATCATTGATTTCACATTCCGTATATTTCTGCAATTGAGTTTTTTTTACTTTCAGCTAATGAGACGTAAGATGGTCTAATTTACACTAATCATGATTACAAAATTGATCGTTCACAATGTGTATGACTGCTCGCCCCCTCCCCCACCCAATTATTTTTTTTCCTAATTATGATTGTAAAATGTCCACTCGAACTTCAATATTCCGGCAGAAACATTGTTTTCATTAACTTCACGCAGTTAACGAAAGCAGTCAGACAGAGCAGGCGAGAAGTGAATTCCAGTCCCGTACTTAAACAAAGGTTTCGATTCTCCGTTTCCTTATAAGGCTTCCGCGACACCTGAGCAATCAGTTCCATGCACGTTGTAGACCGGGAGGAATCCTATGCTAAGCCTTAAGCTTGAGCAAGACAGAAGCTATGTCACATATAGCACTGTGCATTTTCAGATACTCACGCTAAAAATCTACTCGCCAAACAAAAATCAATACAATAGCAGTTAGGCTTAAGTAATCTGACCCACTGCCATAAAGAAATAATCATTATTTTCATACTAACGACTGAAATTTTGACTATTTTTCTGCTTCTTTTGAGTGACCGCCTTTTGGGGATTGACTACAAATTTTAGTGTGGAGAGAAGAAGGGTGACTAACCTAAACTTACTTAACACAACATCAATATTCCTAACATAACTTCACCTTATCTAACCTAGTCTCATACCTCTATGCTATATATATATATATATATATATATATATATATATATATATATATATATATATATATATATGTGTGTGTGTGTGTGTGTGTGTGTGTGTGTGTGTGTGTGTGTGTGTGTGTAAAACTAAATGAAAGATATGATACTGTGAGATAAGTGAGGTTTTGTTTTAATGTTCAAAAAAAAAAAAAATAAAGAAAAATATAAAGACCCGTTTTAAGGTCACAGGACCTTACCCAGCTCCAAGGGCACTAGCCTAGCCTCACTCTGTAGATAAATTTGAAAATATCTACCAGACGACGAAAACGATGGCCTAATCAATTTTTTCCTCAAAAATTCATTCGATAAATTACGGGTAAGAAAAAAATTCTCTTTAGAATCATTGGTGATTTCCTTCTATCTCAGCATCATGGCATTCAAAACCTTGGCTTGTCTCCTTGAAATAATACTGTCATGAATCATTTGACCGAAACCATCCTGCCTAAAGCGCTTCTTTGAAATTCAGTAGTCGTAGCGTAGGCTAGGAAGACTTCCAGTTTTGGCCAGTTCCCCAACCATTCTCAGCTTGCCTAACAAAGCCTTGCCCTTGGCCATCAATTAAAATTCCGATGATTAATCTTTCAAGCCTTTACTCATTTGGCTTAAAAAGACTCGCCATGTATGTAGTACCATTCAATGGAATTCTACCGTGCAGCGCATCCCTTCCTTTTTTTTCGTCTAAGAACCCTCTCCCGAAGTACTAGTGCTACCTTTAAAGTTTGTTGTGTACCTCACAAAACCTTAATTTCCTCTTTTTATTCATTTATGTGTTTATTTTATAATTTTTTTTCGGCTTGGCTTAGAAGATATTCCAAAGATCACTTCAATTGTATTGTAGCTTATATTGGTGCCCAAAGTGCTCCCTCACTAGGCCTAATAAACCATCAAGCTGATTTCATTTCTCTTGGCTATGGTGACCTCGAAATAAAAAAAAAATTGCTAACTGACATTTCACATTAGTCTGATTTACTCTCGTGGCTGTTGTTTCATCCCACTTTTACTTGACTGCCTTAACGTCTCACATGGCAAAGCTAGCACATTTTCTGAACCCTACCGCTTTTCAGGAATTTCCCTACCAGCATGCCTATACTTGAAGAAGGTTCAAATAACACGAATAAAGCAGCTTTGCAACTGAAGGTCATATTCCTGAATAATTTACTCCACTTGTCTTTTATTAGCCTAATCTTGCATCTGTGCGTGCAAGTCCCCAGTACCTTGAAGTAACTCAAAAATACCGTTAAAACGTTTATGATATCACGCACTAATATCGTTAATCTAGATTTGGAAATTTAAAACTTTGCAGTACGTCCATTATCGAGGTCGGTCGGGCTAGGTTAGGTCCAGTAGTACTCAAGAACCACACAAACCACAAGGTGGGCACTTAAAAAAATATATACAAGTTAATTCATTAGTTTTTGCCTGAATATTACCTAATCAAACATTAACCAGCCTTGTGTCATACTGGGCAATTTTATCTTTAAAAGACTGATTATGTTTGAGTTTTCTGTTAATCTAATGATTAATTTTATCTTTAAAAGACTGATTATGTTTGAGTTTTCTGTTAATCTAATGATTAATTAGGTTCCATAAAAATACCATAATACAGCAAATACTGTGGATATGCCAGAGGGTCGTGAACAATAGTCCAGAAATATACGGTATAGTTAAAGAGGAAGAGTGTGATTGTCGTCTTTCGGGTGGAGTATAAAAAGTAATATCGCCCGTTTCCCAAAGAATAATGGAAGTGTATAGGCCTGACACTGCTGAAGGAAGAGTAAGAAATCCTACCTCTAAAGATAGTTACTAGACTTATTTGCTCTCTATAAATTTCCCCTTTTATTACTGAACATCAACAGTTGCCCTGAAATCTCCCTTTTACCACTGCACCCCAACAGTCACCACGGAAATGTTATATTCTAAAACGATGAAACGAAAAATCTTGAGAAAGTACCATGACATGTAGGCTGAAGTCTTGATGTCAGAACAGTAACGATTTCTCCTAATTGGCTTGTCTAAACTTGTTGCAAATAGGGGGGCAACAATCCAATGTCACCGAATATATATGCAGTTACTTCATATGACAACGAAAAAAGGGATAAATCACAGTTATAGTTTTCCCGACGAGTGCAACGACCGATACCAAACATGAGATGATTCTAATCCTGTGGTGTAGCGACACCACAGGATTAGAATCATTCTAGCGACGTAAGGTGAGTTCTGTACTTTAGTTCTCTTTCCAGCTGAGTTCCGAACTTCCGAGTATACTCTAATTCGGTTGTTCTACGTCCTTTGCAAAATATTTCCATCATATTAACATAGTGGAAGCATTCTGGTTTTAATCATACGGATACTTTAGTCACTTAATTAATTTTTTTTACTTATATAGATTTTTGGCTTTATGCCAAGTACTGGGGCAACTAAGGCCATAGTTTCCCGTTGGACGAGTGGATTTCGCGCTCCACTACCAATCAGGTGGTTCGAGTTCGATTCTCGACTCGGCCAGCGGCGAAATCAGAGGAATTTGTTTCTGGTGATAGAAATTCATTTCTCGAAGTAATGTTGTTCGGATCCCAAAATAAGCCGTAGGACCCGTTGCTAGGTAACCAAATGGTTCCTAGCCACGTAAAAATATCTAATCCTTCGGGCCAGCAGCCCTAGGAGAGCTGTTAATATCATCTCAGTGGTCTGGTTAAACTAAGATAGATATACTTACTTAATTAACTAAGGCCATTCGGCGCTGAAACGGAAATTGCCAGTAAAAGGTTTGAAAGGTTACAGGAGGAAAACCTCAAAGCAGTTGCACTATGAAACAATTGTTAGGAGAGGGTGGACAATAAGATGGAAGAAAGAGAATATGAACGGAGGTACAGTAAAATGAATGAAAGTAGTTACAGCTTGGGGCCGAAGGGACGCTGCAAAGAACCTTATAAGTAAGGCCTAAATTGCACCCGAATCAGGTGCACTGACGGCACTTACCCCCGTACGAGGATTTTATTAGTCTAAGTTTCTCCTGGACAGACCTATAGAGTGTTGTAATTCTTACGGATGCACGTTGGTGTGACGATTCTTAAATATACGTAGCTACAATATCTACATAGTCACATCCGCCAGAAATAGTATGTGCATTACATCCACAATGACCTATTAGCTTTTCGATTTCCTCACATTTTTGTGGGTTGGGATGATACACTTTCTACTGAAAGCCTTTTGATCTGAATTTCATGTGTGGGATCGAATACTCTTACGATTCTAGACCTATCTGATAAAAAAGTGTACCAAACAGGGTCAGGAAATGGTGAATTAGAATTGTAATTATCAATAAAAATGATCACTGCTGTTTTTCTGTGACGCTCCTTCAAGGAAACTGCCATAAATATGTTGTCCAGCTAAGCCTGTTCCCCCACTGAATTAAGGAAGGACGCCTACACTCATGTAAGCGAGCCTACAGCATTGTAGCATTGTCTATACAGTGTCAAAGAATGGAACTTTTGAACTTTACAATACAAAGAGAATTCTTTGTGAGAATAAAATGTTCATACAATTCTCCTTTCACAATTCATCCTAAATTTTACGTATACCTGTGCTTACCACGTATACATTACGATTCCATGATATGCAAGTTTTTTACCCTTTCAAGCAGGTGTGAAGACGTTGCAAAGTATGTTTTGTTTTTTTGTGATTATCAAGCACATGCATGAACCAACTGCATATAGTTTTCTTGCAAAAGAATAATTTCTCGAGAACACCACCAATTCCAACTTCATATTCCTCACTGATAAATTGTAATTTATACAATAATCGGTCCATTGTCTCTTAAGTTGAATTAATTCAAACCTATCCATGCCAACCCGGTAGAAATTTAGAAAATTGGCATTTTAAACCAGCAAATTGACATCAACGAAATAGTTCCGAGTATTATGTGCTTTATTATCACCATTTTCCAACATTTTTCATTTGTTCACGATTATATATAATGTTCCCATTCATCAGGATGTTATATAATATCCGGCAAATCCGCAGACTTTCATAATCTGATAGAAAATATAGATATATAAAGTTGGCTTTTCTCTCTGATATGAATAACTATAGCACTGTAGTTCCGCACACATAATCTGCATATATATATATATATATATATATATATCTATATATATATGTGTGTGTGTGTGTGTGTGTGTGTGTGTGTGTGTGTGTGTGTGTGTGTATTTGGGGGAGAGAAAGATCCAAAGTCAGTTTACTCTTATAGCACATCAAACTGCGCAGATGGTGTAAGTCGCAGGAGACTTCAAACGCAACTGTTTATACTACACATCAGTATAATGGGCCCTTCATGAAGTCAGGCCAAGAGCAAGATGTTGGGTTGTTGCTCATAACAGCTGTCTCCCCGAACGTTTGTTGGAGATTAACTCAATTTCGCGAAAGTGAGGCTACACGCATTAGGGAACTATACTCGGTTTTTTTTCATCTGTCCAGACGCCTGTGGTGTTTGTGTATGGTAACACTGCGTCCGGGGCTTTAGATAGTCACACTCAGCTTACATTCAACAATAATAACAATATCCTATTTCGAATATTAACGGTGTAATTCGCATACAGTAAATTATTAAAACATTTTTCAGTTGCAAATGTACACCCAGATATCCTTTTATTTACCTAAAACTTACACATAGCGTAACTATTTAAAGCCCGGGACGCAGTGTTACCATACAAAAACACCACAGGCGGCTGGACAGATGAAAAAAAACAGAGTATAGGTTCACTTTTGCGAGGTCCGTGGTTTGATATCGGCCTACACAATGTGAATGGGTACCGTCGATAGCGATGGGGAGGAGGGGGAGAATGAAATGGAAAGGGATCCAGCGTCTACATCCCAGAAAAAAGCCTGCTGAAAAGGTAAACTTTAGACATATCTTATTTTTGAATACCACTGATGCCAGAGGAAACAAAATATTTAGTAACTCCTGTCAGCTGCATTTTTTTTCATGTCCTTTATGCAGAGTAATGTTTTATTATTGTTATTTTAGCTTCAAGTGACCATCCGTGAAGCGAAAGTCATCTTTCCCGCTCAGTAATGTGTTGATTAGAGTCCGTAGGCCTATGTCGTTGCAACCTTGCTGTCATGAACTTACTTCCATATCGGTCCTGTCGAAGGTTAAGCTAATGATTCGCTAGACGCAGAACCTTGTCTCTTCTTTCTTCGTCTTTTAACTTTCTTCCAAGATTCCTATATACTTTCATTCACGGCTGAGGTCAACGTTTCTTTAGACTCTGGGAAGTGTATCGGTCTTCCAAGCAAACGTGCTTATGACTTTCCTCTCCTCAGACAGGATTCGAACTTGCGATTGTTCTATAAAAAGCTGGAAGGGCTACCACTGTCCATAGTGATAGAGAACGAATGAGGTTTACAATGAGTAATGATGTTTGTCTTGGGACGTTAGCTCAATACATTTCTGCACCCATTTTAATAAAAAAAAATGTATATATATACGCAGGAATATATATACATAAAACCTGCATTCTCTCTCTCTCTCTAAATTCACTTCGGAGTGTTTTTCCACTTGAATAATTTGGTCCACGAAGCCTCCCGGATTTATATTTTATATAAAAATGCAAATGTGTGCAGGTGGGACTTGACTAGGGGAATGGACTGCTCCAGAATTTATTGCTTGTAGTTTTCTATTGCTATTGCTAGAAATGTTTTTTTTTCTTTTTTTTTCTTTTTTCTTTTCAAGTCCTAAGAATGAATAAAGAGAATTGTGCTCGGAAAGGGTATCCGTCCGTAAAATTTATTCCAAGACCAGTTATGAAACGAGAAGTTCGAGATAACAATAGCTTGCTGATTAAGCTGAGAATGAGAGAATATATATATATATATATATATATATATATATATATATATATCATATATATATATATCATATACGTATATGTATCTATTTATACATATATATATTATATATCATATATTTTACGTATGCACATATACATAAGTACAGATGATTTTCTGACAAGATTCAGAACCAGTGGTCAGGTACTTTGTCAAACTTTCTATAAATGTGAGACAACCGAAGTCTTCCCCTTTCATGGATGATTACACTTTAATTTCATTTATTATTCCCCAGCCTAATTCAGAATCACAGCCGCCTCTCTCTCTCTCTCCCTGTCTCACCTCCCCACGCTAAGAACAGCATCTGGAGATGATAAAGCAAGGTAAACTATGCGCAACCGCTGACTGATAGATAAAAAGAAAGACAAACAAACTCGTAAACACCTCGCCATCACATCGACAGGGCAGAGAGAGAGAGAGAGAGACGAAGAGAGGGGAGAGGGTGAAGGAAAAAGGAGGAGAAGGCGAGAGAGAGAGAAGAGAGAGAGAGAGAGAAGAGGGCAGAGAGAGAGAGAGAGAGTCTCTCTCTCTCTCTCTCTCTCTCTCTCTCTCTCTCTCTCTCTCTCTCTCTCTGCGCGCATGCACTTAAGCATGCATGTAAAACTTAACATATGAACAGCACATTCTTGCATATATATATTGCTACATAAGTTTCTGCATATTTCATATACGACAGCACACATGAATTTATGCGTAGTATGTATGGATATATGTGTGTACGTATACTTCAGCATATATTCTTACATGCGGTTACACCCACATATACACGTTACATTGCTGGTGGGGATGATCCTACACTCGACCCATGTATGAACACAATAGTTTCTTTATTAGTTACTCTTTAAAAAAATCAAGAACTTCATTCCTCTGATTTCCGTTTGTAAAAATTACGTTTACTGTGTGCGAAAGAGTGTAAAAATGAGGCACTGGTTTCTTCTTCAGTACTGGTACTAGCGAGCTCTTCAGAGAACGAAGACTCAGATGAGGAAGTATGTGGTCTTGACCCGACATTATTACCTAAATATTAAACGAAAGAATCTTTGTTTAGAAGAGAATACTCACTGCCAATCAGTAATTTCGCTTTTGTTCAATCATTTTCTGCCCCGAGGCCTGAAGCCACGTTACAGAAATGCTAAGGTTAAAATGGAAGAGGACATGCTAATTTTTTTCCTTTTTTAATCGGTATAAGCTACTTTATACTGTTTAACCAACACTTTCGATAAAAGAAAAATATGATAACGTGGTTGATAGTCATAGGTAAGGCCGTTATAACAGCTGCGGACAGAAAAATTAATGAGTAAATAACGTACACAATAGGCTTATGATCACCACTGATTTCGGTTGGGACGTATAGGCTAGAGCGACGAAGAGCGCTTTTGACCATTACCCATGGGTAAGTTTACACTTATCCATGGTTGTAAACTGCTAATGCCTTGTAGCAAGCACCTTGCGACCTTGCTTGCTTACTTGACGCTTTTGAACCGGTTTCAGATGTGCAATTAAGCACTGCTGAAGCGAAGACTTTAGTGCATCCAAGCACCGAATCAAACTAGCTTTTGTTTTAATAACGTACGCCCTATGCAACGATTTATAAAGCATAACTATAACATAAAATCGTTTAGAATATACCGAATTAACATTTAAAGTTCTCCGTATTCGCTACATTATTCGAAATTTCCTTACTTTTATTCCCCCCGTAATGTCAACCGTGTCATGTCTGGCTGATTTCTGCACCTCTGGCGCTACTAGTCTGTTATTTGTAGGGAGGGGGGGGGATAGGGGGAGAAAGGTGATGTTCTTACTCGTATAACAGCCCCTCACCCCATTGACAATAAATGAATGTTTTATTTTTCAGCAGAATTATCATAAATTGGTTAACCTGATACGAAGCATGTATATTATTCGGTCTCGCTTAAAATAAAAGCTTGCCCGAGTACTTCAGTTTGAAATTAAATTCTGACACCAAGATGAAATGAGGTTTTAAAAAAAATACATAGCAGCATATAGCAGAGTATTTGACATGCGGTAACCAAGCACATGTGCCGATCGGATCTACGAAAACAAACGGTGTTGCTTGCCTTGGTGTGTGTGTTTAACTTGATAGTAATCACAGAAATAATGAAAAAATAAAATATCAGCAATAAATATAATAATGACAAAATCTGCAGATGACATCTTGCTAATACAGAGATTAAGTCCTTTAGGGGACAAAGGCCTCATTTTCCCATCTTTCCCATAATTTAGATCTTCTTCTTGCTTCACAGTGTTTGGACCGAAATTTCGACACTATGTAATTGCCAGAAATTAACATATAGATTACTTAGTGTCAAAAAAAAAATATATATTTATAGATGATTTTGACCAAGTTATATATATATATATATATATTATATATATATATATAGATAATTTTGACGATACGATTATTTTGTACATATACGAGAAAAATCCTCATACGTTCATTAGACTCATTTCTTTTATTAAATTTTCGTCATTTAATCTATCAAGGTAGATAGTTTTGACTTATAAGGGAGAGTTTATTAAAAATTGATAAATGCATTTTATTTATTGTTTTCTAGGGAAAAAATTCATTCATCAAAGAACTAGGCCTACTTTAATGTACAGTATCATTACAAGGCAGCATTTTGTGCCATGACAAGCGCATGCGGTTAATTATCTTATTCTCAGAACTCGGATCTTATTGTGTCTTGCGTATGCCAGATGTTACTGCAGACGTTTAAAAATCGTATTAGAAAAGACAGTATACAAGAGCTTCCATGTACGATTTTTTTTTTTTTTTTTTTTTTACGAACTCCTGCTCAGTCTAGACCAAACCAACAACGACCGTTGTTCTTATCTAAACACCTGTCACAGTTGCCAATTGCCTTATTAATTTGACAGTTGAGCAATACCCGGAAGTTATAAATAAAAGATACAATTATTCTCTTTTCATTCGCTTTTTAGCTGATAACACGGTTTTACCACTCAGATGTACAATACGTTTCATATCGAGTAAGTATTGTTAAAGCATTAAATTAATTAACCATCAATCTAAGTATAGCCTATTCTGACGTGTGTGTGTGTGTGTGTGTGTGTGTGTGTATGCCCGCGCGCATATATACATTATATATATATATATATATTATATATATATATATATATATATATAGATATTTATATATATAATATATAATATATATATATATATATATATATATATATATATGTGTGTGTGTGTGTGTGTGTGTGTGTGTGTGTGTGTTTTGTGTGTGTATGTTTGTGTGTGCGTGTATACATACATGCTTATATATAAAATATTTCCAGTGAGGAATAGTAGACAGCGAACAACAGCAAGGGACCAAATACATCGTTTATGTTTCTGTTTATAAATGTTTTCGACCGTGCCTTGACCACAGCTGTGAATTATAAGGCAGCAAGAGTAAAGAAGCGTGGCTTAAGACTATCGTGAAATAGAGCTCTTAGTAATTTGTGTCGTCATGATTAAGAGAAACAGGTGTCCCTTTCGTGCTGGAAATTTCTTTCTATTGGAAATGAATCCTCCCAATAATAATAATAATAATAATAATAATAATAATAATAATGAATAATAATAAAATAAGAATAATAATAATAATAATATCCTTTATTTCGGTTCAGGGCCATATACAATGAACATACAAAACACACAGTAACATACACAATCTAGATATATGAGTCAACATGATAGGAAAAATTAGTAATCGGCACTTATCCACAAAATAGCTGAGGTAGCATAAAAGATAGTAATCATAATACTGGTAATAGTAATAATATTGGTGAGAAAAAAAAATGCATTGAGAGCTATAACAGTTAGTGCACAAATTATATAGCTTAAATTTCACTAGAGACCTTAGGTGGTTAAAGTAGTCTGGTCCAGAGGGCTAAATACATAAATTGAATGTATATATATATATATATATATATATATATATATATATATATATATATATATATATATATATATATATAAAACTTTAACTTGATAGTAATCACAGAAATAATGAAAAAATAAAATATCAGCAATAAATATAATAATGACAAAATCTGCAGATGACATCTTGCTAATACAGAGATTAAGTCCTTTAGGGACAAAGGCCTCATTTTCCCATCTTTCCCATAATTTAGATCTTCTTCTTGCTTCACTCCTTAGGATGCTTTGTATGAGCGAGTTGCCGCTGTTTCTCACTCGGGTTACCAGGCTGGACATTGTTCGCCTTACAATGATTTTTAAATTGTCCAAGTGGTTTTCTAGAACATCTGTGTGGCGGAGTGGTAGCGTGGAGTGTTTGTGAGGCGTCTCAGAATGTCATTGTGCACAACAGTGATACGTCCTCATGGTCTCTCGGGTATAGTTCGTCCAGAGGGAACACCCATAGATACTGTAGCAGTACGAGCGGAAGAGCAGCAGTTTCACGTCTCAGTGACAGAAGGCATACCTCCTTGCAATCATGTTGCCAGTTGCACATAGTTTACGACGCTTCTGTGTTCAATGTCTGCCGTATCTTTTAGGTCGTCGGTAATAATGTGACCCAAATACGGGAAATTCGCGCACAAATTCCAGCCGATGGTTTCCGAGGAATATTTGTGGTTCTGCAATATGCTTAAGCGATCTCGGGAGCAGCGACATGCACTGGGTCTTGGTTTCGTTGTAGATTATATCAAATTCCTCTGCATATTGGCTTAAGCGATCTCGGGAGCAGCGACATGCACTGGGTCTTGGTTTCGTTGTAGATTATATCAAATTCCTCTGCTATTGGCGGCAGTGTCGATGAGTCGTTGGAGCCATGCACTGATGGGGAAATCAGAACCATATCGTCGGCGTAACAGAGATTGGTTATAGTTGTTTCATTGACAGTGCATCCGATTGGGAGTGAGTTCAGTTTGACATTCAAGGCATCTGTGTACGTATTAAACAGGTATGGAGAGAGAAATGCCCCCTTGCCGAAGCCCGTTTAGGGAGCCGAAGGTGTACGATAAATACGTTGCCCCATTTTGACACAGAATTGCTGTGTGGAGAACCAGCAATGTAAAATGCCAATTAGATATAGGGGTGTGCCCCTTTTATGCAGCTTCAGGAATAGCTTCAGGTAGTTTACTCTGTCAAATGCTTTTCTCACATCTACAAAACACAGGAAAACCGGAGATGCTGATGATAGGTAGTAGTTCAGCAATTCTTTCAGTATGTAGATGCAGGTGTCGGTTGAGTGGTTTGCTTTAAACCCGAACTGGTTGTCAGTGGTGTGTAGAAAGGGGAGAAGTCTCACAAGAAGAATCGACTCAAGTATCTTCGATGCGATCGTTGTGATTGCAATTGGCCGGTAGTTGCCAGGGTCAGCTGCATCCTTTAGCTTGTTTTTGATTAATGGTATCAAGTGAACTAAGAGTAGGGAGTCTGGAAGAAACTGGTGAATTATGCACGCATTGAATAAGGCAGCTAGCAAAATGTAAATTATCGGATGGCAGAATTTGAAAGCCTCTGCAGGAAGACCATCACAGCCGGGCGATTTATTATTAGGTATGCTGTTTATGGCATCGCTGATGTTACCTGGCGTAATACGGTCTGCAAAATGAAATTGAATGTTGTCATTAAGGAGGTTATCTACCTCGCTTCGGGAATCCTGATCATTTATGCAATTCAGGATATTGTTGAAGTGATCACCCCACATCCTTGCGATAGCCTCGTCTCCGACTGCTTCCCCTACTCTCTGTGATAGCTTTTTAGTTTTGGGATTTAAGGACTGGATATCTTTCCAAAGACGAGGGTAATCACCAGATTCTACGTTTCTAGACATTGCATCGGCTCTTAGTTGTTTTTCATTAAACCTGCAGTGCTTAAGAGCAAGTTTGAATTGAGCTCTCGCCTGCCTCATTAGTAATGCAGTGTGTCCTTCCCTCGGGCTGCCATTTTGCCTCCACAGTAAAAACATTTCTCGTGAGTATGTATACAGATCCTTAACCAAGTCATTCCAACCAGGTATATTACGAGAATTACCTTGACGAAATCTAAAGGCAGTCCTGCCCGAAGCAAGCATAGCGGAGATTATGTTCGAATAGAATTCATTCAGATCCCTCTTGTGGTGGTCATTTCTACATTTTGTGTTGGTACACAGTAAGGCGTCAGCCGGTTGAATTATTGACCGCACCTGGTTTCCGTGGTCGCCCTAAAGTATCATCTGGTTTTCTGTTGGTTTTTAAACTCCCAGTTAACCGCTGGTGGGCGGTCAGTTAGTGGGTTCACGGTAGGGAGGGATGGGGTACTGAATGACACCTGTAATGGGATGTGATCGTAGCCCGTTGCAAGATCGTAGCGAATATTGCAGGTCATAATAGAATCATGAAGTTGTGGAGATGTGATGCAGTGGTCCAGCCAGGAGGTTGTAATTGCGTCCGCTCTATTATGTACATATGAGTAGGAGGAGGGCGGGGAGGAGCATTACATCGCTAATTTGGAGAGCATGATTTTGACAGAAGCGAGTAAGTTCATTATAAAATTGTTTTGTGGGGTGAGAATTAAGGTCCCCTATTATACAAATATGATCAGCAGGAGAATCTTGAATAATACTGTGTAACTCCCCTAGGATCATGCAGTAATGATCAAAATTATTGTTATTTTCCCATGGCATATAAACATTAATTATTAGGATTTTAGAGTTCCCTACTGTCACTTGAAGCCCAAGCAATCTGTCACTCCTGTAGGTCATCACCTTTATCATATTGTCTAACGATTTGTGCCACAGGAAAGAAAGTCCCCCTTTCGGACGACCGGCTATGATTTGATCTGTAACTTGCATCGATGAAGTCGAGAAGGTTCTGAAGTCTTCATGAATTGAATCGCAGATGGCAAGGTCATGAGGCCAGAGGAGCGTTTCTTGCAATGCAATGATGCCGTTGAAATTTTTGCAGAGCATGTTTAGGAGAGGAATGTTCCGCTTGAGGCCAAAAATATTCCAAGAGATTATGTTTAATGTATCCATGGCTACTCACGAAGATGGGAGATGAATGCGCTGATCATTTGGGTGGATGGGGGGTTATCCAGGGGGAGTGGGCAGTCACTCGCCGTGGGCGGTTGACTGGCACTTGCGGTGGAAATGACCCTGGTTGGAGTGACAGTAAGTTCCCCTGGGGGTGGTTGGTCCCGGATTAGGTTATATCTTGAAACTAATATATTAGGACCGAAATTCTCGCCTTTAAGAACGTCGAGGTGTTGAAATAGGCAGGTAATCCTGTAAGCCACTTATAGATGAACCAGTTTCTCGAATTAGCCTAAATTTGTTTGAACCGATGTCATGTGTATATATCTGGGCTAGTGGGGGATGTCAGTGTAACAAACATATTTAGCTTCGATTGATAATACAGAAAAAAAAAAAAGGTGTGTATTCGGTGCAAAGGTTGGCAGCGAGATGCTTAAATATGCCAAAAATGGTGCTGCGGTGACAACGGCTTAGACACCATCTGGAGAGTTACGTTATCACTATTCTTTTATTATTATTATTATTCATTTAATCCCACCGTAGTGCGTTAAGTATATCGCGAAAGCTTCATTGGGTAAATTTCATGCTTTTGTATAATAGATATTCAAAAACACAAGTTATTACATTTTACTTTGAAATTATAACAATTACAATCTTTTAAATGTGAAATGTAGATACTGTAGTACAAGTTATCATTAACGCTAGGACAAATTACAGTAATCTGCCACAAGAACATATACAGAAACCTTGCTTTTTGGCCTAAAGTTAGGTCTTTCGATAGACCTAACTTTAGAACAAGATTAATCTTCAGAAAAGCTATGAGCAATGAACTAGATAATTAATATATTTAAATACAGCAAACGACTCTTGCTTAGATGTCTCCATTTAGACCAAGGCCAGGTTCGTCATTAGACTTGAAGAAGTCGGGTTTTTCTGACAGCTAACAACTAATAAACGCCATGTGTCTGAGCAAGCATGAAGCTTATGCGTGCACCCCCCCCACCCCCCCCCCCCCCCACCCCTCTCTCTCTCTCCTCTCTCTCTAGTCCAAACTTTTTCTCCGCCTCTGCTAAATACAAAGTAATACTTCATTTTACGTGGCTTCTTACGCAGCTTTTGCTTGGTAGTATGCATAGTATATGTATGTATGTATGTATGTAAGCAGATAATTAAGAAGAAAAGTAGTCTGCAAGCAGCCTGTATATACGTAAATACGAATGTGACTATATGAAATACAGTGTGTTGTAAGGAAACGTTTCATTGGGCATACAAGGCAGACATGTAAGGGAGGAGCTGTAAAGGTCAAATCTAATACCCACAGATGACTGTAGTTGTATCTAAAAGGATGATATCACATTAAATACATGTCACTAAAATTAACGGTATCATAAATTACAGCTGCTTGTCATAATTTTGTATCCCGTCTTCCATTATAACGCCAAAGAAATGCCGAAAAGCACTTAGAAATACTGAAGGTATCTAATGGCGAGCAGAGACAAGGGATAGGGTCAGTGCTTACACCGAAAGTGCACAAATATGAGGACCGTCCAAGCAGCGACAAAGGCTGCCTCGCGCCCCACAAACTCCAGAGCAACACAGCACCTTCTCGTCCTCCATGAGCCCAACCCCCCCCCCCCCCTCACTCCCCCCCCCCCCCCCCTTTCCCCCCCCCCCCCCCCTTTCCACTCAAAGCGAGACCCGAAGGATCAAGGCGAAGGCTGTTGATATCACATTATGTAGACCGACTGTAGGTAGACCTATGAACCCCAAACCTCAGCTGCAGGAACATTATCGACGATATCACTGAGGCATCAGAACCTCAGTGTTGTGACTGCTGCAAGAGCCCCGTATGTTTGTTTGTTTGGTGTTTTTACGTTGCGTGGAACCAATGGTTATTCAGCAACGGGACCAACGACTTTACGTGACTTCCGAACCACGTCGAGAGTGAACTTCTATCACCAGAAATGCACATCTCTCACTCCTCAATGGAATGGCCGAGAATCGAACTCGCGACCACCGAGTTGGGCGCCAACACCATACCAACCACGCCACTGAGGCGTTTTAAGAGCCCCGTATGAGAGCGGCATCGGTCACAATGTGGCCCGTGTACCACCAGACTAAGCAGCGTAGAATCAGGTACGACTGCCACGAATTAACCTTTACGTACAGAATTCGCGTGCTGTCAGATTCCTGAAGCAAGTTTGGATTCCTGCGCATTCATTATAGAACGGCATGTGTCAGTTCTAGAATGATCTGGTGGCAAAATAAATCGACATACATAACAAAGGAAAAGTATTAAGAGAACAGTCGTGGGTCAAAAGAGACGGAAATAGAAATACGAGCGACAACGCAATTAACGATAAAGGTAATATGAAGACAATAGTGAGTTAAAAGACTGCTATCATTATTGATAATAATGAGAACAGACATCCAAGTAACATAATAATAATAATAATAATAATACTTTCATAACTAGGTCAAGCGACGCTGTCACTGGGACCTGCCAACAGCGACATAAGATCAATATATTGACAGTGAAAACAAAGATACGAGAGGCAATAAAAGCTTAATTATATATTCTGACTTCAAAAATGTGCGAGTGTGAATTATAATAAGTCTGTCCTTGTTCTCAAAATGAGGCCTTTGTTCCCTAAAGGACTTAGTCTCTGTATTGGCAAGGTGTCATCTGCAGAATCTGTCATTATTATTATATTTGTTGCCGATATTTTACTTTTTCATTATTATTGTGAATAATATTAAGTTAAAAGTTTTTCTACATTCAGTTTTCGTATTTAGCCCTCTAGACCTGACTACTGTAAACACCAAAGGGGTCTAGCTGAAATGGAAGTTATATAATCTGTGCACTAACTATTATAACTCTCGATACATTTTTTTTTTCTCTCCAATATCATCACTGTTATTACCAGTATTATGATTACTATCTTTTATACTACCTCAGCTACTGTGTGGATAGTGCCGTTTATTCATTTGTTTTTATCATGTTGTCTCATGTATCTAGATTGTGTTTGTTACTGTCTGTATTTTGTATATTCCATGTATATGGCCCTGAGCTGAAATAAAGGATATTATTATTATTATTATTATTATTATTATTATTATTATTATTATTATTATTATTATTATTATTCTGTTAAAAAGAATGGCAGCATTAAGCGAGTTGATATTATATATTGTTTTTTCTATTGTCTTTACAATTCGCTTCTCAGGCTCAGCGATGTTTCTGAGTAACTGGCCAATATTCATATTGGGAATTTTCAAAAAATTATAAATGCTGAAGGTAATCTTTTATTAGAACAGGATCTCAGATCCAGGACAAGCAGGGGTCGTCATCAGTGCCGGTATTATTCCGTAGGCGTAGTTCAGTTCCGGGCAGGGGTCGTCTTTCGACCTTCTGGCAGGTCATCTTCGGACGAGTCGGTTGAAGGACTGTAGCAAGAATGTTTGTGGGGGCGGTATTTATAGCAGCTCGGACCTAGAGCTGGATTCCCTTATTGGTCGAGCCGGTCTTGGGCGAAGTCGTGGATCTCGCCTCGAAGGTCTCGGGGATTCGTGCGAGTGCCATAGTAGTGTGCCTGGGGGTGAACGTCAAGAATTCCGTCTGCAGCAAGAGTCCTATCATCCTGTGGGGGCTCCTGATTATCTGGCGTTGTCGGGGGGTCGTTCGCTGCTCTCCGGGCGGCGGTGGGAAGGAGAAACGTTTCCTGGGTGATATTTATATTTGGTTTCTCCTTTCCTATATGGAGGGCTTCTAGGAGGCTAAGACGTCGGGGATCCGTTGTCTGGTCTCTTATTTCGATATTAGGGATAATATCATTTCTCTTTATCCGTTTGTTATGAGCAGTCCTGGCGTGGTTGAATATGGCTCCTTCTTGGGTGTGGCAGGAGATTCGCTTGGAGAAATGCATGGAGGTCATACCGACGCATTTGCCGAGGCATCCTCGGACGGGGCATGTGTAACGGTAGACCACACTCGTCTTCTTCAAGGGATCCTGCAGGGGCGCCGAAGGGTTGTTTCTCATCACCAGGCTGCTCGTATTCTTCGTTTTATAATATATTATAAGCTTAATATTTTTGTCTGGGTCGGTGGGGCTGTCGTTCTCCTCGATGATATTTTTGAGGGCTTGTACCTCCGGTGGAAGTGCCCCTTGTAGAAAAGCTTGATGTCCTCTGCAACGTCGGGGCGGGGTTCCTAGTGGTACCAGGCTTCCATATTGATTCATCAACAGCACGACATTCTTGCTACAGTCCTTCAACCGACTCGTCCGAAGATGACCTGCAAGAAGGTCGAAAGGTCACGTGATACCAGCTATACCAGCACCAATACCAGCCCTAAACCAAAGACAACCCCGGCCCGGAACTGAACTACGCCTACGGAATAATACCGGCACTGACGGCGACCCCTGC